>NC_042296.1:4822433-5149933 GCF_901000725.2 Takifugu rubripes | reverse complement strand
TTTTGCCTTCTATCCAGAAGGCTTCTTCAGTTCTGAAATCGCTGGGGAGAGAGCTTGAAAATATATAGCCCCTGTGGACCATCTGCATGCTAATGATCTGGGTGGTCACCTGAGAGTCTCAAAACAAACATTCACACCATTCCAGGAGACCCAGTGACTCACCACCATGTGATCCAGCAGACAAAGGGGAGCCACCTCAACAGAAACTAGGTGAACGACCTGACCAACGACCCTGCTAACGACTCTCAGGTGACCACCCAGATCATTAGCATGCAGATGGTCCACAGGGGCTATATATTTTCAAGCTCTCTCCCCAGCGATTTCAGAACTGAAGAAGCCTTCTAAATAGAAGGCGAAACGTCTTCAAGAGAAGAAACCCAGTCCAGTTGACATAGAAAACTACCGTGGATAAACAAATAAACAAATATACATTTTTAGTTATTTATTCAAAAATAGAACTTATCTACAGACCATATTTTGGTTGATTTGCTGTTTGGCTGGGATGGCCCTGTAGGGGGCAGCAGATCATTTCCAGTCTGCCCCTGTTGGTTATCAGTGGAAGTGCAGCCAAAGCTGACTGCAAGGATTCAGATGCGATGGCTCAACAGGGGCTAGAGACCTTTAATGAAATTATTTCCTCTCTCAGGTTTAAGTGCCACCTTAAATACAGTTGGACTGTGCCAAGGCCCCCCGTCATTGCAGCTCTGGCAAATGCCGTGTCTGGATTCTCTAGGAGTATTCAAATGCTTCAGCCCAAATTTGCCGAAGGTGCACAGTCGCAGCATTTGAAAAAATAACTGTACTAGTTGCTGCATCGGCTTTGTTTCCATCATTGCGTCCTCTCTGTTTGGATAGAGTGCGAAAGAAGCTTGTTTCCTCAAGTTGACAGTGCAGGAAAAAACTTTGAGGAGGTGGCGGCCGTGTCTGACAAGCACTGTCAGGTGCTCTGCTCTGCTCACCCACGGTGTACTTACTTCTCTTTTACCAGGTAATGTGAGCCAGATTCAAGCAAATATTTGCTCTTCTTTTCCACCATCACTCACCAATTCTAGTCTATCTATTCATCCTGATATATATAATTTTATAATATATAATTTTTTTTAACAGTGAAAGCTTCCGCTGTCATCTGAAGGAGAATCCACTTGAAATGGTGCTGAAGGCTCAAAATGGAGTAACATCTGGGATTCCAGCGCGCGGCTGTCAGCTCGATGACAGTATGTATCACTGAAGGGAAATGAATCCAACTGGGTTCATAAATCAATGAGATTTTGTCATGTAAAATGAACACAAGTGGTGACACTTCTCGGTTTTTCACCACTTTTACATCACACCATGATCTACCTGATGGTTTTACGAGTGGTTACCACCTAACCGCATGTTACTGAAGTCAGTGGTATTATTACTGATGTAGTTCTCTCTGCTAACAGCCTGGGTTAGGACCCCTGTGGAAGGAGTGGATTTCAGGGGTGAGGACATTCAATACAAGAAGGTTGACAGTGCAGAAGCGTGTCAGAAAGCCTGCGATGAAGATGATAAATGCCAGTTCTACACATACCTCACAGAACAATTCAACAAACGCGATTACAGGTAATGCATCCGTTGTGCAGCACCGTCAACAAACAAACCAAAAAATTCTATTAAAATTCTGAAACTCTTTGAATGTGTGCTGCAGGCGCCGCTGCTACCTGAAGCGCACCATTACCATCCCTGCTCCTCCTAAAATAGTTAAACTCCAAAATGTCGTGTCGGGGTTCTCCCTCACGGCTGTCCCATGAGGCAAGGCGGTTTCGAACTCATTCCATACTGTAACACGACATTTGAACCACCAGAGGGCAGCAGCGGATCAGTCTACTTCCTGACGAGAAGGATGAAAATGATGTTACAAATGAAATTAAAATGACACTATACAAAGACGACTGGTTTTATTTATTTAATTTGAATAGAAGGTGGATTGATTTACTATGATAATATGCCACCTATCCCAACCATTTTCTGTTATTAAACCACTAGCGCATGGTAGGCGGGGAAACTCTTAACAGGCCATCTTGAGTGTATTAAGCATTAATTTTAATCCACAAAAGCTGCAGGGCGCTTGTCTCCCTCTTCTGGCAGTCAGAGAAAACAGCACCATAACTCAGACCAGGACTACACCAGTAACATCTGCTGGTTGTGGTAGTATTCTGTGGTGTTTCAGAGCATTTTAAATGTTCATGTTGCCATTTTTCACCTCTTATGATCACTCAGGTTGTACTTTTCAAGCTCCCTGGACACCAGTGTGACCCATTATTGACCGGTAATTGGGCTGTTGTGATGCGTTGCGAGAAATATTAAAAATGAATTAAATATCTGACAAAGAGAGAAAAACGCAAATGTGCGCTGGATTGTATGGTTGGAACTATCAAGCACATGCTTTTGGGATAGATCCCGATTTAACATGAATGGATCCAGATGTTACTCTGAAGAGAAAAGTGGATGTTTTGGAAGCGCGACCCTGTTACGCTCGAGAGGACTGGCGGTCAAGTGTGGCGGAACCCCAAAGAAGGCAGACAGACACGGGAATTAAAAGTAAACTCAGATGGTTTTAATGAAGCAAAAAGACAGGAGGGAAGAACTAAATGAGGAGAGAGGCCGAGACAAACTATAGGGGGCGTGATGCGGCAGACGAACCAAGTCCGAGATCCAGGGGCGAGAGTCCGTGGGAGAGTCCGAGTGTCCAGAGGCCAGGAGAAATCCGTCCGAGGAAGGGGAAGAGGAAGAGGTCAGAGGAAGAGGGGCTAGGAAGGTTGCAGAGGAGCCGGGGGAGACGCTGGAGAAGGCTGGGAGTCGCTGGAAGACGCAGGGAGACACAGGGAGGCGCTGGGAGTCGCTGGAAGACGCAGGGAGACACAGAGAGGCGCTGGGGGTCGCTGGGGAGCCTGGAGAGATGCTGGGTCGACGGGAAGTGTTGCCAAAACAGTTAGATCAAGCACTGGCCTGAGTGCAGAGGGGCCTTTTATGGGTGCAGAGTCGTTTGGGCGGATTGGGTGCAGCTGCAGGAGAGGGCCCAGGTGGTGGTGGTTGAGCTGATTGCCCAGGAGGAGGTGGGGCCAGAGTAGGAGTCACAACAGACCCATTGTTGTTGCATGCTTAAGCTGCATAATTTTTTTTTTTCGCCTCCCATTTGCCAGAAAAAAATGTCCTCGGTCCTGATGATTAAGACGCAAACATTAGGAAACAAACAAATCTGTCCCATTGTTGTGGCGAAGCCAAAGTAAAATTTACGAGATTACGCCACAGACTGAGATGGAAAGTTGTCTAAATCCAAAAATTTAAGTCAAGCAAAAAAGAAATGAAAGAGATAAAAGATAGAAGAAGCGTATTCCACCTGCTGATTTCTCTGACTTTGACTTCCTCTTTGTTTTTGAGCCGCAGTGGGTCTTATCCCCCCCCCCCCCCCCCCCCCCCCCCCCCCCCACACACACACACACACACACACTCTCCTCCTTCCTCTCTTCTCTGTCTCTGTCCTCCTTCGTGGGAATCCCAGAAGAGTGTGACTGGTTGTTCTTCCTGGAAGCTGCGGTGGTGACACTGTCTCCTTCACTCACAGGCTAGAACGGTGCCAGCCAGCCTGTGTGTGAGTGTGTGTGTGTGTGTGTGTGTGTGTGAGTGCGCTCCATCCAAACATCCCACCACCATCCACATCCATCCAACCTTGCACGAGAGCCACACCACCACCGTGGTTCGGTCCTGACGCCAGCCCAGAACACTCGCACACACACACCACACACCCACCCACACAAGTGTGTGCCGGCAACAGCCACAAAAGCAAAACAGTCAGCAAGACACGCACACACGGGTGGTGAGCACAGATGGGTAAGTGTTTTCTTTTCAGGTCAGGGTAAATAATTCAAACTGGTCTGCACTTTCTAAGATCAGCTGTCATTTTGAATCCAAATATTTAAGACTGGGATCTATTTTCCATTTCAGACTGGGATCTTTGACCTCTTTACGTAATTCCCTGTTTCCAAACTCGGCAGGGTCACTCTTGTTTACTTTGGTCCACAGTTCTAGCAAATGAATAAAACAAATTAATGCAGTTTAGCATTAGGAAACCATTCAGACTGCAGCCTCCACGTTTGTGTGCTAATCTGGAGTTAATCCATGGCTGTTTAAAAAAAAATTAAAACCCATTTTAGCTGCAGACTGATTAATGTGGACTTTAATTGTTGGTTGTGCTTTTAAAACATTGGTAGTTGAAAGGGTTATCTTGTCGGGGTTTTTATGCTCAACCAACCAGTAGAAAAGTCAATAATGGGAGGATCGTGCATAAAGGGAACCACAGTGGAGCCCGTCTCCCAGAACTTTGCCTGGCCTCGACAGACTGAACATTAGTGATGGGACGATGATACCTCAAGGAGTGTATTGACACACTACACAAACTGTGTCGGCACTGTATTGATACGGTGTTGGTCACCCACTAGTGACCCCTGCAGTAGTTATAAAATGATTGCAAGTAAAGGAATTCCTTGTTTGCTAAACTGAGTTGGTATGTAAAATATAGCAAATTTGAGTTACAATTCAGAGTTACATTTTTTTTTGGAGTGTCTTTGCTCCAAGGCGATTTCTCCTCTTAAACAACAGCTCCCCAGCCTTAGAAAATACTCTTTCACACGGTGCAGATGACGATGGTGAGCAGAGAGTTTTAAGTGCAAGTTGATGCAGATGTGGATATGTTTTCTGGTGCTCTCACGAGTATCTGCCAATTCTCCATTGCCATGCCGAGCTCTATAATGCCTCAGCATTGATGAAGTGCTCTTATTGATGTAAGATAGCTCTGTGGAGCAGAGCCGACACTTCACCTACAATAACATAAAAAGTTACAAACAATTCAAACCTCTTACTAGAACAGAGTAAAAACTAAGGTGGCGCATTGCATTCACTTGTTAAAAAAATAGACACCCTATAAAATGAATAAAGCAACTGTAAGGCTCTTTAACTGACTATCATATGTATCACAGGTCATTCACTTGATAAACTGATAAAGTGAGTGCAATGCGCCACCGTTAAAAATTGTATACAACAGTAAACAATGCTCAAAGGAGAAAAAGATTTCCCTTGTTTGGAGTCACAAGATCAAAATTATTCCACACTGGGGAAAACTTCTTAGAACGATCCATAATTGCGCAACTGCAAAACTCCATCCAACAAACCCGCGACATGTCGATCCAGTTTGTTTCCTTATAAACACACTTTGACGCGACACACTCAAACGATACAAGTCCTGTATCGGTCACGTGATTCTTTGTTAAAGCGATACACGCACCGATACGGGGTTTCACTCCTGAGCTCTCGGCAGTGTTGACGCACCAGTGTCGCTCGTCCCATCACTACTGAACATCGCTGAAGAATGGAAGGATTTCTGATCTCGGTGGTGTTGCTTTCAATGTGCAGCTTCGGCTTCACTCAAGGTACTGACGCCTAAACACATATTTTGTGTGAGCACGTTTACGTACGCGTGGATCATTTTAATCATATAAATGTGTGTTTTCAGGGTGTAGAATGGCTCTTCAGAACAATATGGACTTCCCCGGCTCAGACGTAGCACGGGTCTACGCGTCAGATGCTAAACACTGTCAGCAACTTTGCACCGATCATCCTTCCTGCATGTTCTTCACCTTTGTTCGGCCCGACTGGACCCGAGACAATAGGTAGAAAACAAGCAAAAGACTGAAACGGGGGAAGTTCTTAACTTGAGGCTTTTATCTGCAGGCATTTCTACTGCTACTTTAAGGTTACGGCATCCGGAGAGCCCAAAATCCAGACTCCGATATTTGGTGCAACCTCAGGATATTCTCTCAGATCCTGCACGCCAAAGCTGACAGGTAAGAAAAAAGTCTTATTTTAAATTAACTGTGTCAGCAGTCACCCTCTCCTAAGTGTAACTTTGGCCGTCATTTCTTTTTCAGAATTTCCGGTTTATCAGAATGTGGACTTTTTGGGAGCAGACTACAAAACACTGTTCACCACAAACTATGGGGACTGTCAGAGTGTCTGCACAGATGATCCTTTCTGTCAGTTCTTTACTTTTGTAAATGGGGAATATAGACAAGAAAATATCAGGTAAAACTGCAGATTTTTGTGCTTTTGGATAATTTACATTCTTCTTTTGGGAATAAAGTAGCCATTGCTTAGATGTTCTCCTAATAACGGCCATACTTTTATAAACAAATATATGTCTGTGTAGATTCTCAATCATCCAGGTCATTGTATCCAAGGTAGTTTTCTATGTCAACTGGACTGGGTTCCTTCTCTTGAAGACGTTTTGCCTTCTATCCAGAAGGCTTCTTCAGTTCTGAAATTGCTGGGGAGAGAGCTTGAAAATATATAGCCCCTGTGGACCATCTGCATGCTAATGATCTGGGTGGTCACCTGAGAGTCTCAAAACAAACATTCACACCATTCCAGGAGACCCAGTGACTCACCACCATGTGATCCAGCAGACAAAGGGGAGCCACCTCAACAGAAACTAGGTGAACGACCCGACCAACGACCCTGCTAACGACTCTCAGGTGACCACCCAGATCATTAGCATGCAGATGGTCCACAGGGGCTATATATTTTCAATGGCTCAACAGGGGCTAGAGACCTTTAATGAAATTATTTCCTCTCTCAGGTTTAAGTGCCACCTTAAATACAGTTGGACTGTGCCAAGGCCCCCCGTCATTGCAGCTCTGGCAAATGTCGTGTCTGGATTCTCTAGGAGTATTCAAATGCTTCAGCCCAAATTTGCCGAAGGTGCACAGTCGCAGCATCTGAAAAAATAACTGTACTAGTTGCTGCATCGGCTTTGTTTCCATCATTGCGTCCTCTCTGTTTTGGATAGAGTGCGAAAGAAGCTTGTTTCCTCAAGTTGACATTGCAGGAAAAAACTTTGAGGAGGTGGCGGCCGTGTCTGACAAGCACTGTCAGGTGCTCTGCTCTGCTCACCCACGGTGTACTTACTTCTCTTTTACCAGGTAATGTGAGCCAGATTCAAGCAAATATTTGCTCTTCTTTTCCACCATCACTCACCAATTCTAGTCTATCTATTCATCCTGATATATATAATTTTATAATATATAATTTTTTTTTAACAGTGAAAGCTTCCGCTGTCATCTGAAGGAGAATCCACTTGAAATGGTGCTGAAGGCTCAAAATGGAGTAACATCTGGGATTCCAGCGCGCGGCTGTCAGCTCGATGACAGTATGTATCACTGAAGGGAAATGAATCCAACTGGGTTCATAAATCAATGAGATTTTGTCATGTAAAATGAACACAAGTGGTGACACTTCTCGGTTTTCACCACTTTTACATCACACCATGATCTACCTGATGGTTTTACGAGTGGTTACCACCTAACCGCATGTTACTGAAGTCAGTGGTATTATTACTGATGTAGTTCTCTCTGCTAACAGCCTGGGTTAGGACCCCTGTGGAAGGAGTGGATTTCAGGGGTGAGGACATTCAAAACAGGATGGTTGACAGTGCAGAAGCGTGTCAGAAAGCCTGTGATGAAGATGATAAATGCCAGTTCTACACATACCTCACAGAACAATTCATCAATCGCGATTACAGGTAATGCATCCGTTGTGCAGCACCGTCAACAACAAACAAACCAAAAAATTCTATTAAAATTCTGAAACTCTTTTGAATGTGTGCTGCAGGCGCCGCTGCTTCCTGAAGCGCACCATTACCATCCCTGCTCCTCCTAAAATAGTTAAACTCCAAAATGTCGTGTCGGGGTTCTCCCTCACGGCTGTCCCATGAGGCAAGGCGGTTTCGAACTCATTCCATACTGTAACATGACATTTGAACCACCAGAGGGCAGCATCGGATCAGTCTACTGCCTGACGAGAACGATGAAAATGATGTTACAAATGAAATTAAAATGACACTATACAAAGACGACTGGTTTTATTTATTTATTTAATTTGAATAGAAGGTGGATTGATTTACTATGATAATATGCCACCTATCCCAACCATTTTCTGTTATTAAACCACTAACGCATGGTAGGCGGGGAAACTCTTAACAGGCCATCTTGAGTGTATTAAGGATTAATTTTAATCCACAAAAGCTGCAGGGCATTTTAAATGTTCATGTTGCCATTTTTCACCTCTTATGATCACTCGGGTTGTACTTTTCAAGCTCCCTGGACACCAGTGTGACCCAGTATTGACCGGTAAGTGGGCTGTTGTGATGCGTTGCGAGAAATATTAAAAATGAATTAAATATCTGACAAAGAGAGAAAAACGCAAATGTGCGCTGGATTGTATGGATGGAACTATCAAGCACATGCTTTTGGGATAGATCCCGATTTAACATGAATGGATCCAGATGTTACTCTGAAGAGAAAAGTGGATGTTTTGGAAGCGCGACCCATTGTTGTTGCATGCTTAAGCTGCATAATATTTTTTTTTCGCCTCCCATTTGCCAGAAAAAAATGTCCTCGGTCCTGATGATTAACACGCAAACATTAGGAAACAAACAAATCTGTCCCATTGTTGTGGCGAAGCCAAAGTAAAATTTACGAGATTACGCCACAGACTGAGATGGAAAGTTGTCTAAATCCAAAAATTTAAGTCAAGCAAAAAAGAAATGAAAGAGATAAAAGATAGAAGAAGCGTATTCCACCTGCTGATTTCTCTCACTTTGACTTCCTCTTTGTTTTTGAGCCGCAGAGTGGGTCTTATCCCCCCCCCCCCACACACACACACACACTCTCCTCCTTCCTCTCTTCTCTGTCTCTGTCCTCCTTCGTGGGAATCCCAGAAGAGTGTGACTGGTTGTTCTTCCTGGAAGCTGCGGTGGTGACACTGTCTCCTTCACTCACAGGCTAGAACGGTGCCAGCCAGCCTGTGTGTGAGTGTGTGTGTGTGAGTGCGCTCCATCCAAACATCCCACCACCGTCCACATCCATCCAACCTTGCACGAGAGCCTCACCACCACCGTGGTTCGGTCCTGACGCCAGCCCAGAACACTCGCACACACACACCACACACCCACCCACACAAGTGTGTGCCGGCAACAGCCACAAAAGCAAAACAGTCAGCAAGACATGCACACACGGGTGGTGAGCACAGATGGGTAAGTGTTTTTTTTTTCAGGTCAGGGTAAATAATTCAAACTGGTCTGCACTTTCTAAGATCAGCTGTCATTTTGAATCCAAATATTTAAGACTGGGATCTATTTTCCATTTCAGACTGGGATCTTTGACCTCTTTACGTAATTCCCTGTTTCCAAACTCGGCAGGGTCACTCTTGTTTACTTTGGTCCACAGTTCTAGCAAATGAATAAAACAAATTAATGCAGTTTAGCATTAGGAAACCATTCAGACTGCAGCCTCCACGTTTGTGTGCTAATCTGGAGTTAATCCATGGCTGTTTAAAAAAAAATTAAAACCCATTTTAGCTGCAGACTGATTAATGTGGACTTTGATTGTTGGTTGTGCTTTTAAAACATTGGTAGTTGAAAAGGTTATCTTGTCGGGGTTTTTATGCTCAACCAACCAGTAGAAAAGTCAATAATGGGAGGATCGTGCATAAAGGGAACCACAGTGGAGCCCGTCTCCCAGAACTTTGCCTGGCCTCGACAGACTGAACATCGCTGAAGAATGGAAGGATTTCTGATCTCGGTGGTGTTGCTTTCAATGTGCAGCTTCGGCTTCACTCAAGGTACTGACGCCTAAACACATATTTTGTGTGAGCACGTTTACGTACGCGTGGATCATTTTAATCATATAAATGTGTGTTTTTAGGGTGTAGAATGGATCTTCAGAACAATATGGACTTCCCCGGCTCAGACGTAGCACAGGTCTACGCGTCAGATGCTAAACACTGTCAGCAACTTTGCAACGATCATCCTTCCTGCATGTTCTTCACCTTTGTCCGGCCCGACTGGACCCGAGACAATAGGTAGAAAACAAGCAAAAGACTGAAACGGGGGAAGTTCTTAAACTTGAGGCTTTTATCTGCAGGCATTTCTACTGCTACTTTAAGGTTACGGCATCCGGAGAGCCCAAAATCCAGACTCCGATATTTGGTGCAACCTCAGGATATTCTCTCAGATCCTGCACGCCAGAGCTGACAGGTAAGAAAAAAGTCTTTTTTTAAATTAACTGTGTCAGCAGTCACCCTCTCCTAAGTGTAACTTTTGCCGTCATTTCTTTTTCAGAATTTCCGGTTTATCAGAATGTGGACTTTTTGGGAGCAGACTACAAAACACTGTTCACCACAAACTATGGGGACTGTCAGAGAGTCTGCACAGATGATCCTTTCTGTCAGTTCTTTACTTTTGTAAATGGGGAATTTACACCAGCCAGTATCAGGTAAAACTGCAGATTTTTGTGCTTTTGGATAATTTACATTCTTCTTTTCGGAATAAAGTAGCCATTGCTTAGATGTTCTCCTAATAACGGCCATACTTTTATAAACAAATATATGTCTGTGTAGATTCTCAATCATCCAGGTCATTGTATCCAAGGTAGTTTTCTCTGTCAACTGGACTGGGTTTCTTCTCTTGAAGACGTTTTGCCTTCTATCCAGAAGGCTTCTTCAGTTCTGAAATCGCTGGGGAGAGAGCTTGAAAATATATAGCCCCTGTGGACCATCTGCATGCTAATGATCTGGGTGGTCACCTGAGAGTCTCAAAACACACATTCACACCATTCCAGGAGACCCAGTGACTCACCACCATGTGATCCAGCAGACAAAGGGGAGCCACCTCAACAGAAACTAGGTGAACAACCCGACCAACGACCCTGCTAACGACTCTCAGGTGACCACCCAGATCATTAGCATGCAGATGGTCCACAGGGGCTATATATTTTCAAGCTCTCTCCCCAGCGATTTCAGAACTGAAGAAGCCTTCTGAATAGAAGGCGAAACGTCTTCAAGAGAAGAAACCCAGTCCAGTTGACATAGAAAACTACCGTGGATAAACAAATAAACAAATATACATTTTTATTTATTTATTCAAAAATAGAACTTATCTACAGACCATATTTTGGTTGATTTGCTGTTTGGCTGGGATGGCCCTGTAGGGGGCAGCAGATCATTTCCAGTCTGCCCCTGTTGGTTATCAGTGGAAGTGCAGCCAAAGCTGACTGCAAGGATTCAGATGCGATGGCTCAACAGGGGCTAGAGACCTTTAATGAAATTATTTCCTCTCTCAGGTTTAAGTGCCACCTTAAATACAGTTGGACTGTGCCAAGGCCCCCCGTCATTGCAGCTCTGGCAAATGCCGTGTCTGGATTCTCTAGGAGTATTCAAATGCTTCAGCCCAAATTTGCCGAAGGTGCACAGTCGCAGCATCTGAAAAAATAACTGTACTAGTTGCTGCATCGGCTTTGTTTCCATCATTGCGTCCTCTCTGTTTTGGATAGAGTGCGAAAGAAGCTTGTTTCCTCAAGTTGACATTGCAGGAAAAAACTTTGAGGAGGTGGCGGCCGTGTCTGACAAGCACTGTCAGGTGCTCTGCTCTGCTCACCCACGGTGTACTTACTTCTCTTTTACCAGGTAATGTGAGCCAGATTCAAGCAAATATTTGCTCTTCTTTTCCACCATCACTCACCAATTCTAGTCTATCTATTCATCCTGATATATATAATTTTATAATATATAATTTTTTTAACAGTGAAAGCTTCCGCTGTCATCTGAAGGAGAATCCACTTGAAATGGTGCTGAAGGCTCAAAATGGAGTAACATCTGGGATTCCAGCGCGCGGCTGTCAGCTCGATGACAGTATGTATCACTGAAGGGAAATGAATCCAACTGGGTTCATAAATCAATGAGATTTTGTCATGTAAAATGAACACAAGTGGTGACACTTCTCGGTTTTCACCACTTTTACATCACACCATGATCTACCTGATGGTTTTACGAGTGGTTACCACCTAACCGCATGTTACTGAAGTCAGTGGTATTATTACTGATGTAGTTCTCTCTGCTAACAGCCTGGGTTAGGACCCCTGTGGAAGGAGTGGATTTCAGGGGTGAGGACATTCAATACAAGAAGGTTGACAGTGCAGAAGCGTGTCAGAAAGCCTGTGATGAAGATGATAAATGCCAGTTCTACACATACCTCACAGAACAATTCAACAAACGCGATTACAGGTAATGCATCCGTTGTGCAGCACCGTCAACAAACAAACCAAAAAATTCTATTAAAATTCTGAAACTCTTTGAATGTGTGCTGCAGGCGCCGCTGCTACCTGAAGCGCACCATTACCATCCCTGCTCCTCCTAAAATAGTTAAACTCCAAAATGTCGTGTCGGGGTTCTCCCTCACGGCTGTCCCATGAGGCAAGGCGGTTTCGAACTCATTCCATACTGTAACACGACATTTGAACCACCAGAGGGCAGCAGCGGATCAGTCTACTTCCTGACGAGAAGGATGAAAATGTTACAAATGAAATTAAAATGACACTATACAAAGACGACTGGTTTTATTTATTTAATTTGAATAGAAGGTGGATTGATTTACTATGATAATATGCCACCTATCCCAACCATTTTCTGTTATTAAACCACTAGCGCATGGTAGGCGGGGAAACTCTTAACAGGCCATCTTGAGTGTATTAAGCATTAATTTTAATCCACAAAAGCTGCAGGTCGCTTGTCTCCCTCTTCTGGCAGTCAGAGAAAACAGCACCATAACTCAGACCAGGACTACACCAGTAACATCTGCTGGTTGCGGTAGTATTCTGTGGTGTTTCAGAGCATTTTAAATGTTCATGTTGCCATTTTTCACCTCTTATGATCACTCAGGTTGTACTTTTCAAGCTCCCTGGACACCAGTGTGACCCATTATTGACCGGTAATTGGGCTGTTGTGATGCGTTGCGAGAAATATTAAAAATGAATTAAATATCTGACAAAGAGAGAAAAACGCAAATGTGCGCTGGATTGTATGGATGGAACTATCAAGCACATGCTTTTGGGATAGATCCCGATTTAACATGAATGGATCCAGATGTTACTCTGAAGAGAAAAGTGGATGTTTTGGAAGCGCGACCCTGTTACGCTCGAGAGGACTGGCGGTCAAGTGTGGCGGAACCCCAAAGAAGGCAGACAGACACGGGAATTAAAAGTAAACTCAGACGGTTTTAATGAAGCAAAAAGACAGGAGGGAAGAACTAAATGAGGAGAGAGGCCGAGACAAACTATAGGGGGCGTGATGCGGCAGACGAACCAAGTCCGAGATCCAGGGGCGAGAGTCCGTGGGGGAGTCCAAGTGTCCAGAGGCCAGGAGAAATCCGTCCGAGGAAGGGGAAGAGGAAGAGGTCAGAGGAAGAGGGGCTAGGAAGGTTGCAGAGGAGCCGGGGGAGACGCTGGAGAAGGCTGGGAGTCGCTGGAAGACGCAGGGAGACACAGGGAGGCGCTGGGGGGGGGGTCGCTGGGAGTCGCTGGAAGACGCAGGGAGACACAGAGAGACGCTGGGGGTCGCTGGGGAGCCTGGAGAGATGCTGGGTCGACGGGAAGTGTTGCCAAAACAGTTAGATCAAGCACTGGCCTGAGTGCAGAGGGGCCTTTTATGGGTGCAGAGTCGTTTGGGCGGATTGGGTGCAGCTGAAGGAGAGGGCCCAGGTGGTGGTGGTTGAGCTGATTGCCCAGGAGGAGGTGGGGCCAGAGTAGGAGTCACAACAGTACCCACCCCCCCCTTACGGGAGGCACCGGACGACCGCCCAGGAGCATCCGGGTGGTCTCGGTAGAAGTCTTCGAGGATGGGGGCACCCAGCTCTGGTCTTCCGGGCCGTAACCCACCCAATCCACCAGGTACTGGAAGCCCCTTCCCCGTCGGCGGACCGCCAGCAGCTTGTTTACTCTCCACACCGGCTCTCCGTCCGACAGGACCTGTGGGGGAGGTGGAGTCTGAGCAGGAGGGGACAGGGGGCTGGTGGAGAAGGGTTTAATGAGCGAGACGTGGAAGACCGGGTGAACCTTGAGGGCGGCAGGGAGATCCAAACGGACTGCAGAGGGGTTGATGATGCTGCAGATGGTGTAGGGACCGATGTAGCGGGGGTTCAGCTTTCTGGAGGAAGTCTGCGAGGTCTGGAGGGGCAGGTCCCAGGCCAACAGCCAGACCTTCTGGCCAGGCCGGTAAGCAGGGGCCGGCCTCCTTCGCCGGTTGGCCGAACGCCGGGACTGCTCAGTGGCCCGCAAGATGGCTTTGCGGGCAGCCTTCCAGATGCGCCGACATCGGCGGAGATGGGCCCTGGTAGATGGCACTGCGATCTCCAGCTCCTGCTTGGGGGAACAGAGGGGGTTGGTAGCCCAGGAAACATTGAAAGGGGGACATACCAGTAGCAGAGCTCTCCATGGCGTTGAGGGAGTATTCCACCCACGGCAGGAACTTGGACCAGGAGGCAGGATTGCTGGTGGTCACGCAGCGCAGGGCCGCCTCCAAAGCCTGGTTGGCCCGTTCGGCTTGTCTGTTGGACTGGGGGTGGTACCCAGAGGACAGGCTGACCGTGGCCCCAATCCCCTTGCAGAAGGCCTGCCACACCCTAGAAGTGAATTGGGGGCCACGGTCAGAGACCACGTCAAGGGGGATCCCGTGGAGACGTATGACGTGGGAGACCAGGAGTTCAGCAGTTTCTGCAGCAGAAGGGAGTTTGGGGAGAGCGACAAAGTGGACCCCCTTGGAGAAGCGGTCCACAATGGTCAGGATGGTGTCGTTCCCCTGCGAGACGGGGAGGCCCGTCACAAAATCCAGGGCTATGTGAGACCAGGGTCGACTGGGGACGGGAAGGGGGTGCAGAAGGCCTGCTGGCGAGCGATGGGAGGCCTTGCTACGGGCACAGACCGTGCAGGCGCCCACAAACTCCCGAACATCCTCTTGGAGGTTGGGCCACCAGAAGCGCCGCTGCACAAACTCCGCCGTCCGACGCACGCCAGGATGGCAGGCGAAACAACTGGAGTGGCCCCACTCTAGCACCTGCGGCCGGACGGAGGAAGGCACGAACATTCGGTCCTGAGGCCCGTTCCCAGGATCAGGCTCGTCTCTCTGGGCTTGCTCGACGACCGTCTCGATCGGCCAGGAGATGACCCCTATGACCCGGGCCGGGGGAACGATGGTGTCAGGGTCCCTGGGGGCGCCGGGGAATTCCTCCGGAAACTGGCGGGAGCGGGCATCAGCCCGGATATTCTTGGAACCTGGACGGAAAGTGAGGGTGAAGTCAAACCGACTGAGAGCCCAGCGGCCCTGTCTGGGATTGAGTCTCTTGGCCGTTCTCACATAGGTCAAGTTCTTATGGTCCGACCACACAAGGAACGGGTGCCTTGCTCCCTCCAGCCAGTGTCTCCACTCCACCAAGGCTGCATAGACCGCCAGAAGTTCCCTGTTGCCCACATCGTAATTTCGTTCAGCCGGATCAAAACGGCGGGAAAAGTAGGCACATGGGTGAATCTTCTGGTCTGCCTCGGACCGCTGGGAGAGGACTGCCCCGATGCCCGCGTCCGAAGCATCGACCTCGACGATGAACTGCCGAGCGGGGTCTGGATGGGCGAGCACCGGAGCCGTCGTGAACCTGTCCTTGAGGGCCGAGAAGGCGGTCTCAGCCTCCGGTGTCCAGGTGAAAGGGCGCGAGGTGGAGGTGAGAGCGGAGAGAGGGGCAGCCACTTGGCTGAACCCTTTGATGAACCGCCGGATGAACCCGGCGAACCCAAGGAACCGGCGAAGCTGAGTGCGGTCGGTGGGGCGTGGCCACTCCACCACAGCCTGGATCTTGGCCGGATCTGTGCGCACCCGCCCCTCCTCCACGATGTAGCCGAGGTACCCCACTGAGGCGGAGTGGAAGACGCACTTCTCAGCTTTGATGAAGAGTCGGTTCTCCAAAAGCCGTTGGAGGACCAGGCGAACATGCTGGTGGTGCTCCTCCATGGTGCGGGAGAAGACCAAGATGTCGTCCAAGTAGACCACCACAAAGACGTTGATCATGTCTCGGAGCACATCGTTGACCAACTCCTAGAAGACGGCGGGGGCGTTGGAGAGGCCGAAGGGCATGACCAGGTATTCGAAGTGCCCGAGGTGAGTGTTGAAGGCGGTCTTCCATTCGTCCCCTTTCCTGATCCGCACCAAGTGGTAAGCGTTGCGGAGGTCCAGCTTGGTGAACACCCGGGCATGAGTGAGAGGCTCGAACGTGGAACTCATAAGGGGAAGAGGGTACTTATTCTTAACTGTGATGTCGTTAAGTTTGCGGAAGTCGATGCAGGGCCTCAGGCCGCCATCCTTCTCGGCTACAAAGAAGAAACCTGCTGCTAAGGGGGATGAAGATGGTCTTATGATACCAGAGGCGAGGGATTCTGTGATGTAATTGCACATCACCTCCTTCTCTGGGATGGAGAGATTGTAAAGTCGACCTGTGGGGTAGGGAGCCCCGGGGAGGAGGTCGATGGGGCAATCATAGGGCCGGTGAGGGGGAAGGGACAGAGCATTGTCCTTACTGAACACTGGGGCTAAATCATGGTAGATAGGGGGAACACCAGTGAGATCCGGGGGAGTGAGCGCGGGCCTGGGATTACTGGATGGAGGGGGCGGAGCGAAGGCAGTTGGCGTGACAGGCCACGCTCCACCCCAGGACCCGACCCGAAGCCCATGAGATGTGGGGGTCGTGCCTTTCCAACCACGGTCTTCCTAACACGAGTGGAGCAGTGGGGGCGTGCAAAACCAGGAAACGTGTACTCTCTATGTGATTACCCGAGAGTGTTAGGGTGAGTGGGATGGTGCGATGCGTGATGTTACCCAGAGAGCGGCCATCGATCGCCTGGGGGGACAGGGAGCGATCGAGAGGAACCAGGGGAACGCCAGCCTGACGCGCGAGAGAAAAGTCCATCAGGGACTCATCAGCCCCAGAGTCAATGAGAACACTCACCGGAATAGACTCCTTATCCCAGGAGAGTGTTGCGGGGAAGAGGCGGTTGTGTTGCTCGGTGGGTTGGGGAATCACAGCTCGGCTCACCAGTACTCCCCCTACTGGTGAGCAGGCCCTTTTGGTCGGACGGGGCAGGCTTGGATGAAGTGGCCGTTGTTTCCGCAGTACAGGCACAACTGGTCTCGGAGTCTTTGCTCCCGCTCCTGCCGTGAGAGACGGGACCGGCCGATCTGCATGGGTTCCTCTCCGGCTCTGGGGGAGGAGTGAGCTGGGGATAGCAAGGGGATGTGAGGAGGCGGGGCGGCAGTGCTGGTAGGGGAGAAGTCAGGGGCAGAGGGAGTGCGGTGGGAGAGTTGGCGGTTAGAACCGCCAGCACGTTGGGCGCGCTCCTGGCGGCGCTCCCGTAGTCGTTCATCCATCTGGAGCGAGAGGGTGATCAGCTCGTTGAGTGACGAGGGGCGGTCCCTCACAATCAGGTCCTTGATTGCCTCACTCAGGCCCCGTCGATAGGCGCTACGGAGCGCGGTCTCGCCCCAGCGGCTCTCTGCAGCCAGGATGCGGAACTCAAGGGTGTACTCCGCAACTGACTGTGACCCCTGCTGGAGGGCGAGCAGACGACTCGCGGCGTCTTCACCGTAGGTGGGGTGCTCGAACACTGCCTTGAACTCCCGTCGAAAGGCACTGTAGTCTGAGGAGAGGCGGGGATCCAGGTCGACGGCAGCTATGGCCCAGCTCAATGCCTTGTCGGCCAGGAGGGAGGTTATAAATCCAACCTTGGCCTCGTCGGAAACAAATCTGGAGGGCTGATGGCGGAAGAGCAGCTCACATTGGTGGAGGAACCCCTTGCCCAGGTCGAAATCCCCGCCGAAAACACGGGGGCTGGCAAGGTTGGGCTCAGCTCGGGGAGAAGGCGGGAGAGATGGTTCTGGTGGAGCAGCCCCGCCGGGGTCGCTGCCTAGCTTCTGCAGAATGGAAGCCAAAACGGTTGCCATGGCAGCCATCTGGTTGGAGAGGGCGGACAGGGTACTGGAGGTGGTCTGGGAGGAGCTCTGGAGCGCGGAAATCTCCCCTTGGATTGTGGGGAAGGCCTTGGTTAGCTCCGACTGAAGGGAGGAGAGCTGGGCAGCGTGGGCCTCCACTCTTCTTTCGAGGGGGGAGGGTAACGTGGGGGTCCTAAGGCCGCCCGGCTGCCCTGGGGTTCCACCTTGACTCATCTTGGCTTGATCTATCTGTTATGCTCGAGAGGACTGGCGGTCAAGTGTGGCGGAACCCCAAAGAAGGCAGACAGACACGGGAATTAAAAGTAAACTCAGACGGTTTTAATGAAGCAAAAAGACAGGAGGGAAGAACTAAATGAGGAGAGAGGCCGAGACAAACTATAGGGGGCGTGATGCGGCAGACGAACCAAGTCCGAGATCCAGGGGCGAGAGTCCGTGGGGGAGTCCAAGTGTCCAGAGGCCAGGAGAAATCCGTCCGAGGAAGGGGAAGAGGAAGAGGTCAGAGGAAGAGGGGCTAGGAAGGTTGCAGAGGAGCCGGGGGAGACGCTGGAGAAGGCTGGGAGTCGCAGGGAGTCGCTGGAAGACGCAGGGAGACACAGGGAGGCGCTGGGGGGGGGGGGGGGGGTCGCTGGGAGACCCATTGTTGTTGCATGCTTAAGCTGCATAATTTTTTTTTTTCGCCTCCCATTTGCCAGAAAAAAATGTCCTCGGTCCTGATGATTAACACGCAAACATTAGGAAACAAACAAATCTGTCCCATTGTTGTGGCGAAGCCAAAGTAAAATTTACGAGATTACGCCACAGACTGAGATGGAAAGTTGTCTAAATCCAAAAATTTAAGTCAAGCAAAAAAGAAATGAAAGAGATAAAAGATAGAAGAAGCGTATTCCACCTGCTGATTTCTCTCACTTTGACTTCCTCTTTGTTTTTGAGCCGCAGAGTGGGTCTTATCCCCCCCCCCCCACACACACACACACACACTCTCCTCCTTCCTCTCTTCTCTGTCTCTGTCCTCCTTCGTGGGAATCCCAGAAGAGTGTGACTGGTTGTTCTTCCTGGAAGCTGCGGTGGTGACACTGTCTCCTTCACTCACAGGCTAGAACGGTGCCAGCCAGCCTGTGTGTGAGTGTGTGTGTGTGAGTGCGCTCCATCCAAACATCCCACCACCATCCACATCCATCCAACCACCAGCCAGCCTTGCACGAGAGCCACACCACCACCGTGGTTCGGTCCTGACGCCAGCCCAGAACACTCGCACACACACACCACACACCCACCCACACAAGTGTGTGCCGGCAACAGCCACAAAAGCAAAACAGTCAGCAAGACACGCACACACGGGTGGTGAGCACAGATGGGTAAGTGTTTTTTTTTTTCAGGTCAGGGTAAATAATTCAAACTGGTCTGCACTTTCTAAGATCAGCTGTCATTTTGAATCCAAATATTTAAGACTGGGATCTATTTTCCATTTCAGACTGGGATCTTTGACCTCTTTACGTAATTCCCTGTTTCCAAACTCGGCAGGGTCACTCTTGTTTACTTTGGTCCACAGTTCTAGCAAATGAATAAAACAAATTAATGCAGTTTAGCATTAGGAAACCATTCAGACTGCAGCCTCCACGTTTGTGTGCTAATCTGGAGTTAATCCATGGCTGTTTAAAAAAAAATTAAAACCCATTTTAGCTGCAGACTGATTAATGTGGACTTTGATTGTTGGTTGTGCTTTTAAAACATTGGTAGTTGAAAGGGTTATCTTGTCGGGGTTTTTATGCTCAACCAACCAGTAGAAAAGTCAATAATGGGAGGATCGTGCATAAAGGGAACCACAGTGGAGCCCGTCTCCCAGAACTTTGCCTGGCCTCGACAGACTGAACATTAGTGATGGGACGATGATACCTCAAGGAGTGTATTGACACACTACACAAACTGTGTCGGCACTGTATTGATACGGTGTTGGTCACCCACTAGTGACCCCTGCAGTAGTTATAAAATGATTGCAAGTAAAGGAATTCCTTGTTTGCTAAACTGAGTTGGTATGTAAAATATAGCAAATTTGAGTTACAATTCAGAGTTACATTTTTTTTTGGAGTGTCTTTGCTCCAAGGCGATTTCTCCTCTTAAACACCAGCTCCCCAGCCTTAGAAAATACTCTTTCACACGGTGCAGATGACGATGGTGAGCAGAGAGTTTTAAGTGCAAGTTGATGCAGATGTGGATATGTTTTCTGGTGCTCTCACGAGTATCTGCCAATTCTCCATTGCCATGCCGAGCTCTATAATGCCTCAGCATTGATGAAGTGCTCTTATTGATGTAAGAGAGCTCTGTGGAGCAGAGCCGACACTTCACCTACAATAACATAAAAAGTTACAAACAATTCAAACCTCTTACTAGAACAGAGTAAAAACTAAGGTGGCGCATTGCATTCACTTGTTAAAAAAATAGACACCCTATAAAATGAATAAAGCAACTGTAAGGCTCTTTAACTGACTATCATATGTATCACAGGTCATTCACTTGATAAACTGATAAAGTGAGTGCAATGCGCCACCGTTAAAAATTGTATACAACAGTAAACAATGCTCAAAGGAGAAAAAGATTTCCCTTGTTTGGAGTCACAAGATCAAAATTATTCCACACTGGGGAAAACTTCTTAGAACGATCCATAATTGCGCAACTGCAAAACTCCATCCAACAAACCCGCGACATGTCGATCCAGTTTGTTTCCTTATAAACACACTTTGACGCGACACACTCAAACGATACAAGTCCTGTATCGGTCACGTGATTCTTTGTTAAAGCGATACACGCACCGATACGGGGTTTCACTCCTGAGCTCTCGGCAGTGTTGACGCACCAGTGTCGCTCGTCCCATCACTACTGAACATCGCTGAAGAATGGAAGGATTTCTGATCTCGGTGGTGTTGCTTTCAATGTGCAGCTTCGGCTTCACTCAAGGTACTGACGCCTAAACACATATTTTGTGTGAGCACGTTTACGTACGCGTGGATCATTTTAATCATATAAATGTGTGTTTTCAGGGTGTAGAATGGCTCTTCAGAACAATATGGACTTCCCCGGCTCAGACGTAGCACGGGTCTACGCGTCAGATGCTAAACACTGTCAGCAACTTTGCACCGATCATCCTTCCTGCATGTTCTTCACCTTTGTTCGGCCCGACTGGACCCGAGACAATAGGTAGAAAACAAGCAAAAGACTGAAACGGGGGAAGTTCTTAAACTTGAGGCTTTTATCTGCAGGCATTTCTACTGCTACTTTAAGGTTACGGCATCCGGAGAGCCCAAAATCCAGACTCCGATATTTGGTGCAACCTCAGGATATTCTCTCAGATCCTGCACGCCAAAGCTGACAGGTAAGAAAAAAGTCTTATTTTAAATTAACTGTGTCAGCAGTCACCCTCTCCTAAGTGTAACTTTGGCCGTCATTTCTTTTTCAGAATTTCCGGTTTATCAGAATGTGGACTTTTTGGGAGCAGACTACAAAACACTGTTCACCACAAACTATGGGGACTGTCAGAGTGTCTGCACAGATGATCCTTTCTGTCAGTTCTTTACTTTTGTAAATGGGGAATATAGACAAGAAAATATCAGGTAAAACTGCAGATTTTTGTGCTTTTGGATAATTTACATTCTTCTTTTGGGAATAAAGTAGCCATTGCTTAGATGTTCTCCTAATAACGGCCATACTTTTATAAACAAATATATGTCTGTGTAGATTCTCAATCATCCAGGTCATTGTATCCAAGGTAGTTTTCTCTGTCAACTGGACTGGGTTTCTTCTCTTGAAGACGTTTTGCCTTCTATCCAGAAGGCTTCTTCAGTTCTGAAATTGCTGGGGAGAGAGCTTGAAAATATATAGCCCCTGTGGACCATCTGCATGCTAATGATCTGGGTGGTCACCTGAGAGTCTCAAAACACACATTCACACCATTCCAGGAGACCCAGTGACTCACCACCATGTGATCCAGCAGACAAAGGGGAGCCACCTCAACAGAAACTAGGTGAACGACCCGACCAACGACCCTGCTAACGACTCTCAGGTGACCACCCAGATCATTAGCATGCAGATGGTCCACAGGGGCTATATATTTTCAATGGCTCAACAGGGGCTAGAGACCTTTAATGAAATTATTTCCTCTCTCAGGTTTAAGTGCCACCTTAAATACAGTTGGACTGTGCCAAGGCCCCCCGTCATTGCAGCTCTGGCAAATGTCGTGTCTGGATTCTCTAGGAGTATTCAAATGCTTCAGCCCAAATTTGCCGAAGGTGCACAGTCGCAGCATCTGAAAAAATAACTGTACTAGTTGCTGCATCGGCTTTGTTTCCATCATTGCGTCCTCTCTGTTTTGGATAGAGTGCGAAAGAAGCTTGTTTCCTCAAGTTGACATTGCAGGAAAAAACTTTGAGGAGGTGGCGGCCGTGTCTGACAAGCACTGTCAGGTGCTCTGCTCTGCTCACCCACGGTGTACTTACTTCTCTTTTACCAGGTAATGTGAGCCAGATTCAAGCAAGTATTTGCTCTTCTTTTCCACCATCACTCACCAATTCTAGTCTATCTATTCATCCTGATATATATAATTTTATAATATATAATTTTTTTTTTAACAGTGAAAGCTTCCGCTGTCATCTGAAGGAGAATCCACTTGAAATGGTGCTGAAGGCTCAAAATGGAGTAACATCTGGGATTCCAGCGCGCGGCTGTCAGCTCGATGACAGTATGTATCACTGAAGGGAAATGAATCCAACTGGGTTCATAAATCAATGAGATTTTGTCATGTAAAATGAACACAAGTGGTGACACTTCTCGGTTTTCACCACTTTTACATCACACCATGATCTACCTGATGGTTTTACGAGTGGTTACCACCTAACCGCATGTTACTGAAGTCAGTGGTATTATTACTGATGTAGTTCTCTCTGCTAACAGCCTGGGTTAGGACCCCTGTGGAAGGAGTGGATTTCAGGGGTGAGGACATTCAAAACAGGATGGTTGACAGTGCAGAAGCGTGTCAGAAAGCCTGTGATGAAGATGATAAATGCCAGTTCTACACATACCTCACAGAACAATTCATCAATCGCGATTACAGGTAATGCATCCGTTGTGCAGCACCGTCAACAACAAACAAACCAAAAAATTCTATTAAAATTCTGAAACTCTTTTTGAATGTGTGCTGCAGGCGCCGCTGCTTCCTGAAGCGCACCATTACCATCCCTGCTCCTCCTAAAATAGTTAAACTCCAAAATGTCGTGTCGGGGTTCTCCCTCACGGCTGTCCCATGAGGCAAGGCGGTTTCGAACTCATTCCATACTGTAACATGACATTTGAACCACCAGAGGGCAGCATCGGATCAGTCTACTGCCTGACGAGAACGATGAAAATGATGTTACAAATGAAATTAAAATGACACTATACAAAGACGACTGGTTTTATTTATTTATTTAATTTGAATAGAAGGTGGATTGATTTACTATGATAATATGCCACCTATTCCAACCATTTTCTGTTATTAAACCACTAACGCATGGTAGGCGGGGAAACTCTTAACAGGCCATCTTGAGTGTATTAAGGATTAATTTTAATCCACAAAAGCTGCAGGGCATTTTAAATGTTCATGTTGCCATTTTTCACCTCTTATGATCACTCGGGTTGTACTTTTCAAGCTCCCTGGACACCAGTGTGACCCAGTATTGACCGGTAATTGGGCTGTTGTGATGCGTTGCGAGAAATATTAAAAATGAATTAAATATCTGACAAAGAGAGAAAAACGCAAATGTGCGCTGGATTGTATGGATGGAACTATCAAGCACATGCTTTTGGGATAGATCCCGATTTAACATGAATGGATCCAGATGTTACTCTGAAGAGAAAAGTGGATGTTTTGGAAGCGCGACCCATTGTTGTTGCATGCTTAAGCTGCATAATTTTTTTTTTTCGCCTCCCATTTGCCAGAAAAAAATGTCCTCGGTCCTGATGATTAACACGCAAACATTAGGAAACAAACAAATCTGTCCCATTGTTGTGGCGAAGCTAAAGTAAAATTTACGAGATTACGCCACAGACTGAGATGGAAAGTTGTCTAAATCCAAAAATTTAAGTCAAGCAAAAAAGAAATGAAAGAGATAAAAGATAGAAGAAGCGTATTCCACCTGCTGATTTCTCTCACTTTGACTTCCTCTTTGTTTTTGAGCCGCAGAGTGGGTCTTATCCCCCCCCCCCCACACACACACACACACTCTCCTCCTTCCTCTCTTCTCTGTCTCTGTCCTCCTTCGTGGGAATCCCAGAAGAGTGTGACTGGTTGTTCTTCCTGGAAGCTGCGGTGGTGACACTGTCTCCTTCACTCACAGGCTAGAACGGTGCCAGCCAGCCTGTGTGTGAGTGTGTGTGTGTGAGTGCGCTCCATCCAAACATCCCACCACCGTCCACATCCATCCAACCACCAGCCAGCCTTGCACGAGAGCCTCACCACCACCGTGGTTCGGTCCTGACGCCAGCCCAGAACACTCGCACACACACACCACACACCCACCCACACAAGTGTGTGCCGGCAACAGCCACAAAAGCAAAACAGTCAGCAAGACACGCACACACGGGTGGTGAGCACAGATGGGTAAGTGTTTTTTTTTTCAGGTCAGGGTAAATAATTCAAACTGGTCTGCACTTTCTAAGATCAGCTGTCATTTTGAATCCAAATATTTAAGACTGGGATCTATTTTCCATTTCAGACTGGGATCTTTGACCTCTTTACGTAATTCCCTGTTTCCAAACTCGGCAGGGTCACTCTTGTTTACTTTGGTCCACAGTTCTAGCAAATGAATAAAACAAATTAATGCAGTTTAGCATTAGGAAACCATTCAGACTGCAGCCTCCACGTTTGTGTGCTAATCTGGAGTTAATCCATGGCTGTTTAAAAAAAAGATTAAAACCCATTTTAGCTGCAGACTGATAAATGTGGACTTTGATTGTTGGTTGTGCTTTTAAAACATTGGTAGTTGAAAAGGTTATCTTGTCGGGGTTTTTATGCTCAACCAACCAGTAGAAAAGTCAATAATGGGAGGATCGTGCATAAAGGGAACCACAGTGGAGCCCGTCTCCCAGAACTTTGCCTGGCCTCGACAGACTGAACATCGCTGAAGAATGGAAGGATTTCTGATCTCGGTGGTGTTGCTTTCAATGTGCAGCTTCGGCTTCACTCAAGGTACTGACGTCTAAACACATATTTTGTGTGAGCACGTTTACGCACGCGTGGATCATTTTAATCATATAAATGTGTGTTTTTAGGGTGTAGAATGGATCTTCAGAACAATATGGACTTCCCCGGCTCAGACGTAGCACAGGTCTACGCGGCAGATGCTAAACACTGTCAGCAACTTTGCAC
This sequence comes from Takifugu rubripes, assembly GCF_901000725.2. Lineage (NCBI taxonomy): Eukaryota > Metazoa > Chordata > Actinopteri > Tetraodontiformes > Tetraodontidae > Takifugu > Takifugu rubripes. The sequence continues at coordinate 5,124,645 of NC_042296.1, read as the reverse complement.
CGATCATCCTTCCTGCATGTTCTTCGCCTTTATTCGGCCCGACTGGACCCAAGACAATAGGTAGAAAACAAGCAAAAGACTGAAACGGGGGAAGTTCTTAAACTTGAGGCTTTTATCTGCAGGCATTTCTACTGCTACTTTAAGGTTACGGCATCCGGAGAGCCCAAAATCCAGACTCCGATATTTGGTGCAACCTCAGGATATTCTCTCAGATCCTGCACGCCAGAGCTGACAGGTAAGAAAAAAGTCTTTTTTTAAATTAACTGTGTCAGCAGTCACCCTCTCCTAAGTGTAACTTTGGCCGTCATTTCTTTTTCAGAATTTCCGGTTTATCAGAATGTGGACTTTTTGGGAGCAGACTACAAAACACTGTTCGCCGCAAACTATGGGGACTGTCAGAATGTCTGCACAGATGATCCTTTCTGTCAGTTCTTTACTTTTGTAAATGGGGAATTTACACCAGCCAGTATCAGGTAAAACTGCAGATTTTTGTGCTTTTGGATAATTTACATTCTTCTTTTCGGAATAAAGTAGCCATTGCTTAGATGTTCTCCTAATAACGGCCATACTTTTATAAACAAATATATGTCTGTGTAGATTCTCAATCATCCAGGTCATTGTATCCAAGGTAGTTTTCTCTGTCAACTGGACTGGGTTTCTTCTCTTGAAGACGTTTTGCCTTCTATCCAGAAGGCTTCTTCAGTTCTGAAATCGCTGGGGAGAGAGCTTGAAAATATATAGCCCCTGTGGACCATCTGCATGCTAATGATCTGGGTGGTCACCTGAGAGTCTCAAAACACACATTCACACCATTCCAGGAGACCCAGTGACTCACCACCATGTGATCCAGCAGACAAAGGGGAGCCACCTCAACAGAAACTAGGTGAACAACCCGACCAACGACCCTGCTAACGACTCTCAGGTGACCACCCAGATCATTAGCATGCAGATGGTCCACAGGGGCTATATATTTTCAAGCTCTCTCCCCAGCGATTTCAGAACTGAAGAAGCCTTCTAAATAGAAGGCGAAACGTCTTCAAGAGAAGAAACCCAGTCCAGTTGACATAGAAAACTACCGTGGATAAACAAATAAACAAATATACATTTTTATTTATTTATTCAAAAATAGAACTTATCTACAGACCATATTTTGGTTGATTTGCTGTTTGGCTGGGATGGCCCTGTAGGGGGCAGCAGATCATTTCCAGTCTGCCCCTGTTGGTTATCAGTGGAAGTGCAGCCAAAGCTGACTGCAAGGATTCAGATGCGATGGCTCAACAGGGGCTAGAGACCTTTAATGAAATTATTTCCTCTCTCAGGTTTAAGTGCCACCTTAAATACAGTTGGACTGTGCCAAGGCCCCCCGTCATTGCAGCTCTGGCAAATGCCGTGTCTGGATTCTCTAGGAGTATTCAAATGCTTCAGCCCAAATTTGCCGAAGGTGCACAGTCGCAGCATCTGAAAAAATAACTGTACTAGTTGCTGCATCGGCTTTGTTTCCATCATTGCGTCCTCTCTGTTTTGGATAGAGTGCGAAAGAAGCTTGTTTCCTCAAGTTGACATTGCAGGAAAAAACTTTGAGGAGGTGGCGGCCGTGTCTGACAAGCACTGTCAGGTGCTCTGCTCTGCTCACCCACGGTGTACTTACTTCTCTTTTACCAGGTAATGTGAGCCAGATTCAAGCAAATATTTGCTCTTCTTTTCCACCATCACTCACCAATTCTAGTCTATCTATTCATCCTGATATATATAATTTTATAATATATAATTTTTTTAACAGTGAAAGCTTCCGCTGTCATCTGAAGGAGAATCCACTTGAAATGGTGCTGAAGGCTCAAAATGGAGTAACATCTGGGATTCCAGCGCGCGGCTGTCAGCTCGATGACAGTATGTATCACTGAAGGGAAATGAATCCAACTGGGTTCATAAATCAATGAGATTTTGTCATGTAAAATGAACACAAGTGGTGACACTTCTCGGTTTTCACCACTTTTACATCACACCATGATCTACCTGATGGTTTTACGAGTGGTTACCACCTAACCGCATGTTACTGAAGTCAGTGGTATTATTACTGATGTAGTTCTCTCTGCTAACAGCCTGGGTTAGGACCCCTGTGGAAGGAGTGGATTTCAGGGGTGAGGACATTCAATACAAGAAGGTTGACAGTGCAGAAGCGTGTCAGAAAGCCTGTGATGAAGATGATAAATGCCAGTTCTACACATACCTCACAGAACAATTCAACAAACGCGATTACAGGTAATGCATCCGTTGTGCAGCACCGTCAACAAACAAACCAAAAAATTCTATTAAAATTCTGAAACTCTTTGAATGTGTGCTGCAGGCGCCGCTGCTACCTGAAGCGCACCATTACCATCCCTGCTCCTCCTAAAATAGTTAAACTCCAAAATGTCGTGTCGGGGTTCTCCCTCACGGCTGTCCCATGAGGCAAGGCGGTTTCGAACTCATTCCATACTGTAACACGACATTTGAACCACCAGAGGGCAGCAGCGGATCAGTCTACTTCCTGACGAGAAGGATGAAAATGTTACAAATGAAATTAAAATGACACTATACAAAGACGACTGGTTTTATTTATTTAATTTGAATAGAAGGTGGATTGATTTACTATGATAATATGCCACCTATCCCAACCATTTTCTGTTATTAAACCACTAGCGCATGGTAGGCGGGGAAACTCTTAACAGGCCATCTTGAGTGTATTAAGCATTAATTTTAATCCACAAAAGCTGCAGGTCGCTTGTCTCCCTCTTCTGGCAGTCAGAGAAAACAGCACCATAACTCAGACCAGGACTACACCAGTAACATCTGCTGGTTGCGGTAGTATTCTGTGGTGTTTCAGAGCATTTTAAATGTTCATGTTGCCATTTTTCACCTCTTATGATCACTCAGGTTGTACTTTTCAAGCTCCCTGGACACCAGTGTGACCCATTATTGACCGGTAATTGGGCTGTTGTGATGCGTTGTGAGAAATATTAAAAATGAATTAAATATCTGACAAAGAGAGAAAAACGCAAATGTGCACTGGATTGTATGGATGGAACTATCAAGCACATGCTTTTGGGATAGATCCCGATTTAACATGAATGGATCCAGATGTTACTCTGAAGAGAAAAGTGGATGTTTTGGAAGCGCGACCCTGTTACGCTCGAGAGGACTGGCGGTCAAGTGTGGCGGAACCCCAAAGAAGGCAGACAGACACGGGAATTAAAAGTAAACTCAGACGGTTTTAATGAAGCAAAAAGACAGGAGGGAAGAACTAAATGAGGAGAGAGGCCGAGACAAACTATAGGGGGCGTGATGCGGCAGACGAACCAAGTCCGAGATCCAGGGGCGAGAGTCCGTGGGGGAGTCCAAGTGTCCAGAGGCCAGGAGAAATCCGTCCGAGGAAGGGGAAGAGGAAGAGGTCAGAGGAAGAGGGGCTAGGAAGGTTGCAGAGGAGCCGGGGGAGACGCTGGAGAAGGCTGGGAGTCGCTGGAAGACGCAGGGAGACACAGGGAGGCGCTGGGGGGGGGGGTCGCTGGGAGTCGCTGGAAGACGCAGGGAGACACAGAGAGACGCTGGGGGTCGCTGGGGAGCCTGGAGAGATGCTGGGTCGACGGGAAGTGTTGCCAAAACAGTTAGATCAAGCACTGGCCTGAGTGCAGAGGGGCCTTTTATGGGTGCAGAGTCGTTTGGGCGGATTGGGTGCAGCTGAAGGAGAGGGCCCAGGTGGTGGTGGTTGAGCTGATTGCCCAGGAGGAGGTGGGGCCAGAGTAGGAGTCACAACAGTACCCACCCCCCCCTTACGGGAGGCACCGGACGACTGCCCAGGAGCATCCGGGTGGTCTCGGTAGAAGTCTTCGAGGATGGGGGCACCCAGCTCTGGTCTTCCGGGCCGTAACCCACCCAATCCACCAGGTACTGGAAGCCCCTTCCCCGTCGGCGGACCGCCAGCAGCTTGTTTACTCTCCACACCGGCTCTCCGTCCGACAGGACCTGTGGGGGAGGTGGAGTCTGAGCAGGAGGGGACAGGGGGCTGGTGGAGAAGGGTTTAATGAGCGAGACGTGGAAGACCGGGTGAACCTTGAGGGCGGCAGGGAGATCCAAACGGACTGCAGAGGGGTTGATGATGCTGCAGATGGTGTAGGGACCGATGTAGCGGGGGTTCAGCTTTCTGGAGGAAGTCTGCGAGGTCTGGAGGGGCAGGTCCCAGGCCAACAGCCAGACCTTCTGGCCAGGCCGGTAAGCAGGGGCCGGCCTCCTTCGCCGGTTGGCCGAACGCCGGGACTGCTCAGTGGCCCGCAAGATGGCTTTGCGGGCAGCCTTCCAGATGCGCCGACATCGGCGGAGATGGGCCCTGGTAGACGGCACTGCGATCTCCAGCTCCTGCTTGGGGGAACAGAGGGGGTTGGTAGCCCAGGAAACATTGAAAGGGGGACATACCAGTAGCAGAGCTCTCCATGGCGTTGAGGGAGTATTCCACCCACGGCAGGAACTTGGACCAGGAGGCAGGATTGCTGGTGGTCACGCAGCGCAGGGCCGCCTCCAAAGCCTGGTTGGCCCGTTCGGCTTGTCTGTTGGACTGGGGGTGGTACCCAGAGGACAGGCTGACCGTGGCCCCAATCCCCTTGCAGAAGGCCTGCCACACCCTAGAAGTGAATTGGGGGCCACGGTCAGAGACCACGTCAAGGGGGATCCCGTGGAGACGTATGACGTGGGAGACCAGGAGTTCAGCAGTTTCTGCAGCAGAAGGGAGTTTGGGGAGAGCGACAAAGTGGACCCCCTTGGAGAAGCGGTCCACAATGGTCAGGATGGTGTCGTTCCCCTGCGAGACGGGGAGGCCCGTCACAAAATCCAGGGCTATGTGAGACCAGGGTCGACTGGGGACGGGAAGGGGGTGCAGAAGGCCTGCTGGCGAGCGATGGGAGGCCTTGCTACGGGCACAGACCGTGCAGGCGCCCACAAACTCCCGAACATCCTCTTGGAGGTTGGGCCACCAGAAGCGCCGCTGCACAAACTCCGCCGTCCGACGCACGCCAGGATGGCAGGCGAAACAACTGGAGTGGCCCCACTCTAGCACCTGCGGCCGGACGGAGGAAGGCACGAACATTCGGTCCTGAGGCCCGTTCCCAGGATCAGGCTCGTCTCTCTGGGCTTGCTCGACGACCGTCTCGATCGGCCAGGAGATGACCCCTATGACCCGGGCCGGGGGAACGATGGTGTCAGGGTCCCTGGGGGCGCCGGGGAATTCCTCCGGAAACTGGCGGGAGCGGGCATCAGCCCGGATATTCTTGGAACCTGGACGGAAAGTGAGGGTGAAGTCAAACCGACTGAGAGCCCAGCGGCCCTGTCTGGGATTGAGTCTCTTGGCCGTTCTCACATAGGTCAAGTTCTTATGGTCCGACCACACAAGGAACGGGTGCCTTGCTCCCTCCAGCCAGTGTCTCCACTCCACCAAGGCTGCATAGACCGCCAGAAGTTCCCTGTTGCCCACATCGTAATTTCGTTCAGCCGGATCAAAACGGCGGGAAAAGTAGGCACATGGGTGAATCTTCTGGTCTGCCTCGGACCGCTGGGAGAGGACTGCCCCGATGCCCGCGTCCGAAGCATCGACCTCGACGATGAACTGCCGAGCGGGGTCTGGATGGGCGAGCACCGGAGCCGTCGTGAACCTGTCCTTGAGGGCCGAGAAGGCGGTCTCAGCCTCCGGTGTCCAGGTGAAAGGGCGCGAGGTGGAGGTGAGAGCGGAGAGAGGGGCAGCCACTTGGCTGAACCCTTTGATGAACCGCCGGATGAACCCGGCGAACCCAAGGAACCGGCGAAGCTGAGTGCGGTCGGTGGGGCGTGGCCACTCCACCACAGCCTGGATCTTGGCCGGATCTGTGCGCACCCGCCCCTCCTCCACGATGTAGCCGAGGTACCCCCACTGAGGCGGAGTGGAAGACGCACTTCTCAGCTTTGATGAAGAGTCGGTTCTCCAAAAGCCGTTGGAGGACCAGGCGAACATGCTGGTGGTGCTCCTCCATGGTGCGGGAGAAGACCAAGATGTCGTCCAAGTAGACCACCACAAAGACGTTGATCATGTCTCGGAGCACATCGTTGACCAACTCCTAGAAGACGGCGGGGGCGTTGGAGAGGCCGAAGGGCATGACCAGGTATTCGAAGTGCCCGAGGTGAGTGTTGAAGGCGGTCTTCCATTCGTCCCCTTTCCTGATCCGCACCAAGTGGTAAGCGTTGCGGAGGTCCAGCTTGGTGAACACCCGGGCATGAGTGAGAGGCTCGAACGTGGAACTCATAAGGGGAAGAGGGTACTTATTCTTAACTGTGATGTCGTTAAGTTTGCGGAAGTCGATGCAGGGCCTCAGGCCGCCATCCTTCTCGGCTACAAAGAAGAAACCTGCTGCTAAGGGGGATGAAGATGGTCTTATGATACCAGAGGCGAGGGATTCTGTGATGTAATTGCACATCACCTCCTTCTCTGGGATGGAGAGATTGTAAAGTCGACCTGTGGGGTAGGGAGCCCCGGGGAGGAGGTCGATGGGGCAATCATAGGGCCGGTGAGGGGGAAGGGACAGAGCATTGTCCTTACTGAACACTGGGGCTAAATCATGGTAGATAGGGGGAACACCAGTGAGATCCGGGGGAGTGAGCGCGGGCCTGGGATTACTGGATGGAGGGGGCGGAGCGAAGGCAGTTGGCGTGACAGGCCACGCTCCACCCCAGGACCCGACCCGAAGCCCATGAGATGTGGGGGTCGTGCCTTTCCAACCACGGTCTTCCTAACACGAGTGGAGCAGTGGGGGCGTGCAAAACCAGGAAACGTGTACTCTCTATGTGATTACCCGAGAGTGTTAGGGTGAGTGGGATGGTGCGATGCGTGATGTTACCCAGAGAGCGGCCATCGATCGCCTGGGGGGACAGGGAGCGATCGAGAGGAACCAGGGGAACGCCAGCCTGACGCGCGAGAGAAAAGTCCATCAGGGACTCATCAGCCCCAGAGTCAATGAGAACACTCACCGGAATAGACTCCTTATCCCAGGAGAGTGTTGCGGGGAAGAGGCGGTTGTGTTGCTCGGTGGGTTGGGGAATCACAGCTCGGCTCACCAGTACTCCCCCTACTGGTGAGCAGGCCCTTTTGGTCGGACGGGGCAGGCTTTGATGAAATGGCCATTGTTTCCGCAGTACAGGCACAGCTAGTCTCGGAGTCTTTGCTCCCGCTCCTGCCGTGAGAGACGGGATCGGCCGATCTGCATGGGTTCCTCTCCGGCTCTGGGGGAGGAGTGAGCTGGGGATAGTAAGGGGATGTGAGGAGGCGGGGCGGCAGTGCTGGTAGGGGAGAAGTCAGGGGCAGAGGGAGTGCGGTGGGAGAGTTGGCGGTTAGAACCGCCAGCACGTTGGGCGCGCTCCTGGCGGCGCTCCCGTAGTCGTTCATCCATCTGGAGCGAGAGGGTGATCAGCTCGTTGAGTGACGAGGGGCGGTCCCTCACAATCAGGTCCTTGATTGCCTCACTCAGGCCCCGTCGATAGGCGCTACGGAGCGCGGTCTCGCCCCAGCGGCTCTCTGCAGCCAGGATGCGGAACTCAAGGGTGTACTCCGCAACTGACTGTGACCCCTGCTGGAGGGCGAGCAGACGACTCGCGGCGTCTTCACCGTAGGTGGGGTGCTCGAACACTGCCTTGAACTCCCGTCGAAAGGCACTGTAGTCTGAGGAGAGGCGGGGGTCCAGGTCGACGGCAGCTATGGCCCAGCTCAATGCCTTGTCGGCCAGGAGGGAGGTTATAAATCCAACCTTGGCCTCGTCGGAAACAAATCTGGAGGGCTGATGGCGGAAGAGCAGCTCACATTGGTGGAGGAACCCCTTGCCCAGGTCGAAATCCCCGCCGAAAACACGGGGGCTGGCAAGGTTGGGCTCAGCTCGGGGAGAAGGCGGGAGAGATGGTTCTGGTGGAGCAGCCCCGCCGGGGTCGCTGCCTAGCTTCTGCAGAATGGAAGCCAAAACGGTTGCCATGGCAGCCATCTGGTTGGAGAGGGCGGACAGGGTACTGGAGGTGGTCTGGGAGGAGCTCTGGAGCGCGGAAATCTCCCCTTGGATTGTGGGGAAGGCCTTGGTTAGCTCCGACTGAAGGGAGGAGAGCTGGGCAGCGTGGGCCTCCACTCTTCTTTCGAGGGGGGAGGGTAACGTGGGGGTCCTAAGGCCGCCCGGCTGCCCTGGGGTTCCACCTTGACTCATCTTGGCTTGATCTATCTGTTATGCTCGAGAGGACTGGCGGTCAAGTGTGGCGGAACCCCAAAGAAGGCAGACAGACACGGGAATTAAAAGTAAACTCAGACGGTTTTAATGAAGCAAAAAGACAGGAGGGAAGAACTAAATGAGGAGAGAGGCCGAGACAAACTATAGGGGGCGTGATGCGGCAGACGAACCAAGTCCGAGATCCAGGGGCGAGAGTCCGTGGGGGAGTCCAAGTGTCCAGAGGCCAGGAGAAATCCGTCCGAGGAAGGGGAAGAGGAAGAGGTCAGAGGAAGAGGGGCTAGGAAGGTTGCAGAGGAGCCGGGGGAGACGCTGGAGAAGGCTGGGAGTCGCAGGGAGTCGCTGGAAGACGCAGGGAGACACAGGGAGGCGCTGGGGGGGGGGGGGTCGCTGGGAGACCCATTGTTGTTGCATGCTTAAGCTGCATAATTTTTTTTTTTCGCCTCCCATTTGCCAGAAAAAAATGTCCTCGGTCCTGATGATTAAGACGCAAACATTAGGAAACAAACAAATCTGTCCCATTGTTGTGGCGAAGCCAAAGTAAAATTTACGAGATTACGCCACAGACTGAGATGGAAAGTTGTCTAAATCCAAAAATTTAAGTCAAGCAAAAAAGAAATGAAAGAGATAAAAGATAGAAGAAGCGTATTCCACCTGCTGATTTCTCTCACTTTGACTTCCTCTTTGTTTTTGAGCCGCAGAGTGGGTCTTATCCCCCCCCCCCCCCCCCCACACACACACACACACTCTCCTCCTTCCTCTCTTCTCTGTCTCTGTCCTCCTTCGTGGGAATCCCAGAAGAGTGTGACTGGTTGTTCTTCCTGGAAGCTGCGGTGGTGACACTGTCTCCTTCACTCACAGGCTAGAACGGTGCCAGCCAGCCTGTGTGTGAGTGTGTGTGTGTGAGTGCGCTCCATCCAAACATCCCACCACCATCCACATCCATCCAACCACCAGCCAGCCTTGCACGAGAGCCACACCACCACCGTGGTTCGGTCCTGACGCCAGCCCAGAACACTCGCACACACACACCACACACCCACCCACACAAGTGTGTGCCGGCAACAGCCACAAAAGCAAAACAGTCAGCAAGACACGCACACACGGGTGGTGAGCACAGATGGGTAAGTGTTTTTTTTTTCAGGTCAGGGTAAATAATTCAAACTGGTCTGCACTTTCTAAGATCAGCTGTCATTTTGAATCCAAATATTTAAGACTGGGATCTATTTTCCATTTCAGACTGGGATCTTTGACCTCTTTACGTAATTCCCTGTTTCCAAACTCGGCAGGGTCACTCTTGTTTACTTTGGTCCACAGTTCTAGCAAATGAATAAAACAAATTAATGCAGTTTAGCATTAGGAAACCATTCAGACTGCAGCCTCCACGTTTGTGTGCTAATCTGGAGTTAATCCATGGCTGTTTAAAAAAAAATTAAAACCCATTTTAGCTGCAGACTGATTAATGTGGACTTTGATTGTTGGTTGTGCTTTTAAAACATTGGTAGTTGAAAGGGTTATCTTGTCGGGGTTTTTATGCTCAACCAACCAGTAGAAAAGTCAATAATGGGAGGATCGTGCATAAAGGGAACCACAGTGGAGCCCGTCTCCCAGAACTTTGCCTGGCCTCGACAGACTGAACATTAGTGATGGGACGATGATACCTCAAGGAGTGTATTGACACACTACACAAACTGTGTCGGCACTGTATTGATACGGTGTTGGTCACCCACTAGTGACCCCTGCAGTAGTTATAAAATGATTGCAAGTAAAGGAATTCCTTGTTTGCTAAACTGAGTTGGTATGTAAAATATAGCAAATTTGAGTTACAATTCAGAGTTACATTTTTTTTTGGAGTGTCTTTGCTCCAAGGCGATTTCTCCTCTTAAACACCAGCTCCCCAGCCTTAGAAAATACTCTTTCACACGGTGCAGATGACGATGGTGAGCAGAGAGTTTTAAGTGCAAGTTGATGCAGATGTGGATATGTTTTCTGGTGCTCTCACGAGTATCTGCCAATTCTCCATTGCCATGCCGAGCTCTATAATGCCTCAGCATTGATGAAGTGCTCTTATTGATGTAAGATAGCTCTGTGGAGCAGAGCCGACACTTCACCTACAATAACATAAAAAGTTACAAACAATTCAAACCTCTTACTAGAACAGAGTAAAAACTAAGGTGGCGCATTGCATTCACTTGTTAAAAAAATAGACACCCTATAAAATGAATAAAGCAACTGTAAGGCTCTTTAACTGACTATCATATGTATCACAGGTCATTCACTTGATAAACTGATAAAGTGAGTGCAATGCGCCACCGTTAAAAATTGTATACAACAGTAAACAATGCTCAAAGGAGAAAAAGATTTCCCTTGTTTGGAGTCACAAGATCAAAATTATTCCACACTGGGGAAAACTTCTTAGAACGATCCATAATTGCGCAACTGCAAAACTCCATCCAACAAACCCGCGACATGTCGATCCAGTTTGTTTCCTTATAAACACACTTTGACGCGACACACTCAAACAATACAAGTCCTGTATCGGTCACGTGATTCTTTGTTAAAGCGATACACGCACCGATACGGGGTTTCACTCCTGAGCTCTCGGCAGTGTTGACGCACCAGTGTCGCTCGTCCCATCACTACTGAACATCGCTGAAGAATGGAAGGATTTCTGATCTCGGTGGTGTTGCTTTCAATGTGCAGCTTCGGCTTCACTCAAGGTACTGACGCCTAAACACATATTTTGTGTGAGCACGTTTACGTACGCGTGGATCATTTTAATCATATAAATGTGTGTTTTCAGGGTGTAGAATGGCTCTTCAGAACAATATGGACTTCCCCGGCTCAGACGTAGCACGGGTCTACGCGTCAGATGCTAAACACTGTCAGCAACTTTGCACCGATCATCCTTCCTGCATGTTCTTCACCTTTGTTCGGCCCGACTGGACCCGAGACAATAGGTAGAAAACAAGCAAAAGACTGAAACGGGGGAAGTTCTTAAACTTGAGGCTTTTATCTGCAGGCATTTCTACTGCTACTTTAAGGTTACGGCATCCGGAGAGCCCAAAATCCAGACTCCGATATTTGGTGCAACCTCAGGATATTCTCTCAGATCCTGCACGCCAAAGCTGACAGGTAAGAAAAAAGTCTTATTTTAAATTAACTGTGTCAGCAGTCACCCTCTCCTAAGTGTAACTTTGGCCGTCATTTCTTTTTCAGAATTTCCGGTTTATCAGAATGTGGACTTTTTGGGAGCAGACTACAAAACACTGTTCACCACAAACTATGGGGACTGTCAGAGTGTCTGCACAGATGATCCTTTCTGTCAGTTCTTTACTTTTGTAAATGGGGAATATAGACAAGAAAATATCAGGTAAAACTGCAGATTTTTGTGCTTTTGGATAATTTACATTCTTCTTTTGGGAATAAAGTAGCCATTGCTTAGATGTTCTCCTAATAACGGCCATACTTTTATAAACAAATATATGTCTGTGTAGATTCTCAATCATCCAGGTCATTGTATCCAAGGTAGTTTTCTCTGTCAACTGGACTGGGTTTCTTCTCTTGAAGACGTTTTGCCTTCTATCCAGAAGGCTTCTTCAGTTCTGAAATTGCTGGGGAGAGAGCTTGAAAATATATAGCCCCTGTGGACCATCTGCATGCTAATGATCTGGGTGGTCACCTGAGAGTCTCAAAACAAACATTCACACCATTCCAGGAGACCCAGTGACTCACCACCATGTGATCCAGCAGACAAAGGGGAGCCACCTCAACAGAAACTAGGTGAACAACCCGACCAACGACCCTGCTAACGACTCTCAGGTGACCACCCAGATCATTAGCATGCAGATGGTCCACAGGGGCTATATATTTTCAATGGCTCAACAGGGGCTAGAGACCTTTAATGAAATTATTTCCTCTCTCAGGTTTAAGTGCCACCTTAAATACAGTTGGACAGTGCCAAGGCCCCCCGTCATTGCAGCTCTGGCAAATGTCGTGTCTGGATTCTCTAGGAGTATTCAAATGCTTCAGCCCAAATTTGCCGAAGGTGCACAGTCGCAGCATTTGAAAAAATAACTGTACTAGTTGCTGCATCGGCTTTGTTTCCATCATTGCGTCCTCTCTGTTTTGGATAGAGTGCGAAAGAAGCTTGTTTCCTCAAGTTGACATTGCAGGAAAAAACTTTGAGGAGGTGGCGGCCGTGTCTGACAAGCACTGTCAGGTGCTCTGCTCTGCTCACCCACGGTGTACTTACTTCTCTTTTACCAGGTAATGTGAGCCAGATTCAAGCAAATATTTGCTCTTCTTTTCCACCATCACTCACCAATTCTAGTCTATCTATTCATCCTGATATATATAATTTTATAATATATAATTTTTTTTTAACAGTGAAAGCTTCCGCTGTCATCTGAAGGAGAATCCACTTGAAATGGTGCTGAAGGCTCAAAATGGAGTAACATCTGGGATTCCAGCGCGCGGCTGCCAGCTCGATGACAGTATGTATCACTGAAGGGAAATGAATCCAACTGGGTTCATAAATCAATGAGATTTTGTCATGTAAAATGAACACAAGTGGTGACACTTCTCGGTTTTCACCACTTTTACATCACACCATGATCTACCTGATGGTTTTACGAGTGGTTACCACCTAACCGCATGTTACTGAAGTCAGTGGTATTATTACTGATGTAGTTCTCTCTGCTAACAGCCTGGGTTAGGACCCCTGTGGAAGGAGTGGATTTCAGGGGTGAGGACATTCAAAACAGGATGGTTGACAGTGCAGAAGCGTGTCAGAAAGCCTGTGATGAAGATGATAAATGCCAGTTCTACACATACCTCACAGAACAATTCATCAATCGCGATTACAGGTAATGCATCCGTTGTGCAGCACCGTCAACAACAAACAAACCAAAAAATTCTATTAAAATTCTGAAACTCTTTTTGAATGTGTGCTGCAGGCGCCGCTGCTTCCTGAAGCGCACCATTACCATCCCTGCTCCTCCTAAAATAGTTAAACTCCAAAATGTCGTGTCGGGGTTCTCCCTCACGGCTGTCCCATGAGGCAAGGCGGTTTCGAACTCATTCCATACTGTAACACGACATTTGAACCACCAGAGGGCAGCAGCGGATCAGTCTACTGCCTGACGAGAACGATGAAAATGATGTTACAAATGAAATTAAAATGACACTATACAAAGACGACTGGTTTTATTTATTTATTTAATTTGAATAGAAGGTGGATTGATTTTCTATGATAATATGCCACCTATTCCAACCATTTTCTGTTATTAAACCACTAGCGCATGGTAGGCGGGGAAACTCTTAACAGGCCATCTTGAGTGTATTAAGCATTAATTTTAATCCACAAAAGCTGCAGGTCGCTTGTCTCCCTCTTCTGGCAGTCAGAGAAAACAGCACCATAACTCAGACCAGGACTACACCAGCAACATCTGCTGGTTGCGGTAATATTCTGTGGTGTTTCAGAGCATTTTAAATGTTCATGTTGCCATTTTTCACCTCTTATGATCACTCGGGTTGTACTTTTCAAGCTCCCTGGACACCAGTGTGACCCATTATTGACCGGTAATTGGGCTGTTGTGATGCGTTGCGAGAAATATTAAAAATGAATTAAATATCTGACAAAGAGAGAAAAACGCAAACCTGCGCTGGATTGTATGGATGGAACTATCAAGCACATGCTTTTGGGATAGATCCCGATTTAACATGAATGGATCCAGATGTTACTCTGAAGAGAAAAGTGGATGTTTTGGAAGCGCGACCCATTGTTGTTGCATGCTTAAGCTGCATAATATATTTTTTTCGCCTCCCATTTGCCAGAAAAAAATGTCCTCGGTCCTGATGATTAACACGCAAACATTAGGAAACAAACAAATCTGTCCCATTGTTGTGGCGAAGCCAAAGTAAAATTTACGAGATTACGCCACAGACTGAGATGGAAAGTTGTCTAAATCCAAAAACTTAAGTCAAGCAAAAAAGAAATGAAAGAGATAAAAGATAGAAGAAGCGTATTCCACCTGCTGATTTCTCTCACTTTGACTTCCTCTTTGTTTTTGAGCCGCAGAGTGGGTCTTATCCCCCCCCCCCACACACACACACACTCTCCTCCTTCCTCTCTTCTCTGTCTCTGTCCTCCTTCGTGGGAATCCCAGAACAGTGTGACTGGTTGTTCTTCCTGGAAGCTGCGGTGGTGACACTGTCTCCTTCACTCACAGGCTAGAACGGTGCCAGCCAGCCTGTGTGTGAGTGTGTGTACGTATATGCGTGTGCATGTGTGTGCGCTCCATCCAAACATCCCACCACCGTCCACATCCATCCAACCACCAGCCAGCCTTGCACGAGAGCCTCACCACCACCGTGGTTCGGTCCTGACGCCAGCCCAGAACACTCGCACACACACACCACACACCCACCCACACAAGTGTGTGCCGGCAACAGCCACAAAAGCAAAACAGTCAGCAAGACACGCACACACGGGTGGTGAGCACGTGAGACAGCCTCCGGCACACACCAGCACACTCACTCGCATAAACAATATTCACTCTGTGGAACACACGCATTTCAGGACCGCAGACCACAGACATGGCATCCTGAAGTAGATCAAAGCTTTCGCCGGCAGTAAACACACACACACACACACACACACACACACACACACACACACACACACACACACACACACACACACACACACCACACACACACGCACGCATACACACACTGCTTTCATCCTGATGGAGCCGTTTGAGTGAAGTGCTGCACAATTATGTTGAATTTCTTGAGCAACAACTGTCATTCATCTGCACCGGGGGGGCTTTTCTTATTCATCCCCTCTCTGATTCACACTCTTTCTCAGTTCTTCCCGTCTCCCCCTAAAACCCCAACTGCCTCTCACCACCCTGGTATTGGACGGCTACGCCAAATCAGTCATCAAACCGCAGCCCTGCGGCTCCTCTTCCTCCATTTGCCTCCTCTCAGTTCTTGTATCTACCCCCCTCGCCCACCCCTGTTGTCGAGGAGACAGTTGCAGAGAAGATATCTGCTGGTGCGCCACAAAATTGGAGAGACGGGAGGAAGATGCCCGGGATAAAACCCGGGCAAAGCTAATTACAGAGTGCTGCCAATTAGACAGCAAAGTGATGGGTCTGTTTGCCTCCCGGCGGCCTCCCAAAACACACCACCCGCTCCCGCCGTGTTTATCCTCCGCTGCCGCAAGACCGCAGTTCCCATCAGCCATCACTGGAGACAGTTTAAATACTGAGGTGGTTATGGATGGGGAACTTGTAAGCCAAGCTAATATGGACGAGTGGCTAACAGCTATGTGTGCACTTCCTGTGACATTTTGCTTGCATTCACATGCTCCTGAGTGTGGACCCAGGCGTACCAGACACACCTGATTTCTAATACCACAGAAGAAGTTTGAGTGGAAGAGGGAGTTTGATTTGAGGTGGAGCACCAGGTATTCATCTACACGCATTTCTGTGACACTTAAAAACAAAAATTTGCACGTTTTGAAAATGTTATGTTTGTGGTGACCTTCATGTGGTTAGCAAAAAAAAATTAAAAAATTAGCTACTTGGCGTGAGATGAGGTCCTATTAAAAGGCAACAGCTCGTGCCACACGTGCTGTGAAAGTTTGAAAAAGATCCAAATCATAAAAAAAAGACAAAGTCTACATTCCGGAGTCATTCCCAAGCCACAAAGTGCATGTCTTCCAAATCGATGCGGAATATTCTAACTTAAAAATTGATTCTAAGCCAGCGGAATGATATGAACACAGAAACTTATGGCAAGGATAAAGAAAACACGTGAGCGTGAAGGAGGTAAAGGCACTTGGTTTTTATATAGACCTCTGTCAAACATTCTTGAATTCATTTAGTCAACAGAATAAAAGTATGGAAAAACAATCACAGTAAGAAGTCAGTAAAAATCATTCCGTTGATATTTTCATATATATATATGGCTCTGTTGAAATCTGTACATGTGTATTGTTTGCATCCTTATTTTCTTTCACATTCCTTTGTTATTCCTCTATATGATTGTTTTTGATTATCTGAAACTCAACTCCCGGTCTAATATGGCTTTTGGAGTCCGTCAATGCGAAGAGAACCATAAAGGTTTCAACAATTCTACCATATTTGCTACGTGGTGCACGTGTGAGCTGCATACCCGACACACTGAGTCTAATTATTGATCGGAACGAGAGTCGACCTTCAGAAAGCCCCGATTTCTGTCCCCCATCCCAGGACCGGCTTGGCTGCTCTGTTGCTGATTCCCCTGCGCTGAGCTGTGGGAGACCCCAAAGGTGCAAAGGGCCTGAAAGAGACTTGGAGGGGGTCAGAGGAGGATGAGGAAGAGGAGGAGGAAGGAGAGGAAGAGGACAGGAGACTGAGAGGAGAAGCCCTGTTGGCGCTGTGAGGGGATGGTTGGGTGGGCCTCGACAGGCCGAGCGCTGGTGATGCCGTGAGGGGCGGGACCCTGTGGACGGTGGCCAGAGCTGCAGGTGGGAGGAGTGCCTGCCCGCACCCGCTCAGCGGGGCGATGCCGAGGGTGGGGGGCGACGGATAGCTCCCCAGCAAGGCCAGATCCCTGCGTCCTCCGGGGAAGGGAGGTGAGGGGGAGGCCTGAGAGGTGGGGGAGATCTGGGGGAAGGAAGCCCAGGGCCAAGGAGGAAAGGGCAGGATGGATGCCGGTGGCGACTGAAGGTGAAGGGGGTCCAGCTCGCTTGCACAGTGGGAGAGGTGGGACACCAGGCGCGCTCCAATGGGGTCTGTGGAGTCCCCGTCGAGGGAGCTGAGGTACCGCACCACCTCGCCAACACACTCTCTGAAGCCCAGAGTCCTGTAGTCGACCGCCAGGGCCCTCGCGTCGAAGTAACCTGAGAGCCAGACAAAAACATCCCTGCTAACCATCACAGAAGGCTTTTTTTCCCTAAACATCTCGACGGGAGGTAGACGCAAACTGCAGTTTCTAACAATAGGAGTCTATTTTCTTTTGCACCCGCACTGGCAATAACATGAAGAAAGCACAAACCTTTCCCCCCCACAGCATGGAGCAGTTTCAGGTGGTCCACGGTCATCTGAAGGATCTCCGCTTTCTCCAGCTTAGACGAGCCCTGTTTGATGAAGCAAGATTATTTTGGGCCCGGGCCCCAGAAGCAACAATAACAATGATAGTAGTAATAATACCTGCTTCTCAAAGGCACTTGGCACCAGTCTCCTGAGCTCGGACAGGCTGTGGTTGATCCGATCGCGCCGTCTCTTCTCGATGATCTGAGCAGCAAAGCGGAGAGACGGTCAGAGCCGATAAACAGAATTTAAAACAAACAAACAAACAAAATCCCCCATAATCTACTCACTCCTCGTCTTTTCTTTCGGGCCAGGATCTGTGACGCGCTGCCGGGAGACACGGAACCTGTGACAGTGCTGACAGAGAAGGGAGACGGGTGAGACGGGGAGGGGGAGAGGACTGGCACGGAGACACATGGTGCCTTTGATGCTGCCGCATATTGTTATCATTACCCGCCTTTAATGCGACACAGGCAGGATGGCACATCAGCTCCCTCCGATCTAATTTGTGAGTCGGTGCCCCGGAGAGACGGGAGGACGAGTTTGCTTTGGTTTCATGCCTTTCTGGACATTAGCTTGAGTGAAATGACATGCTGTTCTCCTTTCAAACACTTTTAGAGAGATGATTGCGTAGCCCGCGGGGCCAGGGCCTGCACCCACAGAAGATTCCTGCATGCAGCACGACGAGAGCTCCTCCGAGTCTCGCCACTCAATATGGATCGTGTTTGTTTGCCCGCTCTCATCTTACAGGCCCTGACAGCTCGGAGTTCCCTCCACCAGAGGGACGATTCGCCCTCTATTAGATTTGAAAACTTGAAAGCCAACAATTTGGCCGTGTGCTTTTGTTTAGGTCCACGTTTGATGGGGTTCGAGGAGGCCACGCCGCGCTCTGCTTGCGTGTCACACGGCAATTTGATTTATCCAAGGCGTCTTTAGTGTTCCTGCTCTGTTTTGTGTGATGTAACCGCCGCCGCTGTGAAAGGGTCCGCGCACGAGGCAACGCTCTCGCCACTTTAACTGAAAGGAAAAGTAACTAGCAAACTTGGAAAAATGCATGCAGCTCTTGTCTTTGGCTCACAGTCCAGCTGTTAAAAGAGTGGTTAAATGTTTTTTCTGTATTTCTGCTTCTCATTCTAGCCGTTTAATTTGTCCTTTAACTTCCTAAATATCACAAACAAACTACCATTACTGTTAAAATGTTAACTAATGATGTTGGCAATTCCCCCATACATTGAAAATAATTTATTGATTCCGACACACCAAATTGTAAAAAGCTGTGATTTTGTGATGCTGCTTCCTTTTTTCTGCCTTTTCTATGAAAGAAATCTTAAATTTATACCTTAATTTAATAATGCATTAACATTAAGACATATACATTTTGATTTATATATAAATTTATCTTAAAAACATTAAATACATGTAAATTCAGATGAATTTAATCCTGAATTTAGCAAGACAAATTATTACTAAATTAGTAAAACTAATATCTGGGATAAAAAAAAAATAATAAAATAGATTTGGCACAGTTTAAATGTGAAGTTAGGGTCAGTTTCAGGAAGCAACTCAGAAAAAAATTAAATAACAAAAAGCATTTATAATTAAAATCAGTTTGAGCGACACTTTAGATCCACCAGTTTAAACACTGAAAATGCAGGTTTTAAAACTGGACTGGGATTCATTTTGGTGTAAAACGTGTCATTCAGTTGCCCTTGAACGTGTTTACTGTGGTTTTTGCCTCCAAACAACTGCAGTTTCCTTCAGGATGCTCACCAAAAACTGTCCTCCTGTCCTACGTCGATGAACTCGTCCGTGTCGGAGTCTGGCGAGCTGTAGTCCTGAGGTCTCTTCATGTCTCTGACCTGTCCTCAGATGGACGGAGGAAAGACTTGATGGGCTGAAGTGCGGCCGCTCCCTCTGCTCGGAGGTACTGGTGACCGTCTCCCCTCTCAACAAAGTTTTTCCTCTGTGCCTCTTTGCTCCTTATCACCTATAAAATCCTTCTTGTCTGCAGAACCCTCTTGTCACTTGTCTGTTTTTTCTTGTTTCTTCATCTGTCCTTCCCTCTATGACTCAGCAGTGCCACTCGGTCGACCCCCGGGGGCCCATGGCAACTATGAAATTTCCTGCCTGCTCCAGTCTTTTGGTCTATCTCTGACACCCAATCACAGCCTCTTAATCTCTCGTGCGCTGTTATTTCTCCCCCGGCTCGCTCTGTCACAGCCTCACAGTGACAAAGTAAAGTTAGGGCAGGGTTGCCAGTTTGGACTCCTCCCCCCTTTTTAATTTGGCCCTCCCTGGTGTGTCAGCCTCCCTCCCATCCACCAGCCTTCCAGCACTTCCCTCTGTCCTCCTCAGTCAATTAGCCCCCGAAAGCATCTTCCTGCCTTCCTTCTGCCCTTGTGAAGCCGTTGCTTATGTTGCCGTGGGGGCGATGGCGGCGGGGAGGCGGGTACGAGCGAGGTGAGTGTGGGAACGGTGGGCATCATCTGCAAGTGAGGGGGGGGTGACCTTGAGAACCTAACACTAATAGGTGTAATTTATCCAGAAATTCAGGATGTTCTGCATATACCCCCCCGCTTCCTTTTTTTATTTTTTTTTGCATTATTCTAAGCTATCTAGTAACGCCGCCAAGTGAGGACCGGAAGGCCAATAAGCAACTTTAATGGCCGTCCTTCCTCTGCAGACTTTTAATCATCACAAGAAATTGCTGAAGAGTGCGCAGCCCTGTTGAATTATCCCGAAGACAAAACAGCAAAAAATGCCAAATAGTTTTGACAGTTTATTGATTTTTGGCCTGATATTTTTCTTTTACTGTTCTAAAAGCTGCAGCGTTACACCCTCTTCTGTCGTTCTCCCCGCGGATCGGTCTCGAAAACGCAGCGTGTAGGAGCGTCACTCCTCCTGAAGAGGAGGCCGCGCGTGCCAGGAGAGCAGGTAAAAGGTCAAGAGGGGAACAAACCCATGAGTGTCTGAACATCTGAGCTCTTCACCGGACAAGATAGCAGCATCTCACACACAAACGCACGCCTTCCTCGCAGCGTCAGCCGGGCTGCCTTGCCGTGCACCGTGGGAAGCTCGCTGCGAGCGATCGCCATGGAAACTATAGAAACATGAAGCCCAGGCGCCCGTTATTATATGTGTGTGTGTGTGTGTGTATGTAAGAGTGGTGGCATGCCCCCTTTCACACAATGCCCAGCTGAGAGTGCAGCTTCCTGCCTGGCAGACTGGAAGGGTGTGTTTAAACACACAATGCGTTTGGGTGAGATCTGTGTGTTCTGAGTTTGGACTTCCAGCTTGTGAACAAAACTCCCTCTGATTTATTAGATTTATTCCATTTTGGTCGGCGCGTTTCTTTGTATAATTTGAGATGATTCCTCTTTTTTTGGTCGTCCTGCCCCCCATTTATCTCACTCGCATCGGATTTGATTTCAACATATCATACAAGCGATAAAGTGGAACCATGTGCGCGCGTGTATGTTTGTAATACCAAGTGTCAGCTGTAGGACCATCACCAGGAGGCGGGTTTTAATGTGGTGAGGATGACAGAAAAGAGGAATCCCTCTCTTCTTCTGTCTTATATATCCTTTCCTTACCGAACATCCCTCCATTCGAATCTGGAGCTGATTTCAGCATTTAAAAAGAGGGAAAAAAGACATTTATGAAGTCAGGCTTCAGTCTCGTTTCTATTGTTATTTTTATCACCCGCCCAGCGTGTTTTTTTCCCCCTTTTTTAATGAAATCATTCTGGTTGGGCTCTTTTTTTCACCACACGCACCATTATGATGCAAGCCTTGCTTTTGAAAAGAGAAATCACACAATGAGAGGATGCAATTAGACACGATTAAACAAGTAATTTAATCTTGGTTATGATGGAGTGTGTGTGTGAGAGGAGACATCGAAGAAGAGACGTGGAAAGAGAGAGAGGAAGAGAGAGAAAGCTGGCACCGCTTGACGGGATGGAATTCTGGGAGATTTCTGGCGATCTTGGTCGGCCACTTCAAGTCCTCTCCCTCCAATCCCTCCAAAGCCACAACAAGGCTACGTTCTTCACTGAAATTAACTCATACTTTTACAATTTGCGCACACACGCACACATGTTCAAGTGGAATATCATGACACACGAGCCATTAACTGACTCATTCGAGCACAACAAAACAGACAAGAATGTGTGTACACCTACATTTATAATGCACAAACACTCGCTTGTGGCTGTTGCTGTTGCCTGGTGGCGCGTTTGAAGCTATTTTTCTCTGTTGAGAACATCCTAGCGTGGGTGTTCGAAGTTACCTGCTGCAAAAAAACAAACAAATGTCAGCGTCTCTGTTCAAATACAAAAGCCAAAAAATAATCCAGTTTCTATAGTTTGTGACAAAAACCCAGTCCTTGTTTTATAGGACACTGAAACCTCCAAAAGTATGCAAGAAAAACACAGGATGTTCTCATTTTACCACATAAAAATACCCTTATTTCTGCATATTTGTTTTATAAATGCATAAGGTGCAGTTTGTTAATTACAATGGTTAATGTTTTAAATCTGATTTTTAAATGAAAATCTATCTTGTTTGCACATTTTTCATGCTTCAGGGTCCGTTTTTCAGTGCAGTTTTGCCTGATTAGAATATTTTCAATTATTATTATTTCAATTATTTTTGGAGATTGTGTGTATAGAAATGTTGAAATGTCGCACGGCAGCTTATCGACATGAGGCCGTTGCCACCGTCGGTCTGTGAGGTCAGGAAAGGATCGGCATGGCAATGGGCCCTGACCGAGTCCAAACCAGACCCAGGAGGAAAATATGCGCGGAACCGTCTGTGTGCTTCACTCGGGCTGAGCTGGATTTAGTCTTTGAGGCACCAGCAGCAAGTCGGTCATGGAAAGTGGATCTTGAAAAAAAAGAAGCTGCGGCTCAGCTGATACGGAGTGTGGATAAAGCTGAAGAACAACAGCGTCTGACATGGAGGTTTGGGGAAGTCAAGAGGGCAGAGGGCTGCGGTGATGGGTCAGGCCTGCAGAACCAGAGAGAACAGATGGAGAGATTGAGAGGGAGAAAGAGAGGGAGGGAGAGAGAGAGAGAGTCCTCCCTCCTAATCCGGCTCAGATAAATAAAGAAGCTAAAAGCCGAGGAGAAGAAGCAGAAAAGAACTTTTGTGGCTTCTGAGTGGGGTCTCTTTCATGGCGGTTCCCACAGTACTCGTGATGACATTCACCATGTTTCACGCGCACACACACATGCTGACGGGCCCTGTGACTGCGGTGACTTTCGCTGGTGCCGGGCCCCAGACGGGACGGCGAGGGCCCCAAGAGCCACAGGCAGCCATTGTGTTGTCGCCGCGGAAACCAGCCTCTTTATGTCAGACATGTTTATCTGTTTGTTTTCTTTTTTATGCCTCAAATGTGTGTGTGTGTGTGTGTGTGTGTGTGTGTGTGGGGGGGGGGGGTTGCGGCCCCCATACCCATCCTCCTCCTCCCACCGATCCATCCACATTTGTTTCTACTCTCCCCCCCATATTTTCCTGCCCCCCCCCCCCCCCGTCATTTGTAAAGCGCCGCGCCAGGACGGCCCGTATCTTTTTCGCGGCCCTCTCGGGGAGGCGCCGGCGAAAGCTGGCACCGAAAGGAAAACGCGCACAATGCGAACAAGTCCAAAACAACAAGAACAACAAAGGGATCCTGCCTTTTTCCCCCAGACCGAGCCGACGTTCCTCATGAGTTTAAACAAACTTCCAATAACAAGATGAAGGCAGGGGCCGGGGTCTGGATGTGATTCCAGGCTGAGGATGCCCCGAAATCTTCAAAGAAAGAAAGAAAAAAAAGAAAGAAGGAAAGTGCTACTATTTTTAAGGAATGCCATTTGGTGCCGTGACTGATCCCTAATCAGTTCATTTGGACTCCGCCGCCACATCACACGTGGAGACGCAGAGGAAGAGGCGAAGGAAACTGAGGGGAGTGAAAAATGAAAGAGCGGAGCGCTAATCCGCTCTAGTCCCTCCGGCCCGCGTGTGCCCCCTTCGATGGCCGAGGCGGGGGAAGAGAGGCGTCCTAATATTAGCTTCTGGAAGACAAGTTCTGCTGACGGTGGAGCCGCCGATCACCCGGTTTTATTGCGCAGCGTCAGCTGGTCAGCAGCAACCTTCTGTTATTGAGAGCTTCTAAAAAAGGCAGAGAATAGAAAATGTTACAAATATGCAACCTTGATGACCCGCTCACTGCACCAGAACTCCAGGAAACGGTCTTCCATCCCAGGTTTAGCTCTCACCGCACTAACCCTCACCCTCTTTGACAACCTCTCACTTTGCCAAATCCCCCTATAACTTTGCACCTCAGATTGCGGCCTTATCACGGGGCCATCCGGCCGACACTTCGCGCTGGTGGCAGCTCAGGAGAGCAAGCGTAAGCCCCCGAATGGCAGCATTTGAAAAGAAAGGCTCGCCGCCCGTGCACGAGCGGGCAATTTTTAGCATTCTCAGAAGGGGATTACAGTGAGTGTGCAGGGAAAGAAAGGAAAATTTCACATGAAAATGACAGTGGCGGTAAATTGAACCTGTGTTCTTCCTGTTTATGGAACATTTGGTAAGGTAAAGTGGAATGTGTCACCTGTATTTTTATCCTTCATTATTCTTTATTGAATTATAAAAACTCAGGAAAGTTGAATAAAGGAGCTGCCAGGAAATTAAATGTGCATCTGTCATTAAAAGGAACTCACTTTAATAAATGTCACCTAATTTAAAGAAACGGAAAATGCATATTTCCATAAATCCATCATAAACTGCGTAATTTCACTGCTTAGAAAGTTGGATTAGCTCTGATTTTCCTCTGTCAAGTAATAAAAAAAGAGACTTTTTTTCAAATCCTATTGTGAAACAAAGAATTCTGAAAGAATCGGGGGGGGGGGGGGGGGGGGGGGGGGGGAATAGCAAATAAAGCAGCACAAAAACATCCAAGCAGAACATTTTCCTTCAAAATAAAGTACGGAAACAGTTTTACTCACTGCATGTTACTGACAATGCTGTACTTCAGCCCATATATTTATGTTGACTGCATTTCTAAGGACCGTCAGACATGAAATACGCAGACTACAGTTAGAGATTCGGTCAGCCAGGCATGAAGAAAGTCTCAGAAAATGAACACCCAACAGATGTTCATGCAAACCTGACAAGCCTAAAGGCGTGCTTGTACAGTGAAGTAATTCTATACACTCTGTGGTAGCTCATGCACACACACACTCTTTGAGGATGACTTGCGAGCTGCACAGAGCAAATATAGCTTTGATCTCAGGAGTTGTCTGCGGCTGAGACGACCAGCCCATACGGCGGGCCTTCGCCACCGGAAGCTTGCGGTCGCTACGGCTCCATTTACAACCCCGCTCTGGTGCTAAATATACGATAATCAAAAGTCTGGCAGCTTTACTTCGGACTGTCATGCGCTTCCTTTTCCAGCGAGAGAGGAAAGCGTCTCCAGAGTGGCGGAGAACATCAAGTGATAATTATGGATGGAAAGCGGGGAAAGATGGAGGCGGAACGCCACTTGTCCTTCTTCCTCCTGTCTGCCACCAATGGTGCCCAGCCCATTAAGAGCAGTCTCATTAGATTATTTACACAGATGCACACACACGCGCACACCTCACACACATCCTGGTGAGGCCTTTATGCTTCCTTCTCGCCTTGACCCTCAGACCCCAAATATAAAAAAACCCAAATTCCAAAGGCTCCGTTTGATGACTTCATGTTCACAGTCATCAAAGAGAACATGATTCATATTTAAACATCATCTTTATCTGTCACAAGTGAGTTGTCTGACACGCCCGCGCGCACACACACGCTCCCCTATATGTGCTCAACCTTACCACCAGTCCACCACACTCCTCTCCAGTCTCTTTGATCCCCGGTGGAGGGTCCTCTCCGCGGTGCCTCCGTCTGAATTCCAGAGATTCTGGGATAATTCAAACGTTTCACGGCACATACTCGGTCCCCCCTGGGAGACAGCGGCAGCGACGGAAAATGCCACCGCGCTCTCTCTCCCTCCATTGTCCCCACTCTTTAATCAGTCCCTCTCTGCGGCTCCCGCTACCACCGTGGTGTGTTGTCTTAGCCTGGGAAAATGCCGGCCTAAGTGGCTGTTATGTGCTGAGGAGCCGACCGCAGAGATCCAGAAGGGTGATGCTGGAGCCCTCCGTGCCAGCCGTCGGCCTCACGGCGGCGGCTGAGACACAATGCACGTATTTATATTTACTTTTTAGGCAGAATCACATGCCATCGCGATGCAAAGGAAAAACATCATCGTAAATCTGTTGCTAAAGGTATGCTGGGTGTAAACTAGCATTAAACTGCCGCAAATATAGGGCAGCATTGTACTAAACCAGCGTTGGTGCTGCAGCGGGAGTTTCCTGCCCATATGTCAACAAAAGGCCAAAACAAAGGCCTTGTGTTTCCCCGAGCAAGAGCAAGAAGAAGGTCATCGGGCAGCGTCGCGGCGGAGTTCAACCGGTTCCAGCTGAGCCTCGGATGGACACAATGGTCCACTGGGTCAAGTTTACAGGGGCCGAGTCTGTTTATACTTGTTTATGTTTAGTGCTTGTAAGTGTGAATAGAGTTTTTATAAGGCTATAAATTTCACTTTCAAAAGAGAGTGGGGACGGAGGCTGATGTGCGCCTACCCCGCGGCTTCCCCGGGCCTCCGTGAGGCTTTTTGTGCTCGCCCTCACCGCCATGGGAAAATATCTGAAACAAATAAGTTGCTCGGTCTACATCCATCAGCGTAAAAACATCTCTAAGTGCAGGGGATTGTGCTGAAAAGGGTGTGGCACAATACTGAGGGAACTTCTGGTTCGCTCTGACTGCGTCTGGAAATGGGAAAAATGTGTCTGGAATGGAGGAGGAATAAAAAGTTCTGTAGAGCATGACAGAGAAATTAAGCCAAGGCGCCTGGAAGAGGATGCTGATCTGCAGAGGTTCCTACACAGGACTTTAAAGGTTATTTGTTCGAGAAATTAAAGATTAAACTTTTGACCTTTGTCAGTGCTTTTAATTTGAGGTTGAAACAAAGGAGTACGTGAAGCACTTTCAAGAATCTAGTTTAACATGATAAAGAATTGTTTGAAGTGGTATTTTAATTTTCTCTGTGCAATATGAAAAGATTGTTTCTTTGTTGGTGCATTTTTCATTTTAAAAAGTTTATACTGTACAGTTTCGGACCTTGGTTTTCAAACAGTCAAAACAGTCGATTTTATTGGCTTTTAATGACTGAATTGTTAACTGAATTTAATGATACAGATGTTGTTGTTACATTATGCAGCCGCTAGAGGGCGCACCGCGTATAGTGTAATGACCTGGTCCTGGTTATCTGGGGAACTGAACATTATATTCGTAGTATTTAAAAGATTAATTAAACAAATTTTAGACACTTAGCTTAAGAAGGTGGTGCTGCTGCTTGATCGAAACCAATTTCACTTGTGGAGGTGATATATTTCCTCTTATGAGATGCTGAAAAGGTGATTTTTTTGTGGCCTTTTAAGGACAAATTGGTTTTACTTTTTTTTTCATGTTGGAAAGCCTTCACTAAATCCAGCATGGACTAATAAACTGCTTAGATAGTCCAAAACTTTTACTTGTGACTTATGAAACTTTTACATTCTTACCTCATCTACTTGCCCATCTTTTATTCGAAATTAACTATACATGTATATATTTTATACATCAATCTGTTTATCACAGTCAGAAGAAGTCATTAATAATCTGTTTCAGGTGGTCTCCCACCAGGTGGGCTGAGTATGGTGGTATAGGGATGCAATATCTATAAAGATATGAGTATGGCAATAATATATATCATCAGAATATTACAGTTCAGCTACATTCCATGGACGAGCTGAGAATAGGAATTTGTGTTAGTGTAAAACTTCTATATTTCTCGAATGAAAGTATAAGGTGAAAGTTTGCAAAAAAATACTTGGACCTGCAAATGGAGTTATGAGTGTTACCCACTGGAGGGCAGCATTCACAACGTGGTTGATCTCCCGGGAAAAAAATAGACGAAGAAGAGTAAAGCGGAAATTGTTGGCTGTTCTACATTTTTCAAATGTCTGGTGTATTGTTGCCTTCCACACGTTTTAAAGTGGAACTTGTACGGCAAGTTTTTGTTTTTATGGTTATTTTGTGTCGGGGTTCTCTGTAGGCCGGGTGTGTGTTGTTTTTTTTTTAAAAAAACATGACATCGCAATTAGGTTTCCGAAATTAGCATCACTAGTTAGCTTGTAACAGCCCACATTCAGTATTGTTTAAATGTCCTAAACCTGTAAAAATGTGAATGTCTCAGCTTTGATCTACAAGATATGAGACTTTATTTATAACTTATCATACACATGATATGCTGTTTACACAAATGCAAATTTTCCTGTGCCTCATGCAAAATTGCTGTGTTAAATCTGGATGTTTTGGGTGAAAATTGCAGCTTAAAGGTCTGTGATTTGTTGAATAGTAACAAGAATGTTATAGGAATCGAGTTGTTTGTTTTGCCTCTTCTGGCTTGCAATTAAATTAATTTCTTCTTCCACTCTCCTGACAGGGACTGTTGCAGTCAGACATGGAAGTTCCTTTCTATTTGTCCAAGCTGCTTTTTGAGCTAAATGAGCAGCGTAAGCGAGATTTCTTCTGTGACTGCAGCATCCTCGTCGAAGGCCGTGTCTTCAAAGCCCATCGTAATGTGTTGTTCGCTGGGAGCGGCTATTTTAGGGCTCTTCTCGTTCATTATCTGCAAGTAAGAATGTTGGATTCAGGAGAATTTGATTTGTGTGATTGTGTTGTTAATGTAGCAATTATGATAAGGGTTGTTATGAGTCAGACGTGATTTCTTCGGGGTTACATTAGTAAAGACCGCTACATTCAGGCTTCCCTCAGACTTAAGGGAAAGGAGAGCTAATGACATAATTTTCAAAATTCTGACTTATTCTTCCATCTTATTTTAGGACAGCGGACAGCGTTGCAGCACAGCCTCACTGGACATTGTCACAGCTGATGCCTTCTCTATAATACTGGACTACTTATACTCTGGCCGATTGGCTCTGAACAGAACAAATGTCATTGAGGTGATGTCAGCAGCCAGCTACCTGCAGATGACTGATCTGGTCAACTTCTGTAAGGAATACATCCGCTCGTCTTTGGAAATATGCAACAAGGAGAAGGAGAAGAAAAGAGAGAAGGATAACCAAGCACAGGACAGAACGGCGGGTCCAGACAGTGGCACCGCAGCTGCAACCATCTCCAGTGGTGCAGAGGCTGCAGAGCCTCACTCGCAGGTTGCGGAGGCAGAAAGAGGGTCGGGTTTACATTCAGAGAGTCAGACTTCAGCTAGAACTGCCTTGCCTATCCCTGTTACCACAACTCCATGTAAAAGTAGGAACATTGACGGTGATTACCATTCCAAAAAAGAATTTGACTCTGGGGGTGGGGATCAGGAGCATCAGGTGGACCAGACAAACCACACATCCTCACCTGGTCTTACCCCAGAGCTGGTGAACCCCAAAATTGAATATGATCCTGACGAGGAGCACATACAATCTCCTGATACCAAAGATCTGGCTTTATATCCAGCGCCAGCTCTCAATAACTCTATTCACAGCAGACGACTTCCATCAAGTCCATCACCCTCTTATGAGCGTTTTTCCCTGGGGTACAGCCCTTCCTTTAATAATGCCAGGCAGCTGATGGAGATTGTTTCTAGAAGTGAAGGTCCCAGCCTGGTGGACAGACTGGGGAATCGATTTAACCACAGCCTCATGAACAGCACAGGAGGGCGAATGGATGAAAGCGGAGGGTTTGTGGGATCCTCCATGTTAGAGATCCAGTCTGACTGGCTTGGAGAAGACGCAGGTAGTTAGCACTCTCTCTGGTGGTTGGGGTTGACATAAGTACAGTGACAACAGTGTAAAATTATCTTTAAACAGAGTCAGGCTCCATCAGGATTTTAACGCTGTGTCTTCTCCCCATGCAGGTGATGGGTTGGTGGTGCCGGTGAAACTTCACAAGTGTCCGTTCTGTCCGTACACTGCTAAGCAGAAGGGAATCATGAAGAGACACATCCGCTGCCACACAGGAGAGAGGCCATATCCTTGCCCAGTGTGTGGCAAGAGATTTACCCGCCAGGAGCACCTTCGCAGCCATACTCACAGTGTAAGTACCCCAGGGTGGTGACATTGTAACTAGCTCCTATTTGTTATTTAATAAAGTGCTGGAATATTATTAAAGTCAAACCACAGATATGGGGGTAGTGCTCCTTGCATAAATTGCTGTGTGGACCACTGACA
The DNA here is from genome assembly GCF_901000725.2 of Takifugu rubripes. Taxonomy (NCBI): domain Eukaryota; kingdom Metazoa; phylum Chordata; class Actinopteri; order Tetraodontiformes; family Tetraodontidae; genus Takifugu; species Takifugu rubripes. The sequence goes on along the minus strand of NC_042296.1, from coordinate 5,095,012 downwards.
GGTCCACAGACAGGACTGGCCAGTGTCATGCAAGAGCTGCAGGCGGACCTTCACAGGATCCAACATTTCACCCGGACTCCGACGTTTCGGCATCTGCGACAGCTGCAACTGTGTGACAACTACTCACGGCTACTCTGAGCCACCCGCCACCCATCCGGAGCCCGTGGACCGTGGTGACGGCAGTGCGGACTGGTCCAGCTTTATAGACGACATGGACGACGTGGAGGTTAGCAGGGTGGAGGACCTGGCAGAAAAACAGATGCTTTAGAGGCAGGAAGCAACCTCTTTTTTTACCTTGTGGGGTCGGGTGCTGGAGCCTATCCCTGCTGCATACAGGCAAAGACAGTTTACACCCCTGGATAAGTTACCGGCTCATTACAGGGCCGTCTGTGAGCATGTTGGACATTTGGTACTTTTCTCAAGGGTACCTTGGAAGTGCTGTGCTTCCAGCACACCTTTCGTGATCATTGTGGATTATTTTATGGATAAATTAATTTATTACTGTAAGATCCATTTAGTTGTAATCACTGACTGCTTCAGCAGTCTACATGTAATGACTTGCACTTGGCAAAACTTCTTAAGAAATCATGTTTTTTCCAACTATCTGTCATTTCTGATTTCCTGAACAGATTGCTCCTTCATGCGTTTGCAGCGTCTCCTATGGATGTTGTCACAATAAAGGCTTTCTGTACCCATGCATTTGCTTTCTGCATTAATTCACTTCATGTTTTTGGCAGAGCAAGCATTTATTAGTAAGATTCCGTAAGAGTCAATGTCTGGGGGGGGCGAAAGTTAAAAGTTTATACTGCGTCTTGCGCGCCATTGGACTGGGTGGCGTCCGTCGCCAGCAGGGGGCGACAAAGCAACGCATCACCTGTCGCAACTCTATAATTTCTCGGTGAAATGCACGTGACAGGCGGGTGTCACATGACTATATGGTTCAGGATCTTCCGTCTGAGTAGAAGACTCCGGTGAAATGCAGCCCGTAGTTCGGATTAAATATTTAATTCTAAACTTCCTCGTTTTGGGGGGAGGATGCGCGGGTCCATACACCGCAGACTGGACTAGTCTGGACGCCAGACCCTTACCCAAGTGGTACGATGAAGCCAAGGTCGGGATTTTCATCCACTGGGGAGTCTTTTCGGTTCCCGGCTTCGGACAGTACAGCGAATGGTTCTGGTACTGGTGGCGCGCCCAGGGGCTTCCCGAAAATGTCCAGTTCATGCAGAAAAACTACCCGCCCGGATTCACCTACGCCGATTTTGCGCCTCGTTTTCACGCAGAGTTCTTCGACCCGGAAAGTTGGGCAGATTTATTCCAAGCCTCTGGGGCCAGGTAGAGTTGCAAAAGATCTCCAAAATAATGTACACCGACTGGTTTTCCTCTTACGAGTCTCAAAACTTCATTGTCAGTTTTTGTTGACTTCAGCCACGATTGACTCAGGACTCAGAATTTGTTAGCTGGATATCAAAGTAGATATAGGAAGTCATTTTCTTAAGCAGACAAAAGCAGTGATAATCAGTGGCGAAATTGTTAAAGTGTATAGGTTTGTGAAAAATAGTCACGTGACATCAACGGACGCCCATTTGAACCTTACAAAAACATCCCGGTACGTTTAGTCACTAGGTGCAAGAAATAACAATTAGAAATAATACGTATAATCAGAATATTGAATAAAAAGAAATCATGTATTTGTGAAATGGCATTTTTCTTTGAGAATTTCCTGTGGGACTAATAAGACGATCTTATGGTGAGTTAAGAGACGAAGATGCTGCCTCTGGTGCTCTTTACAGGTATGTGGTATTCACAGCCAAACACCACGAAGGCTTTACCAACTGGCCCTCTTCTACCTCATTCAACTGGAACTCCGTGGACCTGGGCCCCCATCGCGACCTGGTTGGTGATCTGGCTGCGGCTGTAAAGAAAAGGTGAGGAGGAAGAATAAGCATCGAGCTTGTGACAAAATCTCAACTGGTCATGTCAGGAAAATAATTGAAAACGACTTCATTTTTGTGTTGTCAGATCACTGCGCATGGGTATCTACCATTCTCTGTACGAATGGTTCCATCCCCTCTATGTGGTTGACAAATCCTCTGGTTTCAAGTCACAGTATTTTGTTGCCACAAAGACTCTTCCAGAGCTGAAGGACCTTGTAATAACTTACAAGCCAGATCTGATCTGGTCTGATGGGGACTGGGAAGCACCAGATACCTACTGGAACTCCACCCAGTTTCTGGCCTGGCTCTACAATGACAGTCCGGTCAAAGTAAATATCTGAACCCATATTTACTTATTGCAGTATGGCGAGGGCCTGTTTTGCTGTTGCTGACTTGTTTTTTACTGTAGGATGAGGTGATTACCAATGACAGGTGGGGTCGGGGCTGCTCTTGCAGACATGGTGGCTACTACAACTGTGCCGACAGGTTCACTCCGACAACTGTACCCAATCACAAATGGGAGAAATGCCAGAACATGGACACCCGTTCATGGGGCTATAGGAGAAACATGAATCTGAAAGAGGTCATGGACCTGCCATCAGTCATTGGGGTAAGAGACGAAAGTCCGTCGCTTAATCGGGATTCTGGGATAATTATACGTGGATCTGCTCTTGCCAGGACATGGTGTATGTGGTGGCACTTGGGGGAAACTACCTGCTGAACATTGGACCAACGGCAGATGGTATGATTGCTCCTGTGTTTGAGGAGAGGCTGAGGGGGCTTGGTGCCTGGTTGGAGGTCAATGGGGAAGCCATCTATGGCTCCAACCCCTGGAGGGTGCAGACAGAGAACACCACTGTCACTGTCTGGTAAGATAAATATAATGTAATTTTTTTTTAAATAAATATATGTTATATATATTAAAGATATTTGCTACTTTGATTGGAAATTTGAAGCATGTGATTCATATTCGTAGAACGAGCACATTATCAATAATGTGTTGATGAATTAAGACCCCTCAAATGCATTTCCAGTCTGACTTAAACCCTGTGTTTTGTTGTTACTGTGTAGGTACACAGCCAAAAACAGTACGGTTTATGCCATCCTCCTCGGCTGGCCGGACAAAAATCTACTCCAGCTCATGGGGCCAAAGACGTCTGCATCCACAAGAGTAAGTCCTTGGTCTCTGAATCTGCCTTCAAACCCTTTTCACTTCTAGTCATAAAGCTAAACTGTTATTCTTTTACACTCACAGGTCACCCTCATGGATTATCCCAGTAAACCACTAATATGGGCACCAGTGTCAAAGACAGGAGGCTTGCTGATAATTCTGCCCCTGAAACCAGCATCTCCTGCTAATACCTGGTGCCTAAAGCTGGAGAAGGTGTCCTAAAGTCAGGAGAAATGAGAAAAGGTCAACAGCCAGTCGTGTTTTACCTTCATAATGTGTGTATGAGAGGTATAAGAGTTTTTAAAGGGACATATACAGTATACCATATATCTGACTCAGGTTTCCATAATACTTTTATATTCTTTGTCATTTTTATGACGCTGTCAATGCTTGGATACATTTCTTTAATAAATGATTATTTTCAGCAGCAACGGATTTGGATGCATTGACATTTAACTTTCCTGTTTACTGAGTGTGTATCCTGTCATATGTAAGATGCTAATGTTATTTAGATAGAACATGCTTATGTGATACACTGGATTTTATGTTCGCTTTGTGGGTTTTTTGTTTTTTTTTAGCTTGTAATTCAATAAAATCTTAATTTTGCTGCCAACAATGTTAAATGCAACAATGTCGGACGACAATATGCAAGTTCTGTTCGGCAAGGTGTGTATTGTTACCTAACAAGTTGAGTACACTAGTCCTCTTGCTATGATCTCAACCATGAACAAACATGAGCATAACACAAAGCGTCTCCACAGCAATCACAATTGTCTGCCAATGGCAACATTAGATGTTTTGCCAAAGCGATGATAAGGGTGAAACTGCAACAGATTGTCCTTTTTTAAATAAAAACTTATGGGGCCTATGAATAAAGTGCAAACGTTCCCGTGACATTTGAATCAACTTAAGAAGCAGTGCTATTTCACACTGCAGACACTCAGCACCACTCTGTGAGGAACTAAATACCTCAAGTAACACCATCCGCAAGCGCCACGTCAGGTGCCCTTTGTTCACCTGTCCTAAAAACAACAGTACACGACACAAGACAGGTGTGAGTGCGTATTCGTGAAGCCTGCGCCATGTTGGTGGCAGCGTTCCTGACCGTGCTGGCAGCCCGAGCGGCGGCTCGGTACACGGAGGACTGGCCCAGTTTGGACTCCAGACCGCTGCCCTCATGGTACGACCAAGCCAAGTTTGGGATCTTTGTCCACTGGGGTGTGTATTCCGTCCCGGGGTTTCACGACGAGTGGTTCTTGTTTGACTGGCTGTTTCGGCAGCCTCCGAACCAGGAGTGTGTCGATTTCATGAAACGTAACTACCCGTCTGGGTTCACCTACCCGGAGTTTGCTCCTCACTTCAGTGCCCGGTTCTTTAACCCGGGAGACTGGGCGGATATATTTAAAGCTTCTGGTGCAAAGTGAGTATGAAACATTTTTTTTTAAACTTTATTTTTAAATATCATTATTGCATACAAAAATGCATGTAATCTTGAATGATATATATTGGTTTGTACTCTGCAGGTATGTGGTCCTGACTGCCAAACACCATGAGGGTTTCACTAACTGGGGGTCACCTTTCTCCTGGAACTGGAACTCCGTCGATATTGGCCCGCACAGAGATTTAGTGGGAGAGCTGGGAGCAGCTGTACGCAGCCGGTGGGACATGAAATCAATGAACCTTTAGTGCAACTGATGTACTGTTGTGATTATAAAGATTTAATCTTCTTGGATTATTGACATTTTTATGTCCGGGTTGGTAGAAATAAGTCTCGCATTCTGCATTCATGGACAACAACAGTGAGGCTGTGCTTGTTCAGACGCAGGCATCCCTGCTATTGGCATCTTCAGTATTCCGTTTTCCTCCACAGGTCGCTGCATTATGGACTCTACCACTCTTTGTGTGAGTGGTCCAACCACCTATTTGAGAGAGACAAGAAAAGCGGCTTCAAAACTCAGGAGTTTGTGGCACATAAGCTCCTTCCAGAGCTTTATAGCATGGTTGTCACGTAGGTAGTGCACTCTGTGTGTGTAATCCAGAATTCCATGTAATAACATTGTGGAGTTACAATGTGGCCTTCCTGCTGTTTCCCCAGGTACAAACCTGATCTGATCTGGTCTGATGGCGAATGGGACGCACCTGATACGTATTGGAACTCCACCCAGTTCTTAGCCTGGCTCTATAATGACAGTCCAGTTAAAGTAGGTGTTTTTGTGGGGGAAAGTGATGTTCATTCTGGACTCCTGGGTGTCAACAAACTATTACAATCCTAGGACACAGTAGTGACCAATGACAGATGGGGATCTGACCTCAGGTGCAAACATGGCGGCTACTACAACTGTGAGGATAAATATACTCCAGGCCAGCTGCCCAAACACAAGTGGGAGAAGTGCCAGTCTGTGGACAAGCAATCCTGGGGTTACCGACGGAATATGAAGACATCTGAACTGATGGACTTGCCCACCATCATCAAGGTGTGTTCACATACCCGTTGGTGTTCTATGAATGCGTGTTAACTCCTGAAAGAGAATCTGGAAAACATCCGGTTTGTAGACCGAGAATACCAGTCGTGCAGGTTTCTGACATTGTTCAGGGTGTGTATAAAACAGTGTGTTCTCACCCTTTATTTAAAAATAATCTTGGTAAAATACAGCTCCTGCAGGTTTCTGCTTTGCACTCCTAAAATCATATTATAATGAACAGCAGAAAAGACACCCAGGCATCGTTTTCCTACATATACGGCAGGATTTGGTTGAAACCGTGGCCCTGGGAGGGAACTACCTTCTGAACGTTGGCCCCACTTCTGATGGAATGATCCCTGTCGTGTTTGAAGAGAGGCTCCGGGGTATCGGAGCCTGGCTGGACGTAAACGGGGAGGCGATTTATGGCTCGAAACCCTGGAGGATCCAGAGCGAAAATGCAAGTCTACCGGTTTGGTAAGAAGATTCACCGGTTCTTTCAGTGTCTTTTGCTTAAACAACCTGATTTAATACCGTTGTTTTAATTTTTGTTATACTGTAATAAACCCTGGAGGATTCTGTCTGAGAATAAAGATGTTTCAATTTGGTAAGAAAAGCGAACAAGCTAGCATATTTAACATGTTTCACATTGCAGCTTTAGCCTATTGTTAACAAACCAGTGGGACCTGTAAAGACTGCCTTCAAAAGGAATGCATTTAAGTACATTCCACACAAAAAATGACCTGAAAATTGAGTTTCCATTGTTTGTCGCCACATATGCCTACACTTGTCTCTACTCCACATCACCTCCATTTCTTCAGGTACACATCTAAAGGGTCGACTGTCTACGCCTTCTTGACAGCCAAACCTTCCAAATCCATCGTGGAACTCTTGCAACCTAAATGTGATTCATCCACTGAGGTGAAGCCTCTGAGCTCATTTGTGGCATTTGCAGGATGTATCAAAAGCTTGTATTAATCTCTTTCACACCTCATCCAGGTGACCTTATTAGGCCATCAGGGCCCGTTGACTTGGACCCCAATCAGCGCCGATGGTGGCCTTTATGTTCTTCTGCCTGAACTGTCTCAGTCCGTGAGTCAGGTCTGGACAATCAAAATAAGTGATGCCAAGTGAGCCACAAAGGCACCCAACAAGGCTGGATAATTAGCATCATGGTGTCTTGTTTTTCTCTGTTATATGACACAAACTCTTGTGAAAGGGATCACTTATTCTTTTAGCTGTGGTGGTTTTGTTTTGAATGTGTAAATTTAATCTGCTGTGTGCCATTTAAAAGTGTCCTGTGGTTTATATGGATGTCTTGCTCAGATATTTAATGGTTTCTTTATTTTTTTCTTCAGAAAGTACACTATTTAAAAAAAAAAAAAATTGTATTCTATTTCTATCTTTGTGTCTTTTAAAAGTATGTGCAGTTTGCCTTTTCACCGCTGCCATTTTAAAGATTATCCTGTCAGCTGATGTGATCAATGTGGTGAGAGTAAAGTTATAAAAACCTGAAATAAACTGGTTCATTATTCTGTTCAGAATTTTTATTCAAAAGGAGCAAAACACATTTTTACAATTTGACATGCATGACCATTACTGATCAGAATAAAACTTTTATCAAAAAATATGATTTAGAACAGGTAGGGTACCATAAACAGTGATAGATAGATAAACTTGATTCATCCCAGAAGGGAAATTCAACTATCCATCAGCTCAAAGAAAACCGTATTTTCACGACCATAAGCCGCACTGTATTAAAAGGCGCATGCTGAAATATACAGCAAAAAAATCAAAGTTTTCATCTTCTGTATCTGAATTAAACAGCTGCACTATTTCAATGTCCAACATCCCGAATTCCTCTTCTTAATCATCTGAATCGGACTCACCGACCGGTTCCGGTTTAGTGTTGATTTTGTGAAAGCTCTTCCAATATATGAAGACGGTATCATAGCCCATGCATCTACAATCCACCCGCATATGGTGGCATAACTTGCCCGCCGCTGCCTCATAGTCTTTGTGAAGGAGTGTTCGCCTTCTGTCATCCAGCGCTCTGTCCGTTTCCGTGGCAGCCGAGAACCACGGTGAACGACGACTTCTCGTGCCCCGTTGTGCGTATCGCCACCGTGCTGGTCCCTTTTTCTCCTTTGTGGGTCAAATGGATGTTAAAAGTCAGAGGGATCTCATCCATGTTGGTGATGTGGCTGTGCGCGGTTATCTTTTCGTGGCAGTAGGTGCGGAAGATGGCCACCCTCTCCTGGTTAGGGTTAGGGAAGATGGCCACCCTCTCCTGGTTAGGGTTAGGGAAGATGGCCACCCTCTCCTGGTTAGGGTTAGGGAAGATGGCCACCCTCTCCTGGTTAGGGTTAGGGAAGATGGCCACCCTCTCCTGGTTAGGGTTAGGGAAGATGGCCACCCTCTCCTGGTTAGGGAAGATGGCCACCTTCTCCTGGTTAGGGTTAGGGAAGATGGCCGCCCTCTCCTGGTAATCCGCGGGTAGCCGCTGCGCAACAGTTGCCCTCGCGCGTATGGAGAGATGCCGCCTCCTCATAAAGCGAAAACACTAAGATTGCTCGATTGCCATTTTCAACCGCATATTTGATGGCCTGCAGTTTAAAGTAAGCCTCATTCATACGCGTCTCACTTGACCGGCGCCATTTTAGGGGATCCTTACGCGTAGGTGTTCCGCTAATCGATTGGCGGAGCGTTTACCGTAGGGCACCCACCAAAGGCGCACAGAAGATTTTGGAACTCAGTCCACATCCCAGGCGCACCGTATTATAAGGCGCACCGTCGATTTTTGAGAAAATCTGTTTTAGGTGCGCCTTATAGTCGTGGAAATACGGTAAATACAGAAACCACACTTCCACTCAGCCAACAACAGCACTTAGGAATTAAAATAGACAATAAATCAAATATATGTTTTAATTGCATAAGGAAATTGAAGTGTGAAGTGATTCAACTGTCATTTGCATTAGGTATTTGTTTTCACAAATGGGGAAAAAAACGACTTTTTGTATTTAAGGCTGAAAAAAGAGAGGGGTCGCTGAACAAGTCACGTGATCGCACCACATGACTCGTCAAGTTACACCACAAACATGAAGGAATGTAAAACCTTGAACACTTTATCTTTGTCATAGCATTGTTGAAGTACACTGCCACATTAGAGGCTAAACCAAGTCCAGGTTAAGTAAATTAGATTTGCAGGTGTGGGTAATCGGCAGCATGCTAACATTAGCGACACTTGTCTTCTTCGCTTCCCACGCTGCGGCTCGCTACACTGCAGACTGGACCAGTTTGGACTCCAGACCGCTGCCGACGTGGTACGACGAAGCCAAAGTGGGGATTTTTGTCCACTGGGGAGTCTTTTCTGTCCCAGCGTTTGAGAGCGAGTGGTTCTGGTGGCGCTGGCAGGGTCAGCAGCCCCCGGAACAGATCTGTGTGGACTATATGAAAAAGAACTACCCGCCTGATTTCACCTACCCGGATTTTGCCCCCGGTTTTCATGCGCAGTTCTTTAACCCGGGTGACTGGGCGGATATTTTTAAAGCTTCTGGTGCAAAGTGAGTGATTTTTGTGCAGCTTCTAATTGTTTGCCTTTTCAGTTGTCTTTACCTGCCGACAGTATGTACAACACTGCCCCCTTCAGGCTTTATACGGTCACATCTTCACCTTTGTTTCTCTTCGGTTGATAAAATAAAGCTCAGTATCTGCAAAATGAAGACCGTTGTTACGTATTAATCAGCTGTTTTCTTGCAGATATGTGGTCCTGACTGCCAAACACCATGAAGGTTTTACTAACTGGGGATCGCCATTTTCCTGGAACTGGAACTCGGTCGATACTGGTCCGCACCGAGATTTAGTGGGAGAGCTGGGAGAAGCTGTACGCAATAGGTAGGACATCAGCGTTCAAGCAATTTCCATCAATGTCTGAATGATTTTGCTCATTTAGGGAGAAATAGTCTGACAATTGTTTGGTGGTTGTCAATTAAACACATGACTGTTGTCATGAAAGGTTTGTTGACTTATTTCATTTGCCCATCACAAGAGAAAGTTATTTGTAGTTATAGATAAGTTATTTATTTCTACAACTTGTTAAGTGTGTGATTTTTAACTAAACTCCCAATTTTCTCCTCAGGTCACTGCATTATGGACTGTACAACTCTCTGTACGAGTGGTTCAACCCTTTGTACCTGATAGATAAGAAGAATGGTTTCAAATCTCAACAGTATGTGACGAACAAGCTCCTTCCTGAGCTTTTTAAAATGGTTGTAAGGTGTGTTTCAAAACATTTTCTGTGCAGGTCACAAGATCAGACTGGTTTTCTGTTGACTCTGTGTGATAAGCAGCTTTTGCCTTGTGCTTCTTTTCCCAGATATGAACCTGAGTTGATCTGGTCTGATGGTGACTGGGAAGCGCCTGACTCCTACTGGAACTCCACCCAGTTCTTGGCGTGGCTCTACAACGACAGCCCTGTCAAAGTAGGTGCTTTTGTAACACACAGCAATGTTTCTTTTTGCATAATAATTCTAAATCAAGTATCATCATCCAAGGACACAATAGTGACCAATGACAGATGGGGAGCAGGCTGTTATTGCAAACATGGCGGCTACTACAACTGTGAGGATAAATATACTCCAGGCCAGCTGCCCAAACACAAGTGGGAGAAGTGCCAGTCTGTGGACAAGCAATCCTGGGGTTACCGACGGAATATGAAGACATCTGAACTGATGGACTTGCCCACCATCATCAAGGTGTGTTCACATACCCGTTGGTGTTCTATGAATGCGTGTTAACTCCTGAAAGAGAATCTGGAAAACATCTGGTTTTTAGACCGAGAATACCAGTTGTGCAGGCTTCTGACATTGTTCAGGGTGTGTATAAAACAGTGTGTTCTCACCCTTTTATTTAAAAATAATCTTGGTAAAATACAGCTCCTGCAGGTTTCTGCTTTGCACTCCTAAAATCATATTATAATGAACAGCAGAAAAGACACCCAGGCATCGTTTTCCTACTTATACGGCAGGATTTGGTTGAAACCGTGGCCCTGGGAGGGAACTACCTTCTGAACGTTGGCCCCACTCCTGATGGAATGATCCCTGTCGTGTTTGAAGAGAGGCTCCGGGGTATCGGAGCCTGGCTGGACGTAAACGGGGAGGCGATTTATGGCTCGAAACCCTGGAGGATCCAGAGAGAAGATGCAAGTCTACCGGTTTGGTAAGAAGATTCACCGGTTCTTTCAGCGTCTTTTGCTTAAACAACCTGATTTAATACTGTTTTTTATAATTTTTGTTATATTGTAATAAACCCTGAAGGATTGTGTCTGAGAATAAAGATGTTCCAATTTAGCTAGAATATTTAACATGTTTCACATTGCAGCTTTAGCCTATTGTTAACAAACCAGTGGGACCTGTAAAGACTGCCTTCAAAAGGAATGCATTTAAGTACATGCCACACAAAAAATGACCTGAAAATTGAGTTTCCACATCACCTCCATTTCTTCAGGTACACATCTAAAGGGTCGACTGTCTACGCCTTCTTGACAGCCAAACCTTCCAAATCCATCGTGGAACTCTTGCAACCTAAATGTGATTCATCCACTAAGGTGAAGCCTCTGAGCTAATTTGTGGCATTTGCAGGATGTATCAAAAGCTTGTATTAATCTCTTTCGCACCTCATCCAGGTGACCTTATTAGGCCATCAGGGCCCGTTGACTTGGACCCCAATCAGCGCCGATGGTGGCCTTTTTGTTCTTCTGCCTGAACTGTCTCAGTCCGTGAGTCAGGTCTGGACAATCAAAATAAGTGATGCCAAGTGAGCCACAAAGGCACCCAACAAGGCTGGATAATTAGCATCATGGTGTCTTGTTTTTCTTTCAATTATATGACACAAACTCTTGTGAAAGGGTCACTTATTCTTTTAGCTGTGGTGGTTTTGTTTTAAATGTGTAAGTTTAATCTGCTGTGTGCCGTTTAAAAGTGTCCTGTGGTTTATATGGATGTCTTGCTCAGATATTTAATGGTTTCTTTATTTTTTCTTCAGAAAGTACACTATTTAAAAAAAAATTGTATTCTATTTCTATCTTTGTGTCTTTTAAAAGTATGTGCAGTTTGCCTTTTCACTGCTGCACTGAGGCCATTTTAAAGATTATCCTGTCAGCTGATGTGATCAATGTGGTGAGAGTAAAGTTATAAAAACCTGAAATAAACTGGTTCATTATTCTGTTAAGAATTGTTTTTCAAAAGGAGCAAAACACATTTTTACAATTTGACATGCATGACCATTACTGATCAGAATAAAACTTTTATCAAAAAATATGATTTAGAACAGGTAGGGTACCATAAACAGTGATTGATAGATAGGTAGATAGATTAGATTAGATAGATAGAACTTGATTCATCCCAGAAGGGAAATTCAACTATCCAGCAGTTCATCAACGAATAAATACAGAAACCACACTTCCACTCAGCCAACAATAGCACTTAGGAATTAAAATAGACAATAAATCAAATATATGTTTTAATTGCATAAGGAAATTGAAGTGTGAAGTGATTCAACTGTCATTTGCATTAGGTATTTGTTTTCACAAATGGGAAAAAACGACTTTTTTGCATTTAAAGCTGAAAAAAGAGAGGACGCTGAACAAGTCACGTGATCGCACCACATGACTTGTCATGTTACACCACAAACAGGAAGGAATGTAAAACCCTGAAAACTTTATCTTTGTCATAGCATTGTTGAAGTACACTGCCACATTAGAGGCTAAACCAAGTCCAGGTTAAGTAAATTAGATTTGCAGGTGTGGGTAATCGGCAGCATGCTAACATTAGCGACACTTGTCTTCTTCGCTTCCCACGCTGCGGCTCGCTACACTGCAGACTGGACCAGTTTGGACTCCAGACCGCTGCCGACGTGGTACGACGAAGCCAAAGTGGGGATTTTTGTCCACTGGGGAGTCTTTTCTGTCCCAGCGTTTGAGAGCGAGTGGTTCTGGTGGCACTGGCAGGGTCAGCAGCCCCCGGAACAGATCTGTGTGGACTATATGAAAAAGAACTACCCGCCTGATTTCACCTACCCGGATTTTGCCCCCGGTTTTCATGCGCAGTTCTTTAACCCGGGTGACTGGGCGGATATTTTTAAAGCTTCTGGTGCAAAGTGAGTGATTTTTGTGCAGCTTTTAATTGTTTGCCTTTTCAGTTGTCTTTACCTGCCGACAGTATGTACAACACTGCCCCCTTCAGGCTTTATACGGTAACATCTTCACCTTTGTTTCTCTTCGGTTGATAAAATAAAGCTCAGTATCTGCAAAATGAAGACCGTTGTTACGTATTAATCAGCTGTTTTCTTGCAGATATGTGGTCCTGACTGCCAAACACCATGAAGGTTTTACTAACTGGGGATCGCCATTTTCCTGGAACTGGAACTCGGTCGATACTGGTCCGCACCGAGATTTAGTGGGAGAGCTGGGAGAAGCTGTACGCAATAGGTAGGACATCAGCGTTCAAGCAATTTCCATCAATGTCTGAATGATTTTGCTCATTTAGGGAGAAATAGTCTGACAATTGTTTGGTGGTTGTCAATTAAACACATGACTGTTGTCATGAAAGGTTTGTTGACTTATTTCATTTGCCCATCACAAGAGAAAAGTTATTTGTAGTTATAGATAAGTTATTTATTTCTACAACTTGTTAAGTGTGTGATTTTAACTAAACTCCCAATTTTCTCCTCAGGTCACTGCATTATGGACTGTACAACTCTCTGTACGAGTGGTTCAACCCTTTGTACCTGATAGATAAGAAGAATGGTTTCAAATCTCAACAGTATGTGACGAACAAGCTCCTTCCTGAGCTTTTTAACATGGTTGTAAGGTGTGTTTCAAAACATTTTCTGTGCAGGTCACAAGATCAGACTGGTTTTTTGTTGACTCTGTGTGATAAGCAGCTTTTGCGTTGTGCTGCTTTTCCCAGATACAAACCTGAGTTGATCTGGTCTGATGGTGACTGGGAAGCACCTGACTCCTACTGGAACTCCACCCAGTTCTTGGCGTGGCTCTACAACGACAGCCCTGTCAAAGTAGGTGCTTTTGTAACACACAGCAATGTTTCTTTTTGCATAATAATTCTAAATCAAGTATCATCATCCAAGGACACAATAGTGACCAATGACAGATGGGGAGCAGGCTGTTATTGCAAACATGGCGGCTACTACAACTGTGAGGATAAATATACTCCAGGCCAGCTGCCCAAACACAAGTGGGAGAAGTGCCAGTCTGTGGACAAGCAATCCTGGGGTTACCGACGGAATATGAAGACATCTGAACTGATGGACTTGCCCACCATCATCAAGGTGTGTTCACATACCCGTTGGTGTTCTATGAATGCGTGTTAACTCCTGAAAGAGAATCTGGAAAACATCCGGTTTGTAGACCGAGAATACCAGTCGTGCAGGCTTCTGACATTGTTCAGGGTGTGTATAAAACAGTGTGTTCTCACCCTTTATTTAAAAAAAATCTTGGTAAAATACAGCTCCTGCAGGTTTCTGCTTTGCACTCCTAAAATCATATTATAATGAACAGCAGAAAAGACACCCAGGCATCGTTTCCCTACTTATACGGCAGGATTTGGTTGAAACCGTGGCCCTGGGAGGGAACTACCTTCTGAACGTCGGCCCCACTCCTGATGGAATGATCCCTGTCGTGTTTGAAGAGAGGCTCCGGGGTATCGGAGCCTGGCTGGACGTAAACGGGGAGGCGATTTATGGCTCGAAACCCTGGAGGATCCAGAGAGAAAATGCAAGTCTACCGGTTTGGTAAGAAGATTCACCGGTTCTTTCAGTGTCTTTTGCTTAAACAACCTGATTTAATACCGTTGTTTTAATTTTTGTTATATTGTAATAAATAATGAGGATATAACTGGATCAACGTCTTCTCCACGTCTCCAGGTACACGTCTAAAGGAAAAAGCGTCTATGCCTTCATTACAGCCAAACCTTCTAAGCCTTTGGTTGAACTACTGGAACCTAAAACATCAACGGCCACTAAGGTAAAGTTCAACATGTCTTGGTCGTGTTTATTCGGCATCAGTCTCAACCATAAATAACTATGGACTTCCCAACCTTCTCCAGGTGACCATATTAGGGAACACAAACCCGTTATCCTGGGCTCCAGTCCGTCCCAACGGTGGCCTTGTGGTCCTTCTACCTGAACTGCCCCAGTCGCCCAGTCAGGTCTGGACAATCAAACTGGATGGTGTCCAGTAAGCCTCGATGGAGACCTACAGTGCTTTATTATTTACCAGTTTCTCCTTTGCACAATAGTCAGGGAATCATTTTTGCATTGTTTTTAAAGGGATCGGCAGTGATTTGTTTAAACCACTAAACTGGTTTTATAGCATTTAAAATGGTGACAGCTCTCTGTAACTTTTTATTTTTACTTTTATGGCATCTTTTAGCTATATTTTTGATGAAGTTATGATTGTATTTGCTCGATTAAAGGTGTGATTGAGAGCTTTTTTAAACAAGCTTGTTTGAATTGTTTAATGCACAAATGGAGTGAGCGTAATATTGTTTTAGCTGCGGTCTTGTTGGGGGAACATGAGCACATCTCATCACTGTGCCTGCAGATTCTCTGCTGACTCAAATCAGCGACTGATCTGGCTCAATCGCGCACGATCGTGCAGTATTGGTGCAGCCGCTGCCCAGGCATCTTAAATCCCACATCCTAATTCACCGCAGCACGGCGAGGCCGACTAAAACACGGAGCAGCACCGTGAAAATCAAATCTGATAAAGATACGCTGGTGTCCTGGTGGCACTGTGCAAAACGGTTTTGGGTCCTTTGTGACATTTCTGAAGTCACACTGCTTTCCTCCCTTAAAACCATGCTCGTTAGGTGGATGACTAAACGGACTGTAAGTGTGAGCAGATGGCGTGTTTTCTCTTTGCGACCTCAACCAATCAACAACTGACCCTGAGATGTCAATACGCCCGAAATAAATGCTGAGTCGACACAAAAAAAGAACAAACCACGCTGCAGCCCTTTAACTGGCTAAAATATCTTTATAGTAATCATATTAATAGTAATAATAATTAGCCATTAGAAAATGTTTCAACAACATTGACAGTGTTACATTCTGTGTTGGGGTAAAACCACGTCACAGTGTGCCATCTCTCTGGGCTTCAGGGCTCTTAGACGTGCTCCTCCGACACATCCAGATCCATAAAACGTACCAGATCAATAAATAAATTTGTATGTACAAAATGAGAAGCACAACACAACAGAGAGAATAATGACTTTTCTTTCAATTTGTTTTAAAAACTTTTACACGTCACTGTGCAAAAACCCTCCACTGCCTGTCAGCACGAATCATGTGCATCATGTGTTGCCACCAGGGGGCGCTGGAGACAAACATCTTATCATATGGTGTTACTATTGCTATATTCTCCACTCAGTTGTACTTATAGGAAGAAAAGAACAAAACAAAACCCCAAAGTGTGTCAGGTTTGTATGTACATTATGCTATATTGGCACTGAGTTATATAGAAAAGAACAGAAGTCTGGTGTGATGACAAAAGCACGCTATATCAAACCCGTTTGAGTCGAAATCATGGTGTTCCGTGAGAAAGATGAGAGAGAACAAGGGCCTATTTCAGTATTTGCTACATCAGAACGTAGATTGAAGTGGAGTCGGTGTCGGTTTGCGTTCCCCGGCAGGATAAACGCACGTGAAGGTGTCTGGGTCTTCCCCTCTATCTGTCCACATCGCTCTTCCTTTCCTCTTTTGGTGATCTCTCACTCTTTGCTCGAGTGTCCGTAATGGATCCCAGAGAGAGAGAGAAAAATGAGTCTTCCCAGAGTGGTTGGTTGTTATCACACCTCATTAGCAGCAGCGGTTTAAAACTCCTCGGCGTTGATAAAACAGTTATGTTTTCTTTTTTGAGCACGACACTTACCCTTGTACACAGAACAATGTTCACCTTGTAAGTTTACAACACCATTGATAATGAGTGATGGCAAGAATTTGTCCTTTCAGTGACAGCTCGTACTAGTAATAGTCATATTCTAACAATAATATATGTAATATTGAAAAGAGACGAGTCCATTGGCAACTGGTATTTACAGTTTTGTAAACTTGAAGGTGGCAGGGTGTCATTTGTTTGATAATTACACAGTAATTGCTCAGACCTCTGTGAAACACATGGTTTACTTTGTGTACTGCAACATGACAATAAAAATGCATCCACCCTCGTGCACACAAAACAGGATTACTGTGGTGAAATGGAACTTAAAAAAACCAAACTTTAAAATGTACGATAAATGTCTACAGTTGCGTGTTTTAGTCAAGCAGGATGACGTTGATATAAAATAAACGTAAACTGTCACTGGGCAAAGAAACAGAAAAATTAAGTTTTTTTTTTTTTTTTAATTAAAAAAGGAACACATTTAGAATTTTCAAAATGGGAGGCTATAAAAATGAAGAGAAACCAAAAATAGAAAGTGAACATAGAATGTTTCCAGATTCTCTCTCTCCCACACAAAACAAATGCACATCAGAGCTAAAGGCACATTGGAGTTTTAGTTAAACATCCAGGAAGGGTCGAACTGCTGCTTGGGAGGCTGGAGGAAGTAAAACTTTGGGGGAAAGTCTTTTTCTTCTCCTTCCAGTTATTTTTCAGTCTCCATGCAAATTTCCAGCCATCGCCCAATAAAAGCTGAACAAACGTGAACTCTCCATCCTGTGGATTGAATATAACCCAAGTGATTGATTTATTTATTGTTCTCACTTAACTAACAGGATGAGGTCAATTTGCCAAATCTTTAGCCAGCAGCTTCAGCTTTTCCCGCTAAAGTTTAACTAAACCGCTCGCTTGGAAACATCCTCGTAACTAAAACTCGAATCTGCTGCTACAGCATCTTTAGTGACGGTAGACGGTACACAGCAAACACACGCACGCACGAGCCGGCTACAACTGAGCTCAGGTGGCAGGGGGGGGAAAAATGGCTACTAGAGAATCTGGGCTCGAGGGATTCCCCTTTTTCGCGCTTGGCGACCCGGTCCAGCCTTTTCAGGGTGGGTTGGTGGCATGACGGGGTCCCCTGAGGGTGGAGGCCTGGATCAGGGAGACTCTGCTGCTAGAAAATGAGGTACTCAGCGTTGACCTGTCCTCCTGGGTGTCCACAAAGAGTTTTTGCACTTCTAGAAAGAGGTGAAAGGGTTGGTGCAGGAGTCCAGGTGGGGGCGGAGGTGGTGCTGAGGCCTCCGGCGGGAGGGTTTGACGGGTAAATGTGTGGAAATCATGGCATGGGGAGTGTTGTTGCAGGACAAGGTGGCTAGCTGGAGGCCTACATAATTAAACTGGTGGCAGCAACAGTTGCTACAGAGGATGTACGGTGTCAGTATCACAAAGCCTCTTTGATTGGAACGCCGGTTACCCCCCCTCTTCTTGTAACACCTCCAGGAACACGAGGGTGGGCTAAAGAAGCCTTCACAGTGGAGTAACAGTATAAAAGCAGGTCTTTGTGCTTTGTTGGACGCGGCCTCTGACGTGTCATGGACACCCTGCCGTGGATGAATTCAACGTCATGTTTGATTCCCGGCCTCCTTTGTTTTGTTTCCCCCACCCCCACCAACGTTTGGTCGGCGGGGCAGCTGGGTTGTCAGATTGATCCGCCGCATCGATCTCTCGGTCATAAAATCTGCTTTGTGAGCTACAAAATTTGGCTTGTATCATCCCAAAAAAAAAAAAAAAAAAAATCACGATTGTAGAATAGGTTTTCCTTAAACAAGGGTTAAGATAAAACATGCAGCGCTAACATCAACAAAATCTGCCAGTCTTGATGTGTGTATTGCACGTAAGAGTGGGGGTGACGAGGGACAATAAAAACATTTTCTTTAACAATATCTTCAGATTTTATAGTTTTCTATTTACATAACTCTCTACATATGTACTGTAAACTGTGTTCAAAGGAAACCTCCACATATAGCTGGTTAGGCACATGTAGTTGGTTCTAAGGAGAGGATATGGGGGGATACAGCAGTATATGCTAGAACCACAGATAGATATACAGTAGGCCTAAGAAGGATCATACTTGGCAATATACACTTGCCAGTTATACCCTGTGAACCCAACACTCTCAAACTGAAGATATTTCAGTCTCACGTGTTCTGAGTCTGGATGTCTGCCACACTGCTGTCGTATCACACAATGCTAGAATCTATAATAATACCGTAATATTTCACATTTGATATAGTTTGTACATGTCGTACTCAAGATTCTCTACTACTCTAGAAAGGTAGATATTATAAAATATACATCTCCTGGTAAAATATCCCATTTTGCCAACACAATCCATCCAAATAGAAAAGAAAGGAACTAAAAAAAAAAGAAAGGTCATGCTAAAATATTCTTATATAGTATTTTTTCTCGAGGCAATGGCTGATTGGGACGTTTCTAGTTGTTGGGCTTCGTCACGAGTCCCTTCACAACACGCACGCCTTTCCAGACGCTTCCTTCCATCTGATGAACGCGACTCAGCTGAAGAGTTCAAAACAGTGCTACACTTTATAAAAACCGGTGCATCAACAGTGGAATTAATTCCTAACAGGTGTTATTTCTCTCTCCGCGGGTGATTATAAAAGACTATCAAGGTTAATCTCTGAAAGGAAAAGCTATATCCACTCATTTTGTGTGCAGTGGATTGAAATTGAAGGTAGGTGAGCAGATTCTGCTGAAGACTTTGGTGTCTCTCCCTAATTTAGTGTGGTGATGCAGTGCTTTATCGTCTCGATGCCATCCTACAGCATGAGAATGTAGGAATAAAGATAATCCATTTCAGGGGGCAGAACTGAAGAGAAATAAATAGATCATCTTTAATAGCTGTTTTAGAGAGTGTGCTACTTCCTGACAGAAGGGGAGACAACTCTCCGCAGACCATTGTTGCTGTCATTCCCTAGTTGACCACTTGGTGGTGCTAAAGTCTCACAGTGAAATGGGGGCTTAGTCAGCAAAGTCTACTAAACCCACCAAAAAAAAAAGTATTCTTCTTAAAAATTCTAAGCACATCCTGCTTTAGAACGCAAAACTTCTGAGAGGCTTCCTAAAATGCAACAAAAATAGCTCCCTTCCTTTTGTCTGTGGTGCTGTCTACTCGTCAAGGCTGTCATGCTACACTGCTAAAGCTCCTTTTGGAGAACGGGAGTGTGCACACTATGTACAAATAGTGCTGGCACATTCAAGCAGTCTGGTTGCTGAGTGTAGCTGATGAAAGGATGCGAAGATCGAAGCGCACACAGGCGGAAAATAATTTCACGTCCCGTGAGTCACCGGCCGATTGGCACCTGGGTTAAAAGAATGTCTGAAGATTGTTCTTCGTAGATTGTTAATCATCTGCTTCTCGGGTGGCGAAACAGACGTGAGAAATTATTCAGCGTTTGATCGTCCCTTGTGTTGTTATTAGCGAGGAAAGTGGACATATTTTGCTCAATGCTGTTGCGAGTCGTTTTGGAAGATGGCAATGGGGGATCCATGAGGGTGGGGGTGGGGGGGTTCTGTCTGTGCCTGTTAAGCCCTTTATTCGGTGATGGGGAGGCGGTATGTGAGCAAGCTCATGCATGCTACTGTGTGATCTTCTGCAGATGACTGGGGTGAGAGTGGCTGCATCTTACTTTTCTAGCAGCAAAACAAATCTGGAGAATTCATTTGGAAATGTCTGCAACTCATCGTGCGCTAGCTTCCGATAGAGGTTAGGCTCCCGGTGTCTTCAAGAAACTACAATGGCTTGTTCTATGAGCAGGCGAGGTGAGTTTGCAGTTGCTGTGGGCGGAGACATGGAAATGCTTGAAAGGGAGGCTGGAGGGTAAACAGCAGTGACCTACAGAAAGTCCAAATCTAGGCTCAGAGAAAGACTGGGACTGGTGAGGGTGGTAAGGAAGGAGACACGTTGGTCTCGTGTTCAGAGTCGAGTTTGGGCTTCTGGGATGTAGATCTCAATGCTGTCAGCGCTCTCTGTAGCCGAGTTCTGCCTAAAGGAGGCAGCACGCTTGGTCTGCAGCAGCCTCCTCCTTGCCTCTGTCCTCTGACGGTCCCCGAGATCCAGGGACTTCTCCCTGATGGGTAGGGTGTGTCCACCCAGGCGAGGCACCACCAGGCCCCCGGACCCACCTCCGCCGCTTCCCGCACCCCCATCGCCTGTGCTATCCGACCGGAGACTTCCACTCACCCCGCCTGCTGGCTTCTTTGGTAAAGGAGGAGGGAGCTTTTTGTCCTCCTGGCCCGATAATGTCCACGATGGCAGTGAAAAAGGACAGTGGGTAAAGTGACATGCAGGGAAAGAGATAATTGGGGAATGATGATCAAAGTGCAAGCAATAAAGAATTGAGATGGACGTGGCAAAAGACAAATATCCCAAAATATGTTGACAACAAAGGGGGGGAAATGAAATGAGAAAAGAGTAAAAAAAAGAGAGAGGAAAGAGAATATCTGCTGTTAGTGTGGTATCAAGGAGATATGATTAGAAAGTAGCCATTGAGAGGACAGTTAGAGTGCAGGCGAGTGTTTTCTTCAGTCTGAGCAGCTGAAATAAGTAAACACCCCTGAGATGCATTTACATATGTAAAGGTTTAGGATGTCTCGTAGCTCAGGTCAGATGCCCACGCTGTTCTGCACTTTCAGAGCCTCCAAAGCCTCGGAGGGCGTAACCATCTGCGCTGCTCTCCTGCACGTGGTGGCCTTAGCTCTGGGGTGATGCTGCAGGGAAAGCAGGGCCATTTGTCCCCCAGAGCCTCTCACCTTCTTTTCAGGTGGAAGCCTCCAACCGGACTCCTTCACCCTCTGGAGGTCCTGGAATTTGATCCGGACGTCCTCTATGTTAAGCTGGAGCAGGTCCCAGAAGTTGGCCAGGTCCTGAGAGGTAGGCTGGGGGTACGCGGAGGGGTCCTGTCCGCAGAGGGATCAAAGAGGCCATGAGGTCGCGGTGTGGTTTGGTGCAGGGCCGCTGCAGCCTTCAGCACCGGTCCACAAAATCATGCAACGCGTTTCAGGTGTTTTTTGCCATGAATTAGCACGTTGCCACACACTCACCAAACTTTGTTGACAGAGGCGGAAAAACTGCTGGACTTTCTGAGACATGAGCATCTGGGCGCCGCCGACCGCGCTTCGGATCGGCTCAAGAACTGGGGAGGGAGCAGCATGGTAAGACTTATCGCTGCGTCACTTTTGCATCGCAGAGCCTCTGGCTGAACTTACTCTCCTCCGGCAGGTCGTTCTCTTCTGCCTCTCTCTCCATGTTCTGACACCACCCCTCCATCCTCTCCACCTCTGTCTGCAGGAGGCGTAAGAAGAACTCCCCGTCCCTCATGCACGGCGAGGCTCGCCCCGAGTCGGGCAGGCTGCGCGGGCCCTCCAGGGACGGCGTACCTGCCCAAGCTCTCTCAGAGGTTATTGGCAGAGGTGAGTGGGAGCGTGGAGGCAAATGGGGGTGCTGGCGCCGCAGGTCTGTCTGGCAGGACTCTGTGGTGTAGCCGCTCTGGAGAAGATCCTAGAATAATAGAATCATCCCTTAAACTCTATTTAAAATCAATGGGCCAGATTCTCGAAGCGTTCTTACGAACAAATTTGTTCTTAAGTCCCACTTACGAACAGTTTACGAAGATTGTGGCATTCACCAATTTCTTCTTATCCTGGATTTATTCGTAGGTAAGAACAAATCCTACGAACACTCAGGAGTACTCTTGCGCACATTTCAGTGCCGACATGTTGGTATGGTTGGGTTTTCTTCTCTTGTGCAGTTCAATAAAATTCAATATTACAGTGATAATTCTGTCATATTTATTTATTTATTTGTTTATTTCCTATTTTTGGTGATTTACGGAGAATTTTAAAATTACGTAAATGTGCCAATGACTTAACATTAATCAACCAAATTGGAAACCATGCCAAAACTGTCTTTTTATTTGATTTTATCTTGATTTATTTTATTAGGGGATCGAGGATATGCTCTGGTTGTTGACACCACTGACCAACCCTCAGACTCCACAGGAGTTTTATTCAATCAGATGCATGCGCGCAGTCGCTCCACCATTGAACGCACCATTGGCAGGTTAAAGGGGCGCTGGATGTGTTTGGACACAGAGCCACAACCCCGTGAGGATGTGCGTCCTGACGCAATGATGGGGCCAGACTGCAGGCACGCGGTTCACGTTCGAGCGCGATTAATTGCCCGTTTGTGAATAAAATGCATTATTGTCACAATCCGAGCACAGCTTTTACACGTTTATTTTTTTTACATTCTTCTTTTTTTTACATTCTCGTTGATTTCTTTAAGCGTGTTGGCTATAGTCATCAGGGTTGAGGCAATTTTATCAAGCGTGTTAGCCATCCTTTCTTGATTGTTCAACACGGCGTCAGAAATCAGGCGTGGAGAGGCAAGCTTTGGGCATTTGGCTGCTTTTTGCTCTGTCTACAGGGTCCTGCTGCAGTTCCTTTTATGGGCATTCATGGGCGGTGACTTATGCTAATCGTATGTTAATTAGACTCACCTGGCACGCGCTTTCAACTTACGAACAGATGGCATTCATCAATCTAAGAACACAGCTGCGAACAATTCTGGGGCTTACGAACGCGTTGATGAATCCGACGTAGGGTTTTCTTAAAAAACTTCTTAATAACAACTTAAGAAAGAATCTAAGAAGATTCTTAAGAACATATTGGTGAATCTGGCCCAATGATATTTAGAGGCCCATTCATCTTACTGATGTGTCATTTTTAAGTCAGCTTTAGTTTTATGAAACACATGAAAAAGGATGTTTTACATGGACGCCATCATGAGCCAAGGAGACCCACCTCTCTGTACGCCCACTGCCCCTGGGTGTGGACCGTGCGGTGGCAGTCGGTGTACTGACTGGCTGACTCGGGCTCTGACGAGTGCCTCTGGAAGGAGCAGCCGAACTGGAGACTCTTGTCCTGCATCGGCACGGCGATGCTGAGGCCCGGGAAGCCCTCGGGACCCAGGTCGGCTTGCACGCTCGCCGTTACACTATTGGAGCGCTTGAAGCGAGCCCGCCTGCGACACAGGAAGTGACAAAATGGCTGAGAGACGTTTGGGGGAAAGTCTTTTCAACATAAATATACCGCATGTTCCTCCTGCAGCGGGGGCGGTGACGGCTACTCACTCAGTTGAGTTGGTCAAATCTTCTTTCACATGACACACCAGCACTCAAATGTCACGCCGGTCGACTCAGTGTTTACCATGCCTCGAGTTGCTACCTCAACTCTCCTTCATCCTTTGCCATCTGAGGAGGTGTGACTCACGCACGCGGATTTTTCCCCTCTCCCTCACGGCAGCCTTGATGATCGCAAGAGGTGGGGGCCGTTGCTAATAGGTGCAAGATCACAAGTGGCTCGAAACGTGTATGCCAGAGTTCGGGATGCTGCGACAGCTTGTAAGCATGAGTGTGATTCCCGTAAGCAATTTGGGTTATATCGGGAGTCGGCCTTGTCGAGGACGCCTTGTTGATTTGATTAATCATGCTTATTGTTGAAAAAAATGAGACATTCGTGGAACAAACTGTTCCTGGGTTCAAGCTGTGATGTCTGATTAATTGCTGAATGGAGTCATAAAAGTGAGATTAGACATCGACCATAACTTTCCGCGCTCGTGGGTGCCCGGATAATGAGCGTCTCTGAAAAAATCTGATGTTAAAAATATTCGCATAAATTAGCCTGTAAAGACCAAGCACTCGTCAGGAAGGCATATATTTATAGAAAAGGTTAAATTAACACACGGGTTTGGATTTTCGGGTTAGTGCAAGGTAGAAACGTTCAAATCTTCAAAAGAAACACACACTTTAGATTTACCCAATATAACTTTTATTTGTTACCTTTTGTCATCTTCCACTTGGACTCCAATGGAATGGACCTCTGTAAGAGCTTTGCCCTCAGCATCAGAATCTGATAAAGTCTCTGAGCTGTCAACCTGAACAACAGACGCACGCAACAAATGGCATTTGTTACCGAGAGAATTTAAAAGTAGAGCACATCATTCGCTTGGTGTTCATGTCTAACCTGCACAGCTATGGAGGGTCTCAATTTTCTCCCCCCTCGTACATCGTCGTGCCCCCCTGCTTTGCTGAGCACCATGCTGTTCTGAGGAAGTGAAACTGACTTTCCCAGGCTGCCGCCAACCCTGCCGTCCCTCTCCCTGGCTGGCCTCGTTGGTCCCTCCAGCAGACTGTCAGCTGAGCTGCTGTGTTTGGGTCTCACCCCGACTCCTGGACCCCCTCCGTAGGGCACCAGCTCCCTTGAGCCCCTCACCCCATCTAGGCTTTCTGCTGAGTTGCTGTACTGACGCGAGCGTCCAGGGCCCACGGCAGTGTAGTATCCTCCTCTGGAGGAGCGACCGGAGGGGCCTTCAGACCCTCCCAGGTCCACGGAGTTGCTGTGTTGTTTGGTGCGCCCAGGGCCTGAGGCCAACTGTCCACTGTTTTGGAAGTAGGCATCCTGGGTTGACTCGGTGCTACTCTGGGCTCGCACCGAGAGAGAAGACTTGGACATGCGAGGTGGAAGCGGGGGAGGAGCACCTTTACGATAAGGAAAGACTGAAGTATCAGAACGGGAGAGAGGAAGACAGAGTGGGCTGTTAAAATATTGAGAGGGAACAGCGGCGGAAGATACTCACAAAAGGGACAGACTGGAAAGGGTAAGAAAGAGGGGAGTTAGAGAGGTGCACACAAGAGAGAGAAAAGGACAACATTGTTATGCAAAAAAAATGATAATATGACTTGTATCAATGCTTCTGCTTAGGTGCTGATTTTGAGAGGAAACGGAGGGGGCGAGGTGGTGGACTGAAACAGACAAGACAATGCAACTAAGGAAAAATTCTCCTGTGTGTAATTTAACCGAATTTCCTGAAAGAATCATTAAAATGTGCGGCGCAGAGTTTCTCCACCACCTTCCCTGAGCCACATCCGAACACAAAAACACACAGGCTATTTTTAGCAACTCGTGGATCTAGCTTTTATAAGTCCTGTCCTTGGCATAAACAGATGGAAAGTAAGGGGAGATGAATGCATATATACACGAAAGACTATAATTCCATATAAACAGTATTAACTAGTAAGTTATATTTGCATATACTGCAAAAGGAGTGAAATCAATCCACCGTGTTTAAACGCGCCTCTCCATTCCTGTGCCAAACAGCCTTTGTGTCTGGTGTGCCACTCATGATTTGTTTTAAGATTTTGGTGCTCGGTTTTGACCTGCTAGCTTTCTGATTCGGACTTGTCTGCTGATAACAACCTGCTCCAGAAATCAGACGCTCGCTCAAAACTCATGGCACACTGATACATTTGGTGTATCTGAGTGTTCCTGTACCTGTTACTGAACCTGAGGAACCTGCGATCCCACCCAGAACGGTGGGAAGAAAAGGAGATACGGAGGCAAGAATATGCTCAGGAACAAAACCAGGAGACAAAAAGGCGTCGAATTAAAAATGGATGCGTGAGGGAGTCTCTGCGTTTGTGCAGGAGCTTGTTTTGTTCGCGAGGTGTCCCGCTGGCTCCCTCACCGGGCCCCCTGCCAGGAAAAAGACCTCCACATGCCCTCAGAACTCTATCAGAACCGCCGCAGACACATCAGCACACCCAAGCCCAGGCTGGCACACACTCACCGGCCCCGCTTTTGATGCTTCCCTGGGGTCCAGACATGGAGAAGACGGAGAGGCAGTCATCGTCCTGCGAGCAGCCCGCCTGGATGGCGCGTACGTAGCTGTGGCTGCGAGTTCGGAACACGCCGGGCAGATCCAGCGCCTCAACAGCCTGAGACTCCACCTCCCCGAACATGGTCTCACACACGGACTCAAACTGACGGTTGAGTGTATCGCCCAGCTGCGTGACGGGAGATACAAATTGGCACAAATGGACAGTGATGACTGCACAAATGAACAGCGATTTACCTGGGTACTGGTCAGAGAGCGGGTGTAACTTCGAGAACGGGTGTGACTTTTGGGTGTAGTTCGGCTGTTGGGGTATGCGTCGGTGCACTGCTTACAGGAATACCTGAATCACACACAAGACAATTCCATTGTCCTGAGGCTGGACAGGGTTGGCGTTTCACATCTAGAACCACTATTTGTGGCGTTCAACCTCTGATCCACGCTGGCAGATCGCTTGAAGGCGTCCCTCTGGGCGATCAGGGTGGATTTCGGCGAAGCTTTGGGACTGGTGTCTGAGTCAACGCTGTCGTCGTCGCCCATGGCCTTGATGTAGCTGCCGCTCCGCATGCGGCGACACGGGATCTCCCCGCCGCTGTCCACCGCGTCGCCTCCACCATACCCACCTGCCCAGTCTTCAGACGGGACCTGGGGCACAATCACATGCACTCATAGATGGGCACTAACGGGGAGGATGAGTCTGCAGCTCTGACGAGAGGTGAG
Source organism: Takifugu rubripes (assembly GCF_901000725.2). NCBI lineage: Eukaryota > Metazoa > Chordata > Actinopteri > Tetraodontiformes > Tetraodontidae > Takifugu > Takifugu rubripes. The sequence goes on along the minus strand of NC_042296.1, from coordinate 5,068,020 downwards.
TTGACGTGTACGACCATGTGGAGCACATGGTCAAATCTAATTACAGTATGATTCTACACTAATGGGTTAAACGGTTAAAATGAGCCAAAAACAGTGCACATTCCTCTTCTATGCAAACTATTACGGTAAAAGAAATGATCTCAATGTACATTTGTTAGGCTGCTTTGTAAGTCACAAAACTTCACAGAGAAATATATTTCTGGGGAAAATATTTCACACCTACATTTTTTTAATTTAGTTTAAAAAAAAGAAAAAGAGGATGAAGCAGACAAACACAGACATGTAAACCCAGCAATGATTGCTCAAGGATGCCCATGCACGGACACACACGTGCACACAGTACCGGCACGCGAGGGGTGACCGTGAAGCAACAGAGAAAGTGACAAAGGGACTTACAGAAAGAGTGAAACTCTGACAGCTGGAGAAACACTGACACAGAGAAAGGAAAAAGCGGTAAGCTCAAAGTCGTGGACGGAGAGCAACTGAGGTGATAAGAGACAGAAATGTAGGTAAACAGGCGGGAAACAGAGCAACGTAAAGAAAAAGCGCATCAGCCGAGAGGCTCGTCAGGAACAAAACAAAGAAATCAGGCAAGAAGAGACATGAAAGTGATGAGAAACTCACACGCAGAACACGAGAGCGTCGACTTTCCAAGAGGGAGCAATGAAATCTAAACACGAAACGGATCTACAGGCCCTCGGTGAGGCCGCCGTGTAAAATTTACTTTTAATAAGCATGCTAGAAGGTGTTTGTTAGGTCCATTATATTAAAGTTATCTATTATTTGCTTTTACCTTGTTATATTCTTCTTGTTATATTGTTTCTCATTACTTAATGTTTCTTATTATTTGTTAATGCTTAATGTTCATGATGCTTGATGTGTGAACTCGAACTTCTCTGGTCAAGGGCGACAGGAATGCAGCTGCTGTGGAGAAGTGACATTGACTGGAGATAGAGCTGCAGGGCATGACAATGACACAGGAGGTGTTCTTTTAATCTGTCTGATATGGAAAAATGAGCTGTGTGCGAGCTAAGCTAATCAAATCAGTGAAGACCTACGTATAATCTCACCATTATGATTTACAGTCTTTTGCTTTGTTTGGGACCTATCTTGTGTTTCCCCCTCCCTTAGACACATTTGAATTCTGTGTAACTACGGACCTCCTATTTTCAATAAAAGAAGGATGGCGGAAGTTGTGCCTCAGGACGTGCTGGAGATCTGTAACCGAGCACATCTCTCCGTTCTCCTTGCTGCAAGTAAAACTTAAAGCTGTTGTCTTTGCCTCATTTGTTTCTCTCATGTTTTAGGTCATTTGAACCTAACAGTGTTTGAAACCTCCTGAAATGTGAATCCAAGTAACTGGAGATTTAAACAGAATGCTACAAACGAAGCGACTGCATGAAATATTTCATGAAGTGCTGTTATTGGCTGGGGTTTAGGGTAAGCAGTCGCAGTCGTTCCTGTCTCTTTCCAGGCCTGTTCCAGTAAATATGCAGACTGTCTTTGGCTGAAACCTCTTCAGGTCAGCATCGTTTCCAAATATGTCTTCTGTGGAAATCACTGCAGTAAAATGCAGATTTCCGGCCTCTGTAACACCATACGGCTGTATAAATATGACGAGGAATATTTGCGCCCCCTAGTGATCAGTGCAGTTCAGTCATTTAATGGCTGGGGAAAAAAAATCCTCCTTGAATGATTAAGTAGTTGGCCTCTAGCACCAAGAATACAGATCGCACAGATGGAGTTTGTAGAAACCAATGAACCGTTAAAACAGCCAAATTTTTCCAACACTGGAGCCATATTTTTCAATTTTACAGTAACAACGGCTGCTGGTGATGAAAGCCCGTCCAGTTTTTCCAGTTCTCTCTCTCTCTCTCTCACGCACACTCACGCTCACACTCACACACACTTGCACACACACCAGAGTCAAGGCCTTTGGGTTCAGCAGCCAGTTGAGTGTGTCCTCTGAGGTCATTGCTTAAAAGATGATTCAGCCTAATCTGCTCCCCCTGGTCTTCAACTATCACTCTCATTTTCTCCTCCTTCCCTTCCCTTCCTCCTCTCCTCTCTGCCCAGTGGCAACCATCACCTTGCTTATCGCTCGCATCCCCCTGTCTTGCCAGCTCCACATTCTTGTTTCATCCTTTCTTATCTATAAGACACACTAGTGGAAAGGCTTAGGGAACAGGTAGCGACGAGTTCTAAAGCCCCCGTGTTGTGATTGCCTGTGAACAACTTACACACATCTCCTAACCACAATCTTGACCTGTGAAGATCCCCTTCTCTGCTGTCTTCCATATCCCCTCTTTTCTCTTGTCTTATTTGTGGAAAATGTGGAGTTAGTTTCTGTGCTTCATAATTAATACTCCTGTCATGCTGCGCTGCCTCTGTGGACTCAGTGGGAATACAGAACACACGTATTTCCTTCATATAGTTTTTTTGTTTCTTTTCTCTTTATGTGCCAAGAAAGTTGGACGATTGGACAAACCGGATTCCTTCTGACATTTATTCCTGAATGCAGGTGAGAATAATTCAAATGTAGTCAAATTTGTGTTGTTCACGTGACATTAGCTCAGACTTACGACACATTTCCCAAAATATCCTCAGGAAAATTGTTTGAATTTGACCATTTTAGATCTAAATATTTGCATTTGACACCTCCCTGCAGTCTTGATAAATATTTTGCGGTAAACAGGTTGTCACTTGCTTACAGGTGTTTTGAACATCAAAAATCTACAATCAAGCAAGCATATTTATTACGTCTCTTGCCGGAAGCCAAATTTCCTTTTCCTCAAAACTACAAGTCATATGTTTCTGTATTAATCTTCATCTAAAATATACTTGGTATGTCAGTAACGACTTTGAATATCAGTGACAGCCCACCTGAGGATCTCTCTAAATTATTCATTTTCCACTAGCATAATTTTATTTGTTGCATATGCACTACCCGTAGGAATTGCAAAGTGAAGAACATTAATTAAGCGTGGCATTCAATCGCGTCAGCAACTGGAATTTGGGATTTTGGTCTTTCAATTACATTTTTTTTAGAGCAAGTCTTTTGCAAACATGCCAGGAAAAGGATGTTTATGGCAGCAGTTCTAGCTTCTCCAGCTTTATCTGGACTACTGGGATCCATTTCTGTTCCTCTAGAACTGGAACTGGGTTTGCTCCGGAGCAAAGGATCAAGCTATCTGACCGGAGCACACTGAAGCTCGTCCCATAAACCCTCTCCCAGTTCTGTTGCAAAACACCCGCAAAGTTCATTTTGCTCCCCGAGGTGTGCATGCGACCCGAGCCTGAGGTGCAGAGGCAAATCACGCATCCTTTGAAACCCGGAGCGCACGCCACTTCGCTCGCCGCCGCTTCTATCAGCAGACCTCAGCTGTAGCTGAAGAAAAGGAGTTGGAAAAACACCAGGGACTCCTGTGGCTACCTGCTGTTTCCGTAGAAACTAGCTTGCTTGGCAACTCAACCTCATCACAGCTGGAGATTTTGTGGGAGCGTGCTGGCGTGTTTGTTTGTCTGTGTTCTGTGTGGAGTGCAGGTACAAAGTATCCTTAGAAGGCATTAATATGTACCAGATGAAGGAAATGGGGAAAATGGGCGAGTTTGCGTCCAGAGGGCATCAACATACTGATGCAGTGGCTGGGCCAGGATGATTGCAGGAAGTAGATGACTCAAACATGACTTTAATTAAATCCGATAAACTCTGTTGTCTTGGTTTATAATATACCACAACACTGGTATTGGTTTGGAAATGAAGCAAGAACTTAAAATTCATTTATTAGCCAAAGTATGTCTAAATAATGTCCAAAAGTGCGTAAAAATGCCATAAAACTAAAAATAGAATAATTTAACAAACACAAATCAATGCAAAGGGGAATAACTAAGTTGACGTCAACACACACACACACACAGACACACACACCTGCAGATAGTGGAAGGTCCTCTCCTTCATCTTGGGGTCCACTGGCACCAGTGCTTTGTCGTATCCTCCTCCCCCCCTGGTTGAAGGGTACACCTCCCTGGCCTGACTCACTGTCATGGCTGACCAGGTGCTTCTCTTTAGGGAGTGGCCGTGGTGCCCATGATGCCCCCCTCCTTCGTTGCCTGCGAGAGCCATGGTGGTGCAGGCCACACAATCACCGGGACCAGGTGCCGCCATCCTTTCTTTGGGCCTCTTCATGGTGAGCTCCTGGATCGCTGCATCCAGACTCTCGTGCCCACTGGGGTACCCCCTTCGGCCTCCCCCCACCAGAAAGCTGCTGTCACTGTCCAGGTTGTCATCGGAGCTCCACCAGCCTGCCGTCCTGCTACGGTGGCGTCTGCCCGACTCGTGCCGGGAGTCCCCACTCTTGCTTCGTTCTCGAGACTTGTTCCTCCTGGTAGACCGAGGTTGGTGGCCCGAGTAATGGCCCCCTCCATCCTCTCCTCCACTCCTGTGGCCCCCACCTCTCTCGCTGCGATAGTCGCTGCTCCCTCTCGTGCCATTGTACTCTCGCTTGGACGGTGCCTCTAGAGAATGGGACTTGGCGAAGAGGCGCTGAACAGAGTTGACCAGGTGACGGATGCGCGAGGGGCTCTCGCTGCGCTGTTCAGCGCCCCCGCTGGTGGACCGCTGGTACTGCAGGGTGTGGAAGCCATCGGGATGAAAGGGCACCTGCTTCTCAAACTGGTCTGTCATGTTGGGGGGGATGCGATGCATCTTCCCGCTGTGGCCAGAAGGCAGGCATTCGTCACAAGAGTCAAACGAATGAAGCGACGGGTGCTGGCTAGGGTGAGACCGGGGGAAGGTCCCCCCGCCAGAGTGACTGTGGGAGTGAGAGTGAGAATGGTGCCTCTCCAGTGCCAGAGCCTCAGCCGGGCCTCCAGGAGGGTGATAGTGGCCATCGCTGTGACTGTGGTAGTAGTCCCTGCCTGGGCCGTCACATTCCTCCGGCGAGCAGTGGCAGGGGCCTCCTCCGCCACCACCGGAGGAATGCTGGGACATGCTACGGCTGACATGGTATCCTTTCACAGGCGCCGGGGCGTGGTGGGCCGTCCGGGCCGAAAGGGGGCGCTGCGGGCGTGACAGGGTTGCACTGGTCTCACCTGGAAAAACCAAGGAGCAGTGAAAATACAGCAACGATTTCCCCCAAAATTACTGAATAAATATCATTTTCAAGCTAGAGAGTTTGCATCTGACAGCACTGAAATTTATTTTGCAACAAAGAAAATTGACTGCGTAGATTGATACCCGAGTGCTTTTCCCTTTTATCCAGATGCCCGTTAAAATGAAATGATGTTTTTCTTTGTCCTATTCTGATTAACATTTTGATTGATTTAGCATTTTCTATTTTAAATCACCAAACCAAAGACAAGCAGCGCAGCGGGTGATTTATCCCGCATACGCAACAACAAACACTTTCCCTTCTCATTCATCTCAAAAGCTTTGTGTCAGATAAATCAAGAACATGTTCCCATTCATGGTGGCTCGCTCCCCTCTCCCATTTACCACCGCAAGCATTGACGCTATTGTCTGCCTCCTCCTCTCGTGGGGAGTCCCTGAGCGTTCATGTGATTTACTGGCGAGCGAAAACGATGCATGTATTGATTACCTGCATGCTAAAGTGGGGGAGATAGAGCGAAGCTGCATGGTACTCAGGTAAATTTACAAACGTCCATGTTCTGCGTCAAAAATGATTCCCATAATCCGCATCCCTTCCACATCCAGGAAGGGACTCCATATCGGCATTAAAGTCCAGGAGACGAGCCCGCAAATCAAACGCGGGGAATGAAATCGATACACGCTCCTGAGCTGCAGGAAGACGCAGAGGCCCGGTGAAACCTGTCACCCACGCACTCTTGTTGCACAGACCCGAAATGTGGCGAGACGTTTCCACGCGTTCTCTTTCGCGCGCAGACAAAGATTTCGTTAGGAGCGACTGACTGGCATTGGTGGGCGCCCGCTGCAGCCAGGTCCTCTGTTTACCGAGCACTCCACAAACCGTTTCTAATAAATAAAAGGCACGCGGGCTGTTTGTGATGCGTGCGAGCGTTTCAAGCCCTGATTTAGCTGATGAAATTGCCTGATGGGAGCCCAAATTGAGCTGGATTGAACTGACTGGCGCATGTTTTTGGTGCTGGAGTTTGCAAGCTTTCACACCCAGATGAGAGATAGGGGACAGATGCTGGGATAATGACTAAATAGAGCGTGGCCTGTTTGCCTTGATTGGCTGATTGAGGGCTGCCACCCAGGAAGGCCGCGAACGTCAAGCCGTGGCATTGGTGTAGCCGTGACGACGGGCGTCTTCAAGTCAATCTCACACCGCGGGTGGATTTTCTGACAGCTGCGGCACAGAGGTGGATGACGTTCCGAGGCGGGCGCCACGCTTGGTTTGGGGGCCCCAGCACGTGAGGAAGTGAGCAGAATTTTAACACGTGACGATTTGGCAAATGGGTGTTTGTGTGTGTGTGTGTGTGTGTGTGTGTGTGTGTGTGTGTGTGTGTGTGTGTGTGTGTGTGTATCGCGCCAGGAGTAAATTAATCCATGTTCTGTTTATTATGAAGTCTTTGGCTCTGGAGCGGGCTGCCAGCATGAAGCTGTCAATCACCTTGACACGCACGCACGGGGGGGGACGGATGCACGTGCACGCTCTGAGAAGTCATTAAATACAAGCGGGTGGGGGGGTAGCCTGACGTCATCTTCCTTTCCTGTTTGACTTCTCTTTTATTCATCCTTTCATCTCTCCCATCTCAGCATGTCTGCCTCTCCGTCTCTCCTCCTGACCTACTTCCATCCATCCTCCAGTGGTCTCTCTCTCTCTCTCTCCCTCCTTTCTTTGTTTTCTTCTCAGTTTTTTCATCATCCGTCACTCCTGTCCTCTTCCTGTCAGCAATCCTTTGCGTTAATTGCAAGGTTTGTTTCTTCTCTTTGTTCCCTGGCCCCTGCTGATCTATCCATCACTTGGATTCGTCTCTCGCTCCATGAACCACACGCTGGGTTTCAGGATTTCACTGGATAAAACAGTTCCGTTACTGCCCATCTCCATCTCCATCTCCATCTCCATCTCCATCTCCATCTCCATCTCCATCTCCATCTCCGAGGATATCTTCAACTTAAACACAGAACCGCACTTAGTCCTCCTTGCTTGTGCTCCTTTATATTTTATTCCTCTTCAAACCTTAACCCCTTTCGCTCTCTCAAGGAAGAAATATTCCGCAGGAGCTCAGAGGGGAGCAGGAGGACGACACGCTGTCATTGTTTAACACAGCTTGGCATTGATGCGATTGTTGTGGAGGCTTTGGTCTGGAGCTGTTTCATTTTAAATATTCATGCGATCATGCCAGCTGCTCTGACCCACTTTGCTAACAGCTGAGTCTGCCGCTAATGCCAAGCTCTTAGTTGTGGGGCGAAGGCTGCTGTGCTGGAAACTCAAGCGCTGAAAGCCAGAGACGTGGCTCTATACAGTGTCCGGCGTTTAAGTAAAATGTCTACAGACAAGCTTAAATATCTCATCGTGCAAATGGATGACGGACGGTGGAGCTGCGGCGGCCGACGGCAACGACTGTAAGAGCAGGAGGATACTGGGAATGTTTTAAAGGTGCCCAGAATATGGAAGGATTTGAATGTTGTCAGGAAGCCAACAGCTCCACTGGTGGATCAGTTCAATTGTACTTGTAGCTGTAAAAAAAACAACTGTTGACATCATAATAGACAAGAATGGCAGCGAACACGGCAGCTCTGCTTTTTGGGTAACTCTCCTGCAAGATAAAATAACAATCATTAAAGTTTAACTTCAGTTTGTAACTTCAGAAATGCGGCCGTTTGTCGGCCTCCATCTCGCCCAAACCATCAAACACTTCCCTTTGATAAATAATAAGGTTTCATAAAGTCAAAATGACTCCTTTAACCAGGGTTTTAGTTTGCCACCACAATATGGGACAATAGCCTCCACTCCGGCGAGGCGTGCGCTAGCTTGGCTTTCATTGTAATGGGGAGGGTGAATGCTGCCAGGCAGGAGTTAATCTTCTGAATGAATGTGGGCATTGTGTGGCTGCAGATACAGAGAATGGAGGTGCAGCACAGACACGGGCAGATATGTCGGCTCAATTGGGAGAATAAGTAGGTGGACCGCACACAGACTCTATGGAATTGTAGTCAAACAATGCGAGAGTTGGGTTATCTGTTCGTATGTTCCAGGACGTTGGACTTAAAATAAGCTATTAGCTGTCGGAGCCATAATGGAGAGTGAGACAGACAATAGTAAAATGTATAAATATGGAAATGGCAACAAAACACAATTGACTTGGAAATGTTTTGGCACGAAGTTCCTTCTTTAGAAGCCGGACCGACATTCATGCTGGAAAGCTGGCAGGACCGAAAGTGTTTTTCTCAGCTTTTTAGCCACAAATGGTCTATTTCATTTCTTCCGACTACTGTATCGCACATACGCTGGCAGCTGCCCGCCGACTGCTGCACACGGGGCGTCGGGATCCGGAAATAATCAAAACTAATCAGAAAGAATATTTGAAGGATGAGTAAAAGGGCAGTAAAACTCACAGCAGGCTGGGAGGCGGCGTCGAGAGAGGGAAGTAGATGGCCTGAAACGTGTGTTTTGGGATGAAGCGGGCATTCAAGAGGGGATTGGGAGGATGGAATGGAAAGATGGATAGAGATAGAAGAGTGAGAGATGTGGAAAAGAGCAAGAGGAGGAGCAGGAGTGTAAAAGAAAGAGGTGATGGCTACAGCACAGGGGAAATATGCTCCCATCATAAGGGCAATATTGAAGAGCGCCTAGGGGGCAATTCCTCTATCTCAGCCTCCTCCTCCTCCCCTTGCCCTGTTTTCTCATCTCTCATTATTCCCCAATTCTCCCACACAACCTGCTTTTCCTCTACCTCCTTTTGTACACTTTCACTCATCCTGTTCAAATGTAATAAAGCAATTTCAAAAAGAAAGCGAGAGAGTACAATGACCTGAAAAGCTGCATGTATCATCAGACCCATAACTACTGCGCCACCATCCTCGGAGGGCCGCGTTTTGCAGATTTGACACATTTCTGTAATTTGTAATAATCAAGTGGGACAACATTCAGTAAATCTTGTTAGAGTTGGGGGCGATATTAAACCATCCATCTTTGAGAAGACGCCTGATTTTTGCTTTACTGTAGAGGAAAGGAAAAGGCAAAGCTTGTATCGCTACTGTACAAATATTCACCGAAACCATCCGTGTCAGGAGTTTTAGACTCCCACTGGTGTCACTGTGATATATAGTTTATGCTCATGGCTGCACTGGTTTTTCCACTATGAGAAAGAAATATATGATCAGTTTCAGGTAAAGCTGAAATAAATACCAGTAGGATTATATCTAATTTGATATAATCCTCTGAAAAGCTCGGACAGATGGTATTCATCAGTGTGAATCATCTATGTGCTGACACGTTCCTCCACGATCACATGGTCGAAGCTAATTTAGAAACATTAGCTTCACTGTTAGCCTGTGTGCATCTTCCTGACTTGACTGATTGAGTTGGGTAATATAGGAAAAGTTCAGCCTTTTTTCTAACCCCCTTCTTTGTCTTCTGTTTGCATCTATGCCATCCTGATTTATGTGCCTGTTCAGAAACAGCAAGTAAAAACATCCCAACATTAGCTGCTAATGCTCATACACGATTGGTGGATTTCTCCTGCGTACAATCTGTACATATGTACACACATTTATCAGGCATTTAAAGCAAAGCAGCGACATATAGAATGTATCTCAGATGCAAATTTATTGGTAATCTCTTACAAATTTGAGCTCGGGCTCAGGATCACGGCGTGAGAAGAATGGAGATATGAGGTCATTAGACCTGTCACATAAATATAACCTTTACATTACACCCTGGAGGTGCGTTGACCGCGGTATAGCTGCGTCAGCTACACAAGCAGCATGACATAATCGCAACAAGAAACAGCTTGCTGGTGAATTCAACAACGAAGACTGATGTGATTCAGAAGGGCAGTACGGTACTGTAGTATTGGTGTTATTTATAAAACTGGAGAAACAAAAGACACATCGTTCTCTTGCCGTGTTTAGGTCTTTCTGACTGGACTGCACCATAGGTCTTCATACCCACACGTGAGGGACAAATTGGCTGTTTTGTTTTAATCTAAATTCAAATAAATCTTGTTTTTTTTTTTAAAGCTTGCACAGAAGAAATGCAAATTGAGCACATTTCCATTAAAAGGTCAGTGCTCTGAAACAAAACCTAGTTTAGCATTCAAAATGGAACTGACGTATGATAATTTGTAGACTAAAATACTGAAAGTGGAGCTGCGGACAAATTATTTTCAGTTGGACAGGTTGTGCTTGTCTCCATCCTTTCCTGGTTTTGGGCAGCCTTTTTGCACCACATCACATGGTTGATTCTCTGGCTGTTAGAGGTAGATTCCAGAGCTTGATTAACATTTCCTTCACACCCATGAAGCAGAAGCCGGTGCTGCATATAAGCCAGTGTTAATGAGCTCTCTGAAAGAAGTGTTTACTTTAAACACCTCAAATTAAATCAGCATTACATCATTTTTTATATTTATCCATGAACTTCCCACAGGATTATCTGAAAACACACTTGGCTAGCTAGAGTTAGCATGCATGATTTGTTCAGTTCTTCAGCGAAGGAAAAAAAAATGCCCCTAAAGTTTAAATATGTAAACTAAGTCAGAGAAACAATCAGTCTGCTATTTTTATTCAGTGGCATGATGAGTTTCAACAAGACCTCCTCCTGACACCTAAATGTTGCCGACCCGTTGATTGACAAGCGGAAAGCAACAACCACGACATCGCAGCAGGACGCACAAGTACAGAATCAGCGAAAGGGGTGACTCACGTGCTAACGTCACGCGGAGGGAGAGGTGACGCCATGGGATTCGCAACCTTACCAAGGCTTACTTCCCCGGCTTGTAAACTCCACGGACACATGGACACTGGCTGCAGCTGGGTACACCGATGCAAATCACAGACGGGCAGTGGGATGGATACACACCGCACACACGCCACACACACGCAGACACATTCCTAACCAGCTGACTCTTGTGTTGCTAGGTTACTTGGTGAACTAGGTTACTACATGTAGAACATCTTTGCATAAATCTCACATGGGCGTTCATACATCATTAGAGAGAGAGCGGAGAGTGAGACCATTAGAGAGATGGGAGGGAGAGATTGGGATCAGCAATCGTGATTATTCCTGCCGGTCTTCAAGGTGCGACACCGTCAGCAACGTGGCAAGATTCGGCGATTGTGTGTTGAAAATACAAACGGGAGCATGTTTGAAATGTAAATGGAAGGCTACATGCAAAATGTATACATGCATTTGCATACTGTGCGTGTGGGGTTGCTCGCCTTGACGCTTTGATGTGGGATTGCAGGCGTACAGTAGCTTTGAGGTCAGAGCCAATGCAGAGGTTGGACCACTCCCATCCTTCCTGGTCCTTGGATCCCTTAACCTGCTCTTTTCAATCCTCCTTCATACACCAACCTATTAAATAAATGTCAGTGCTGCAACAGCACAGCACGCTATCTGGAATATGCTAATATTGAGCAGATGGAGGAGGCATAATAACACGTCACTTAAGGTGCAAGAAAGAATTTTGCCAACATTGAGGCCTCACTTGGAGTGTTTACGGCATTTAGTTAAAAGGCAACGTTGTTGTTTAAACTCTCAGCTGTGCCACATGCTGTAGGAATCAATAGCCGGACCGCACAATGGCGCTCGGATGCAGAGCACCATCAAACCCCTCTGCGCCGAGAGCTATTCTGACACTTTTGGGTAGTAAAGGCGCAGCTGTGCAACAGGTGAGAAGAAGAGGGCTTTGAACCCTCCAAATGTGCTGTTTGCAGCTCTCACCCACATCGTTTCCATGGCGTCACGCGCACCGTGCACACGTTTTTTGCAGATGTTCTCAGCTCAGCTAATCAGCCAGTGATGGCAACGCGTCTGGGTGTGATGGTAGAGAAGCCAGAGCGGGGGGGGGGGGGCACCTACAGTAATAACGAGGGGAGCTAAGGTACGGTTGGTTAGGTGCATCATTGGTCGACTCCATATTTTGTTTGATGCTCTTCATGAAACCCCAAGCGTCCCTTTTAATCTTTCTGTTTATGATTTCTCTCTACTTTTGGCGGCTGTGCGCGATGCATATAATTCCATTCATGAGTTGCTGATATTCTGAACAGAGTGGGAAAAAACACAAAACAACCCAACAACATAAAAAGAACCCATTTATTTCATTTAGTATTTGTTTGTTGGCACCCAAGTCGGGCTTATTGGAGTTGAACTGTATTCATCCATGTCAAGTGTATTTGCGGGAGCAAAAGAAAAGAAAATCCCCCTGAAATCAGGCAATTAAACATTCAAAAGGTTGTCAGCTGTGCGTCGCCCAATTCTCATTCAGCGCGGAGCACCTAACGCTTCTATAAGCCAAATAGTTTCCAAATCGAATTAACTGAGGGTAATTCCATTTCTGAAATTTCTTAATGGGATGCAATTGTCTTTATCTGCTAGATTTGTTTGAAAGTAAAGGTCAAAGGCTGAGCATTCGTGACAGGAAGAGCAACAAAGGCCTGCCCTGCTCTGCTGCTTCAGTCTGACATGAGATGGGATGTAAAATCAGCCCCATCTAATGAGGCAACGGAAGAGTGTGAAAAGAAAACAGGAGATAATGAAAACTCGACTAATCAGCGCTCGTCCCAGCACCCATTTATCAGCATTGTTGAAGCTCCTCTGCTGAGACGTCCCAAAAGTGCTCTTGTGGAAACTTTCCCACCCGCTGTCACGCAGAGATAATCTGCAGAATTCCGTAAAATGTCATTTACCCTGAGAGGAACTTGGGAAAAAAAAAGCAAATGATTTACGTGACAGTTGTTTAATTTACAGGCATCAAACGTTGCCTTTCCAGTCAGAATCCCCGTCGCTGGTGGCTCCCGGAGACTTTGGTATTTACAGAAATGAAAACTGCCAGCTTGATAAAATGTTGGAGAGATAAAATTGTCAGGCAGAATGAAAGTCTGGATCTCATGAAATTGTCAGAGAAAAGACCAAACTTGAGTAAATCAAAAGTTTATTTTTGTTTTGTTTGGAGAAAAACAGCCCAGCAGGTCACAGGGGACAAACACCATCGAAACCAGATAATGACTGGTGGGTTCCATCCATCCATCCATCCATCCATCCATCCATCCATCCATCCATCCATCCATCCATCCATCCATCCATCCATCCATCCATCCATCCATCCATCCATCCATCCATCCATCCATCCATCCATCCATCCATCCATCCATCCATCCTTACCTTCCCTTCACACCTAAGGTCAGATTACAGTCGCCAGCCCAACCCTTCCTCCGTTTTTGATGAGCAGGGAAACATGCAAACGCCACAAGAAATAGCCCACGGCCACAAGGGGGATTTGAACCCTTAACCTTCTTGCCACCCGGAGGCGGCGTTTATGCGTGATTTAATTATTTGACGTAACAGGATAAATCTAGAGGGTGGTGGGAGTGCCAATATGACGTCAGGCCTGTTTTTGTCTCTGTCCCACGTCAGACCAAAAATGCCTCGTTGACCCCCAACATATGCAGGTGGAATACAGTCAATATAGTCCAAAGTTCCAACCATGTTCTTTCCACGACCCTCCACCAGGGGGCTCACTATAAATGGATTAGCCAATTTAGCACAATGGCGTAGTCCAAAAACAACGCTACCATTAGATAATGTTTCATACAGTGATGTCATACTATAATCTGAAAAAGCTACAGGTAACTTAATATTCTAACAGGTCATCTGGATCCCCGAACCCACCTGGAGAAACTTAGCTTCTCCGCGGAATTCAACTCTGTTCATGCCGCGGATTTCAGATCCAGACTTTAATAGAGTAGATAAACTCATTTAGAGTAAAAATCCATTAGATAAATACTCATTATCTGAGGAAAAATAGGCTAGCAGTGTAATAATGAAATTATGCCAGCGTGCTGGCTTGATAAACGAGGTCTAGTGCTGCTTCTTTACGAAGGCTCTCTTCTTGCAATGCTAAATTCAGATGCGCTGATAATCAGGCCGGCGGAAGTTGTGGAGGGGAGCGGGAAATGATGATGAGTTCTAATGAGAAGTGAACTCGTGGAAACAAACAAGCACTTGATTACCTGTGTGACTGGCAGTAATGGGAGACAATGCACTCGTGATTAGTGTGTTTTCAACAGAATAAATTGCAGCCTTTATTATATATAAGTGCGTAGCGCAAACAGTTTGTCTCTTTTAACATCTGGCTTTTAAACCCGCTGATTTTATGTGAAGGGAAACTGATACTGTCGAATGTGGAAGGCCTGCGGATTTGGTGTGAGAGCGCAGCCGGTCCATCAACCGTTCCGACAATAAACGTGCGTCCCGATCTCCCGGGGGAGTGTCTGTAATCAGAGAGGAACACGGAGCCGGGATGACTCAGAGGGACGTGCTTAGCAAAACTTTGGGAGGAATTCTGGTTCTCTGGTGAGCTGGGGGCCGACGGAATGACAGGCCATCTGTGGGAAACAGATGAGCTCGGCTGCTACAGCTGAGAGAGCTTTCCGACACAGAAGGGAATGCTATATTCAGTCAACAGAGAAGATAAATCCAACTTATCTCCAATGGCCACATTTTTATAGAAAGAGGGAGCCTCGCCGTTTTTACCAAAAGGGAAGTCTGATCCCTGCAGTCGAGGAAAAGCCGTCCCATCTCCTGGATCGGTGCGCCGAGCGCTCAATCGCACAGTATCAATACAGTCAAAAGATTATAGCTCACTCCAAAGACAGAGACCGACTGCCCGGCTAATTGATTTTTCATTGTTTGGAGCTCGGCCATCTTTTTTTTTCAAGGTTCCTCACATCCTCGGCAGGAAATCAAGCCGGACGCTCGCTCCTTGACGGAGCCACACAGTGAGGGAGGAGAGATGGGGATGAATATGAATCCAGTCGGGAAAAAAAAGAAAATCCTCATCATCATACTGGGTCATCAATCTAAGGCTGAGCCCTTCTAGCATACAGAACCCCCCCAGCAGAGCTTCCTCTCAAGATCTTTTCCACTTGTATCCGTGTGTTGACGCAGCACAATTTGTTCCCCATGGCAACAACGGCGGTTTCAGGCATATTTATATTTCCGAGGAGAAACATAGAGCAACTCAAAGCTTCTAAAGCAAAGGTCCAATCTAAATCCATCCATCCATCCATCCATCCATCCATCCATCCATCCATCCATCCATCCATCCATCCATACATCCATCCCAGCTTATCCGGGGTCGGGTCGTGGGGGCAGCAGCCTAAGGAGAGAAGCCCAGACTTCCCTCTCCCCAGCTACTTCCTCCAGCTCATCCGGAGGGATCCCAGTCGAGAGACATCATCTCTCTAACGTCCTGGGTCTTCCCGGGGGTCTCTTATCTGAGGGACATGCCCTGAACACCTCACCAGGGAGGCGTCCAGGGGGCAGGGGCCTAACTAGATGCCCAAGCCACCTCATCTGGCTCCTCTCAATGTGATGGAGCAGTGGCTCCACTCCGAGCTCCTCCCGGATGGCAGAGCTTTGGCTCAGCTCTCTTTTCACCACAACCAATCTAAATCATCATTTTTGTTTGGCAGAATAATTCAATTTGGAAAAATCAGATGGAGATAAAGACCCAAGCGCTTACTTTTAAAGTTAGAAAATGATAAATGAGGACAAATGAGGAGGAGGGAAAATAAAACTATTGAATGAAAAATTCCCCCCATTTAAAATGGCGACGTATACAACTGCTGTCAACACCATCAGGACTGTTTTCGTGGCTGTTTCATGGCGTTTTCCTGTTTCCTGACCAAACCGGATTTCATATTAACAGCAATGACCCCCCCCCCCCCCCCTCCCAACCTGAGAGGTGACGTGCGATAGACGCCGCGGGAGGAGAGTGCAGACAAGGTGAAGATGAGTTCGGCGGGCCTAGTGTGGATCTTCATGAGCCTCATTAGTTCTGCTTCTCACAGGAAGCTAATGTCGCTAATCAGAATAAGCAGCCTGTCAACGCACACCTCCCATCATCCAATTAATCACAATCAGCGCACAACACACTGTGTACGCGACACAGTCGCACCCTCGCACGGTGGCTTTGAGGCATTCTCGCCAGCGAGCTGTCAGGTTTTTAGAAAACGCGCCGTTGGCTGCGTGCAGGCATCTGTGGCTCGGCCTCGCTAACTTTGAAGGGCGCCGTGAAAGTGAAATGATTTGTGTTCATCAAACTGATGCAAACCCTTAACGGCCCCCACGTCTCAGCCAGCTGCGTCGTGGAGGGGGGGCAATCAAACCAAAGATTAAATCTCCAAAGTAAAAGACGAGTCAGGCATAAGAGGTGTGGGATACATCCGGGCAAGAAGCCGGAGCGATTTAAGAATATTCTGAAGGGCTCCTTTTTATTCTTCGCTCCTCGAGGATCAGAAGAAAAGCTCGGTGTCGTCCGCCCGCCTGCTCTTTGATGTTGGCACCAGACGGGGCTGCCGGCCTTTCATGTCACGCTCTGCAGCGAAGCGCCGCAGCTCCCGGCGAGAATTACAGTAAGATCGTCGTTTAGTTCAAGCTCATCACAGATTTGCCTCTTCAGAGGTGTAGCTGCACTCGGGTTCATCCGTCAGCGGAGGACATCCGCCTGTACGCGCACGTGTACAGACGCCCATAAAAGGTTCCCATCTAACATACGCAGTGACATCATGATGTCAGCTGTTAATCCAGCCCGGACTCACAATATCCAAACGTTACAGCCTTTGACTGGCCTGTAGCTGCGTTTCTTTTATAGGTTTTTAAATTTGGGCAGAATAGATTTGAAAGGTCAGAGCTTTGTCTGATCACAACCAATTATGATGAAGAGCTCTATCCTCTATACAGAAGCATAATCGCACCACAGTTACCGTAGCTCTCGCAACCAGAACCTGCATTACGCTTCAATATTCCCATTCTCCCTGTGGAAAACGGGACTTTAAAAAAAATCTTTGTGCTAATCAATTATCAAAATCAAGCATGAGAGAGATGTCAGACAGCAATCCCACCCAGTAATAACCAGCCACTGAGGCAGCATATTGATAGAAGCATTATTCTGTTTTCAAGGGTTTCACCTTTCCTTGTTCTTGACCTTTTATTAAGCACGTTAGAACAACAGACCTCACTCATAAACCATAAAAACACAGAATTTGGTGCCCCGATAGGCCTCTTAACATATGTAGTTGCAAAAACAGTGAAACAAAACTGATTCATGGCGGCTAATCGGGGACATCTGTTACGGGGAGATAAAGTGCGGGGACCAGGAGCAACAAGATTAATTTCCTGATTCATCGTTGTCGTAATTCTGTGGGCAGAATTCATGATATTAAGCCAACACGATGAAACATGGAAACCTATATACGTCGGAAGAGGTTTGTATTTCACATGTAAAATCCAAAAGCTAATTAGTAAACTGCGCACTGGAGATTAGCTTAGGTTAAACTGCCTCCCCCAACTTTAATAAAGCCGCTGTATATTTAATTACCCAGCAACAATGTTGAATAAAGTGGCATATTAACATATTACGAACTGCTTGCCCCATTCTAGCCAAAATATTCAAGGGATTGCTAAAAAGTCCAACCCAGAGGAAAGGTTAGCGAAGAGCAGAAGGAAAACACAGAGAAATACAAACACCCACTCATCTGCACACCGACACGCCGCCATGACAGAGGGGGTGGACAATGCACCGGCTCTCTGAAAAGGTCAAGGGTTATGGATCAATCGTGACAGGGCCGGTGGGATCTGGCCACAGATGGTCCCTTCATCCCTTAATAGCTTGGTCAGTAAAGGCTAACGCTACCCATGGCTGGGAGGGCGCCGACATAAGGCTGATGTCAACGGATATTTAACATTAACATCACCCCTCACTGGGAGATTTAACCAGTACCCACACACCTGCTGTTGGTGATAACACCATCACAGTGGTATTATGCCTGTAGCAAGCTGCATAGTGTTGCAACATATCGGTTCCTGCAAGCTAACGGGAGACCAAAATTTGTTTTCTTTTTAATTTTTAGTGCTTGAAAGAGCGGAATAATATTGCGTCTTTCGATGCAAATGTCATCAGTTTATGCTGCCGGATCAAAAATGGAATTAAGGCTTTGAAAGCAAGGATCAAAACACATTTCTGGACAAATCTGGGACCGCTTTTTGTTATCGACTAAAGCAGCCAGGGACATGTCAGTGGTGTAACTGCAGCCGGAGAAACAGTCACTGTTTCATTAAGGGGAGGAAACATAAGTGTCCTCACAGGTATCAGAGATATGTACACAAAAGAAATGAAAGCAGTGGAGGGAGCAGGACGAGCTTCACTGCTCCTCTTTCCTTGTGCTCCCCCAGCTCCCGTGTGAGACGCGGAGGTGAAATTGAATTGCCGAGCACATCTCAGCAAACAAAGCAACAGAGCAAGAGAGCAGGGCTGCGGCAGCAGGAACACGGCCACCCCAGAACATAACAACTTTGGCAAATAAGGCAAAGAAAGAAGTCCGGGAGCATAAATCAGGTGTAAAGACCAGTAAGGTTGGGGGGGGTGTCTCCTGCCGTGCGTGATGGGTTTGGTACTGAGCAGCTCATTCAGGCAGCGATTGTGGACAAAACGGAATAAAGTCTTTCAGAGCTCCGCGATTTTTAGTTTCCTTGACGGACTTGATTTGAATAAATGCTTTAAGCGGGATCTGTTGAGCTCTCTTGGTTCTTGTATCGGGTTTTTCTGTCTTGTCCTGCCCCCCCTCCCTGTCTGAACCCTGAATGCCCTCATGGGTTTCACCTGCGTCTCATTGTCTCCTGTGTATTTAAACCCACCTGCCTGGTGCCGCCGCGCCAGACTGGCCGGTACAACAGTGGTTATGTGGTTGACTTGGGGTTGAGGTCCTCTGGGTTGGGACCTGATTCTGGGCGCCGTTCCTGATCCGACCGCCTGTGTGGTCTTTTAGAACAAACCCGAATTAATGCGGTGCTTCAAACAGATTTGCGCGCGTCCCTTCGGGATGTAAAGCCATTGACAAAATACAAAGAAAGCAAATGATTGAGTAGTTTTTTTCTGCGTGATGGGCTTTTAGGGAAAACATGTTACTGAAATGGTTTCACCTGGAGTTCGGCTAATGTGGGGATTAACTCTTTTGTCAGCGTCTGAGGGGTTTGCGTAGCTGAAAATAGTGGAAATAGGCTAATTAAGAACAGAGAGCTACTTCCTGCTATCATAGACAATAAAATAATCCCCATTGCTGCACGTTAGCAGGATTAGGTCCCTGGACACTCTTATTTAATGACACGTAATCACCTCTAATTCTGAGAATGAGTTGAAGAGGTGAGACCGGCCTCATTCAACTGTGTATTTAAATTATGTATTTTATGGGGTGTGTATGTACGATGACCTGAAAACGCCACATCCCCCGCCCCTAATTAACCACAGCAGAATCTCAACCCAGCAGCGATGATATTGAGCCCAGTCTGAGATGCCACTGGCCTGCATATGTGGTCGGGCAACGCACGGCCTCCTCTATCTTGCTTGACCCTCCCACATACCCCGCTGCCCCTCCGAAGCCCCTGGGCCAACCCTTGAGCCTGCGGAGCATCCTCGGGCCCACAGTTGGTGATCTAGTTTTACAAGCCGACGCATATGGAAGGTCTCCATTATTCATGGTGCGGGGAGGCGGGGGTATCGGAGTTTATCACCCGGGTGCCACAGAGAATAGACGGAAAGAAAACGACTTCATATATTAACGTGGATGCGTTGTGACTCCACATACAAACACACTGATTCAGTCTGTCAGAGTGTACAAGAATGGACCCCCTGAGTGGCAGCGAGGAGCTGTGAGTGAATTATGAACATTATCCCCTGCACTAAAGCAGTTAGAGCGGAAACCTGAGTCCCCGCTGAGGGAAGAGGTAGAGAGAGCATTAATGCACCTGTGTACACACAGAGAGAGAGAGAGAGGGAGGGAGGGAGGGAGGGAGGGATAAACCAGAGCAATGGACAGAGTGACTTCAGGACAAATGCAAAACAGATGGGGGAGCGAGTGACGCAGGGGCAGAAAAATCACGCTGATAGAGGGTGGATAAGAAGCAGCGGAACCAAGAGTGCTGACATTTCTCTGGGGTGAAACTGGGTGGCGGCGGCGTAGCTTTTTAAAATTCTATTTTCAACGTTCATCTTGCTACCTCCATCAGCCCCCTCTTCTCATGCGCCTTGTCACGGGTTCACAGTTGAAGGATGACATCATATTAGTCACAGTGTTTAATTAGATGTCATTATCATTTCACAGACGTCCGCGTGTGTGCGTGTTGTCGGGCTCTCTCTCTCCATCTCTCTCCATCTCTCGCCCTATGTGTCCATGTGATTGTATGTCAGTGATGTCACTTCCACTGTTGGAAGAGAGGATTTATCCCTGTGGGGACATGTGTCACTGTTCTCTGAGTAAATATGAAAAAAGAAGGGTTGCAGTCGGCCAAAAGAGACAATAAGGGTGTGTGTGGGTGTGTGTGTGTGTGTGTGTTCTGTGAAACTTTGCACAGTGAAACAAAAGTTGGAAGGCAATTAGGGTTATGTTGAGGGCAAAGGACCAACGGGAAATCCCAAAGCAAAAGGCAAGAGGGAAAACAGGGGAGGATGGAAAGCGTAGGATCCTAATTAAATAAAGAAGTAACAAGGGAAGCAGCTGAAGGTTGCACATGGACTTTTTATCCTCACTTTAGTTTTTTTAATCCTCATTTTAGATTAAAAGATTATCAGTGCATTGGTCCCCTTCAAGGGGGATTGAAGAGCAGTTTGAACCCTTTTCCAGTGATCTTGAACCAAATTGGAGGCAATTATTTCAGTTCCAAAACACCAAAATTAAATAATAAAAAGTGTATTATTCATAAAGTATTATTCATTACACACGCTTAATGAAAGCTTTTTCAAGTCCAAACTGCATGGATCAGCCCAGGCTAATGCTACATGGGTAGTTTGAATAAAGAATAACCACATGGCTAATTAATAAGCAACCAAGTCATGAGAAAAACCCACTTACACGCAAAATTAGATAAGAATTTCATGGGTGCAGCAACAGGAAACGAGGAGGGGAGAGCGAAACGATGAGAGTAAATACAAATCATACAGGAGCACTTGGCAACGCTGAAACCGCGCTAGCTTCTACAATAAATCCACCTCTGAATCCATGAGCCTGTCCAAACAAACCCAGTTTTTTCTTAGATAGAGATATATTTAAACTCAGCCATACAGCGGTCTTTCTGCTCTCACGCTGGTTGTCTATAGGCTGCGTTCACCATGGTTACCATGGCCAGTCCTGTTCTGTACTGTACTGCGCTCAACAGCAGGTCGCTCCCTTGATGATCCTATTGGCATTTTCCTCTGATTATTTATGTCATTATTCTTCACCTGACAGCTGAACTACAACAGAGGGATTCCCATATTGTTTGTTTGTTTTTTTATTTATTTTAAAATTATATTCAGTATTCATCTTGCTGTCACGTGTATTGATTATTCTTCTTTTTACAGCCGCAGTGCTGCAGCAACCTTATTTACTGTTGCTGTGACAAATCGGACAATTTTAGGCTGAAACTTCTTCAGCAAGTGTGTTAGCTCACTCACTCACTCACTCACTCACTCACTCACTCACTCACTCACTCACTCACTCACTCACTCACTCACTCACTCACTCACACACACACACACTCACACACACACACACACACACAAGGAAACTGTATTCCTGAAACAGTTTGATGACATAAAATGCACGTTGATGACAGCTTGCTTGGACCCCCCCCCCAATCGGACCCCCAGATAGCTCGGTTGTGACTCGACTCACGAGAGCCTGTGCACGGCGAGCTGGCCTATGCGATCTGCACATGCGCTAGGTTTCGCTGACCTGGAAGCAGCAGCTTTAAGAACAACCAGAAGTAGCCTAGTGCGGCCAAGGATTATTGGAACCCCGTGTATATGAAAGAACAAGATGTTCCAACAGTGGCCCAACTCCGCCCATAATGGCCGACGAACTCGTCCGCCGCTCAGAAACGAAATGGCGTGCGAGGGACGGCGGCGGAACAGAATCAGATCGCGGGAAAAGCCGGCTTTTCTCGAGGGCTTTTGTCGGCCGCACCGCGTTCATTAGCGGCTGCAAAGCGATGGAGGAAAAGTAAACGGTGCCGATGTGGCGGTGATAAAGGTGGAAGTCGTGGTGGGGGGAGGGGAATAACTGCCAGGGATGAAGGTTCGCCTCATTCTTGAGAAATTCCCATCACTTGCCTTCACGAGCGGCGAGGGGAGGTGGGAGGAACCTCTTGGATCCCTTACATGCAATCATTACAACAAACACGCATTCATTAGATGCTGTTGTTCGGAATCCTTTGAGAACGAGTCACCGAGCTCCCCCCCCACCCCTCCGTCAAATCAATGTAAACACTAACTCTCATTAAAATGGGATCAGTCAGAGCGTAGGAGCCGCATTGTTGCTTGAACATGAGCTCGAGCAATAGATAAAACAGCATTTGAGCTGGATTACGGTTAATCTGGGGTTGCGCAGATGCATCATCTGATGAGCGTATAATTGGGGAAATCATTACTGTCATTCACATGCTGAGCATTTAGGGAACAAAACACATACAAATGGGCCTGAAAAGCTGCTCAACCACACAATATAGAGAGAAGGCTAACTATAGAATCTCCCTCTGTGTTCCTGTCAGTAAACCTGATTCTGTGAGCAGCAAAGAGGAGCCGTATTAAAATGGTAACGCTCGTGAGAGCGTTCGTTGCTCCACTTCTGGTTGGTTTTCTTCAAGCTGCGTCAGGTCAGGATGCAGCTCCAGCTGATTGGCAGGGCGTCTCATCAGATCGGAGACTGCGGCGGAATGTTAATATGCACTTTGCATTACTTACAACTACTTTTAAGATTTCCGTCGGCACTCGGTGACCTTCTGTTGACATTTTCGGCAGCGAGGCCGTGTGTTCTGCTAATTATCCCACTTGGCACCGGGTTCTCCGACTCCCAGCATAATTCTACACATTTAATTGCCCATCAGGCAACTGAAAACAGTTAGAACTGCTTCGGAATCAATCACTGACTAATTACGCTTTAACATTGTGCCAGCACTTTTGCCGCGATAGTCCTCAGCGCGCAGCGAGAGGGTCATCTGTTTCCCAAACTCCGGCATCTTCCTGTAAATAAGAGAGGAGGCCGCTCCGAAAGCGCGCTCCCGCTAAGCAGTGGCCGTGCGGCTGTTCAATTATCCCGTTCTGATGGATGGCTTTGATTAAATCGTACGCTAGCTGAGATGGACGCTTCCTTCTGCTGCTTCTCCGCCACACGTCGGAGGCGGAGACCCTTCACTTCAATCTACTGGACAACGTGATATGGGAGCTAAGGAGGCCACTTTAGACATAAATAAGATGTATCTGTGAATCATCGGGGGGGCAGATACAGGGAGAAAAACTGACTTCCAAACCATCCAGTGAATTAATCATGTCAAAATAATGTCCATTAATTGCAGTAATTACACACTAACAGCTGTTTCCTGCTTAGTTCCAATGCCACCAGCTTTTAAGTCCCCCTAAGAACAGTGCTCATATTTATTACACGCTTTTCTTATGCTGTCCATTTTTGGTGGCGGCTCCTGACAGTGACAGATGGTCCTCGGAGCTTCACAGCTCAGAAGAATCAGGAGAGGAACTATTTTTAATCTGTAGAATTACACATCCCAAACACTGGCTAACATATATTCCCTTCTGAAGTACTTCAAACAATATCGGCCCCTGATTAAAAGGCGCTTTAAATCCCTGTCCTCCTGCAGGAGAACACATCTCAATGTCCTTCAGTGCGACAGTGAAGCTGCTGCTCACATCCACAAACATCTAAGATGCGCCGTTTTCTTTTTTTTTTTAACAAACTCGAATTTGACCCATAATTTTTAGACACGCTCATTGTTGAGAAAGACTCAGACTTGTACACTGATGGAGAAAGACATCCACACAGAATTGAACTTGGCACTGATGATCTGGATGCTGAATAACAGATACATGCAGAAAGAGTAATAATGCATCACACTCGAGTTCAGGGAGTCAGAGGAGGCAACTCGACACTAATGACGTCAGACACTAAGTACAGTCGCATTGGAAGAACATGTGCATTTATTCGTGTGTGGGATTTATTAGGGCATCTTAATGTTAATGGGTTTAATGAACACTCAGGCAATAAATAGATAAAACCGTCCATGCAAACAGGGAGGGAGTCAGAGACGCGCTGGATGCAGGATAATCTCTGAGCGAGACCACAGATTCCCCAAGCTGTGCATAAATCAGTCTCCCCCAGCCTCGTTCAGATATTTAAAGTTGGTTGTTGGGTCAATTTGTCACTTATCCGTGCAGTCTCTGCTCCTTTCTCAGTTTTATTTCACTTCAGTAAAGTCATTGAATCAATTTTATGTACAAGACCATAAAGCAGCAGCTGCTGAACGCATTTCGCTGTATCTTCCCTGGAATTCCACATTGCAGCATGAATGATGACGCGCACCATTAAAACGCGCCTACGCTGACGTGAAGGCTTGACTTGGCAAAGTAAAATCGGTCTAAAGCTTGAATGGCTGCTAATTATGTGCAAAGTAAAATTAATCTTGTTTCCTATGCTGTCGACGATCGCGATCAACATGGGTCATTAGCTTTAGTGGCGTTGCTATAGCTTAGAATGCTCCAAGAAGCGTCTCCTTCAAAGCTCAACAAAGAGACTTAAATAAAGCAACAAACGGATGGGGGGAAGAATGATGACCAGCAATCAGCGCGTTGTGGCCATTTACAAACAGCAGTTGCAGTTTCCCAGCACTTAAAGACACTCGATGGGCTGAAGAGCGCTGGCATGTCAGCGCTCACGAAGCAAAGAAGGAAGAAAGGAGGAGAAAAATGACGACTGAGGCTAAGAATAGTCGTCCAACCTCAGGCCTGCAAAATCAGTTGGAAGTGCCTCCTTTTTTTCTATTACTGCTCTGCCAGCGTTAATTCGACGCCTTTCTCCCTTCTCGCTCTTCATCAGACAGCCTTTCAACCGATTTCATTGCGTCGTCCTCCCCCCCATGAAAGAACCCTGGTGTGTTTTCTGAGAAAAGTGCCTCCGCATCCCACGCAGGAGAGGAGATGTAGCTTAAAGTCCGGACGGCAGTGTCCGACCTGCCTTCAAGAGTCATTAAATCGATCCTACTCCACGCATGAGATCAAACACTAAAGGCCGTGGAGGGAGAGCTGAATAAGTGGCGTGCTTCTGATCCCGATTTTCTTAGAGCCGCTTCAATGACGTTGGTTAATCCTTGAGTGGTTCGACTGGGAACACTCCCGGGCTCCTCCCAGGGATCGTTTTCAAGGACGTACATGACGGAAGTGGGATTAACACTTAAAGGTGCAGGTGACAACTAGCTGCAGGAAGTATGTGCATGTCTCTCTACTCACCACAGTCTCGCCAGAAAACGGGGCCCCATGTCTTCAGGTGGAAAGGAGGAAGTTCAAAACACTGCAGATGAAGGAAAAAAGGGAGTAGCTCATCAGAGAAGAAGGAAACATGTAAAACAATCCTTGGCAGTGAATATTCAATGGGGTGTAAAATGTGGGGCCATGCTTGTTCATCCAAAGAGAAGGTCCAGTGGCTGACTGGCTAATATGGCCCTGCCGCTGTGAGCGCCGGGGCCCACAAATGGAGAAATGACAGGAGGATATGAGCAGAGACAAGGGAGGGCTCATTGGAGAGAGAGGAGAAAATTTATGGGGTAAACAATGGGAGGAGAGGAGAGGAAGGGATGACTGATGGCTGTACAACTTAATTGCTATATGCTGCATCCAATTAGCTCCAAAAGGAATAAAATGCACGTGATCAATCAGACTTTTCTCTCCTAGACTAAGGATGCTATGCTAATAGAGAATTCCTTGTACCTCCACAGCTGTTTGCACGAGGCTCCTTTTTCATTGTCAGACGTCATTGCCGATTATTGGTGATGCGCAAAGTTAATTACTTGAACTGGACGCATGACTGCGCTTCTGAGGCCGAACGGCAAAAACGGCGCTTTTGCAGCACATCCCTCAGTAACTTCATGAAAAACTAAACGCAACCGCGACGCCTGCGGTTGCAGCCCACGACTGCCCAAGGATCTCAGTCTGCATGGTGTTCTATGAGGGTCCACGCCCTCGCCGAATTCTACATGGAAGATTTTTCCATCGCCGTCTGTGAAGTGGAGCGCGGCAGCTGCTCCTGCGAGCTCACACTGATTTGCTGAAAAGTGTGTCTGTGTGTCTATGTGTGGGTGTGATATGTCGCTAGCTAGCCGCAGAGATAATTAGAACACAACTCTTTCGCCGTCCCTGCAGGCCACCGATCCAGCTGCTTTCATCTAATATAGGTCAGCTGTGACAAAGCCCTCGGTGCGGACACTGATCGGCTCGGCTAGCCTTTCTCTTCACACACGCACACACACAAAAATCTGTTATACTGTAAAATAGGGGGCGGGGGGGGGGGGGGGGGGGGGCACGCCTTGTCACATCCAAGGTGGCGGACTTAGATGCAGACGCACAAACCTACATGATGTCTTTGAACTGTCAGGGGAGAGAAAAGCCTCCAAGCTCCCTCCGCTTACCTGTTAGCTACTCCAACACCAATGCATCAGAGGGTGCAAGTGAGTCGCTCTAGGTCCACCTCACGCTGTACGGGACCTCTGTCTCGAACCTCTGACATAAATATAGTGTGGAACAAATGGCATCCGCAGTGTTAGTGAAGTATACAAAAATATATGACCTATAAAGCAGAGATTACAGGTAACAGCCTCAGAAAAATACAGAAGGAAGCCAATGACATTATTTTCTGATTTTCCGCCGTGAACTATGGTGCGTCCAACGCACTTTAAAGGCCACGTTTAAGTGACTCAGGTGTCAGAACTCACCGAGGGCGTCTAAAATACCGATCTCCACCTGTCGGGAGCTTTGTGCCGTGTTTTCTCCCATTGAATTCCAGTTGAGTAGAATCATTTTCTCTCTATTTAACCACAATAGAGTCTCTAATGGGGCAATAATTGGTGCAAATCACAAAGTGAACAAGTGGTGGCGTAGCCTTTGGGATTTTTGGATCGAGAACCCGATACTATGTCGCATTGCGGGTAAATCCTTGCATTCTCTTGGCTCTGACTGCCAATTTTCTTGCTCATGCCGGCCGTAACGCTTTCCCTCGACACACATGCTCAGAGACAGTAAAACCAGTGAGTGGGATCATGCAGGCCTTTTAACAGCTGCAGCTATTTATGCAAATACAATCAATATTTGATAGTCCCTTTTACTACTTGACTCTCTCTCTGGCTCTCTCCCTCTCACTTTGACTCTCCATCTCCCTGTCTAATAAGAGACTGCAGTAGAGGCATTAATTAGGGCCAGACATGCGCCAAGAACGTCCCCACAGGGCCAGAGCAGCAAGGCCAGTTCATACCAGGCCAGGGGAGGACAGGTTTGGCCTGACCACTGCAATCAAGACACAAAGAGAGCTGTAGTGAAAGCATTTACCGCAGTGGGACTGCATAAGGAGGAAACAAAAAACTTGAGGTTCTCTTCTAACTTGTTAGCCAGTTAGCAACTTTCTAAGTAGTTTCAGGCTCACGAACAAGGTGAAATGTTGTGGTAGCTGAAGACGTGTGTGGGCGGACACATGCACGTACAGCTCCAATTCCAGAGCACCAATTTTCTAGAAAGGTTGCTTTCAGAAGTTGCAAAGAAAAGAAAAAAAGAAACTCAAATGTGTAGGCTATTAAAGTAATAATGTAGAATTGGACATATATCTCAACAGCCTACTAAGGATTAAAGGACGTGGGCATATACAGCACTCTTTCAAGAAGGTCCAGAAGGTTTCTTTCCACTTCTAAACCAATGTCCTGCAAGATATACCAAACTGTGTATACTTCCTAAGGATTTCTAGAGGATTAGTTTCAGACAACCAAAGCAACTTCTTCAACAGCAGCCATTTCCAATTAGATCCTATTAACAGAACACTGACTTCAGCTCAGCGAAAAACCCCTATAGGGGATTTTCTGTCAGCTTAAACGACAGGAAAAATTAGAATAACCTTTGAATTCCCTGCATCTCCTGAGAGTCTACTCATGGTATGGCACAGATTCTACCAACACACGCCAGGAGGTCATAATTTAGAGGAAACAGCAGCGATAAAGATGAACGTTCGGTAATCTATGGTGGCAAATGTAGCTAAGATTAAGAAAGGGTTTGATTAATAGATGTTTTTCAGGCAGAGTTCAAGTTAAGGGCTCAGAGTGCAGAACAATAGGATGCATTTTGACCGGACTGCAGGGGGAGGCAGGTTGAAATGCTTCATTGGGTGGATGCAAACTCGGTCCAGTTAAAAACCAAGAGCTGACTGATGCACAAACAGGATCCTCTGCCTGGAATGAAAAGCACCTTGACAGCGCTGACCTTCAGTCCAAAACGGAGTCATAGTAACTGTCTAGCAGTGTAAGGTTTCATATAAAGAATAAGCCACGGAAATAAGAGTGATGGAGGTTGCAGTCAACCATGCTGCAATAAAACAAACCGCACAGTGGAGGGAACGGAGAGGAAATGTCAGGATTATTGAATAATTCTCCCTGAATTTGACTTGTTATGTCACCATTAATATTCATACAAAAGATATTTTATAGAACTATTCAGAAAATGGAGAACCTGAGCCATCTGTCCATCCATGGACATATTCGACAGATACGATTTTTTTCTGTCCTCTCTTAAATATATGATATAAACAGAGTCAAACCTGCCACCTTAAATACGTCTACAGCCAAACAGAGAGTCCACGAGATCACACTGAAGAATAACCTCAGTCCCGGCCTTCACATGACCTCTGAAACATCAGGCCTGTCACTCCTCCCAATCGCGTCAACATGAGCAGCCGGACATAAAAATCTTGTTAGCAAACACGCAGACGCACGCCGCTCTTATCAGCGCGCGGATGCGCTGCAGAACACCCGCCTCTCGTCTTAATAGGTTTATACTCCTTCGTCGGTGCGCAAATCAAATGAATTTACAAGCTGGAGGCACGCCTGCAGACTCTCTGCCTGTTTGAATTGGAATGATGTTCTTAAGCTGGCACAGAACCGCATGCAAAAATAAAAGAAAGCTGAGGAGGAGGGGAACATGGCAGAGAGACAGAGTGGTCAAAGCGGATACAAGGTTAGGCTGGATTGATTGCCAATAAACCAGGGAACGGCAGAGATGACGTGACATTGCTGTACATACATGCATTGGAAATGTGCTTTTAGGGATGCATGTGCAGGAACTCGTGTGCTGGCGTGCACAGCCACGTCTCTCAGTGGGTGCGACCCTGTTCAGTCTCTGTTGTCAGGGTGGAGACAGACGGAGCAAAGCTTCTGCGTGAGGCTCACTAGACACCTCGCTGTGTACCAAAGCCTTTCCCTCACTCTCTTCTGTGTTCTCTCCATCTTTCGCTCGCTCATAAATATCCCTCGGATCACATTTGCAGCAGCTGGATGCAGGAAAAATGCATTTCCCCTCCCACTATTAGCTTGTACAACATGGGCCTCACTATCGTTGCTCTGGCTTCATGTTCTCTGGATTGAAACCAGGGTGATGAAATGCTGCCCCCAAAATAAGGGAAAAACATGTTATTAGCTACTCACAGAAGTGTGGACAAATATTTTACGTCATACCTGCATGTGGGTGTTGGAACATTTAAAAAAAATGCATGTCCATGTGTACAGGAAGGTCGGGAAGTGTCATTTTTTACCGGTATCCTGTCACCCGAAACGCTGTTCCAGGCTTGCTAATGCATTATGGATCATTAGAGGAATACACTGACGGCCCACTGATTACAGAAATGAATGATGCATGCGGGCTTGCTCCATTGTATGGGCATAAGTGGGTGCATTCATGTGTGCGGCTGACGGAGCGAGTCTCGAGGCCACCAATGAGACGTGCGTTAGCAGGAGACCTCTGGCAATACTGGGGCACCTCGATAACTCACCGAAAAATTGTGTTCAGCTGACGTTGGCCGAACTAGCCTCACTGCGCTCTTGTGGATCGAAAGGGAGCAGCAAAAATGTTTCAGAATCCGAACTTTCAGCTTTAGCTAGCACCTGTTTTTCTTTAATTCGCTGGCAGAATTTTCAACGACAAACAAGGGAATTGGCTCCTTCTTTTGCTTTGCGACGAGATATCTGCAACATTCAGGAGCACCGGCACATTCCTCTTGAATGCGTCGCTGCCTTGTTGCCAAGTCTAGAATTTCACGAGGTCACGGGCGATGCCGCGGTGGGAGGAGCCTCTTTATTTGCTAGATGGCCCTTCTGTTCCAAAATGAGTGTATCTGTTCACGCTGCTGCTAATTGAGCTGAGATGGGTGGGAAAAGGAGACCTTTATATTTGTTTTATTTTGCTTTTGTCTCCTGACCCAACCTCTATAAATCATTCCAGGTGCAATGCTGCTTCCTCCCTCCTCAAACAGAAATAAAGCAAAACCAATAGAAGAATAAGGCTAGGCCAGGTAATAAAAGTGAGGATAAAGACGAGATTCGAAATAGAAAACACAGTTTGTCCATCATCTGAGGGATGAAATGGAAAGAGCTGCTTTACCTCGAGAGACAAGACAAGATTCTGGCACTATAAGTAAAGCTATAATGGAAAAGGTTTCAGGCAATAGTAGGGCTTATTAGGAGATAAAAGATCACAAATATAAGACAGGGATTGGCCAGCTGTCAAGAAAGCAATAAAAATCTTAAAATCTTAAGACAAAGGTAACCAGGAAAGAGAAGGTGGGATGTGCTCGACAGTCTCTTTAAAGAAAGAGACTAACTAAACCTGGCAGCTTGTGATGCTGGTCAAAGCTATTTCACAGGTGTGAGGCGGTCGGAGATCCTCCACCCTCCGTCTACGCCACAGTCCCACGTGGTTTTTGCTTGTTGCCGCTTGTACCCATTTGCATCGTCCCGATTTCAAAAGCCTTCAAACTTAAAAGCCTTTTCCTGCTACGCTTCTTGAGTCGCCTTGAATCGGTTTCGCTTGTTTAGAAGAAACAAACAACCTCCTGACCTTTAAATGAGGGAACATTACGCCCGCGCTCCCGGTGGGTGCAATATCGGCTGATTCACCTTATCAGAGGAACATGTAAAGCACTCCCATCATATGGAGCTTTGCTAAAGGCCACCCCTGTCACAGCTGATTTTGGGAATCTCGTGGTAACCGCTGCCCTTATTCGCCACGTCTGTACACACCACCACGTGAAAGCATGAGTAGGAACAAAAGAACCACCCATTCTGATCGTACTTCCCTTTTGCTTTGATAATCGATACCTTTGTGTCAGAATGGGTGCCAAATACACGCAAAGCGCCTCGCAAACACAGGCCCTGATGTGAAACACATCTGTATCAAAGGAGGTTTGGATTTAAACATCAACTTTCCGACACGGATATTCGGCTCACAGCAATTACCGCAGGGGGGAAAACAAGGCCACAGAGGCCCTAATTGCACCGTAGATGTCAAACAGATCTGCGTGCACACCCAAACAAAGAGCTGAAGAGCGGGACGACTATGGGCTCTAATTAGCGAAACGCAGCAAGGCAACACTAAGACTTTTGTCAAAGAGAAATGGCATAATTCCTAATCTTTCTCTCTCCTTCCTCTTCCGTGCAGTCCCTCTCATTAATTGGCTGTCACACTCTGAGTGTCCTGTGTGCGTGTGTGGGCGCGTGTGTGCTTGGCAATTGTCAACATCAGATTGCTGCGGGCTGCGGTTGTGTTGCATGAGCGGACACATCATTACAGCGAGATGATTCTCTTATTCCATGCGGTGATAATTGTGACACTGGTGACCAACCGCGGAGAAACAGAATCTTATTTTCCTTTGATTCAATCAATCAGTCGGCCCCTTTTCCCCTCGTCCACGTTGGAAATGTAGAGAAATGTTCTGAAAGGTTATTGGAAAAAAAAGGGGAAAAACATCCTTATAAGTAGAAATGCTTGGGAAGAAAATTAGCAATCACATTAAAGAAAGAGAGAATTTTGCAAACAGCCACGAAGAAAGTAAAAAAAAAATGAAAGAGCTGAACAAGAGAGGTAATTCATCTCCCCTCTTACGATCTGGGCTGTGCCATCTTTGCTGCTTGGCTTGTAGCCCTTCAGCAATACAGGGATTAGTGTGAAATTTGTTCTGTGAGGCTCCTGCTGGACTGTTTGGCTGCGATCTTAAAGAATCTATCTTGGTACATTAAGATCTGTGGGGGAGACGTGGAGGGACCCCCCCTCCCCACCACCCATCTATTAAATTACAGCGGAGGATCCCTTTATGTCTTTGCAGAGGGTCAGTGGCAGATTGTAGCCGTCGCTCCTGTTTATTCTAATAAAAATGTGGATGATGTGCAGATTATGGCCTGTAAAAAGGGAGCGTTTAGTGCTCGTGACTGAATCCCTTCTGCTCTTTGGGCAGACAAACATCTCCATGCAAATGACATTTGCGATTGACATTTGAAATCCCAGCACAGGTTCAACCTTCACGTATCCTCATATAAACGAATCACCGCCGCCGCCGCGGCCGGCTAACGGAACAATAATAGCCCCATTTTCTGTTAAGAGCTAAATTATGCGGCGCGTGATTGTGGATCGTCCTGAAGGTTAATGCATTAACTCCGTGTTCGGATGTACAATGTCGGCCTGCTGCAAACACCTTCACCTCTGTGGATGGAGCCAAATGAGGGCTTCCGGAGCGTTGGTGCGAACAATGATTCCAACAGGATTATTTGATGCTCTCTCCCAACCTGCAACGACGCAGCCATCTGCTTCCAACAAAAGGCTCGTCGAGCTCCAGAGAGCAGAACAAATCCAGCAGAAGCACTTAGGACGCTGGACGCAAAGGCCACCTAAAAAAAACTGCATTTCTTTACATTTCGCTGCCGTTGTAACACACACACACACACAAAAAACAAGCAACATTAAAATCTCAATGAATGAAACCCTGGGACGGAGGACAGAGTCACAGCTGCGGGAATCAAGGGATAAATTGATGTACTTTGCCGACAGAAACGATAGAATTGTGTCAGCAGGCGTCGAATCCCCCAGTGAAACCACAGCACACCTCCGGAGGAGCGACAGGCGGTTCACACAGAGGTCATCGCGGGCATCTGAAGCCGAGCGCCTCAGATATCATCGGGACTCGCGGCGTTTTAATCTGCAGCAAAAGGAGCAGGTCTGAACTTATTGTGCACCCTCCAACGCGTTGTTTCTCATTAGAGTTCGCTGTTAATCCCGAGATCTGCTCATTAAACGGAATATGAACATCGGCGCTGTCAGCAGCTCGGCGCGTTCAAAGAGACGCGCCATAATCTCCCCTTTTTCACGCGTCATCAGCAGCTATCTCTGGCTCAATCACGCGCTTAGATTTCCAATATAACGACGTGCCACATTTTGCTCATCAATTTTTCATGTGCATTCTCTCCACTCTGACTCGGGGGCGTCGGGAATTTCACAGCCGCTCCCGGCGGCCAGCAGCTGAGAGTGTGCGGACACGAGCGTTGGGAGTCCCGTGCAAACCCCCGAAACATTAAAAACAAACACGGGCTCGGACAGGGAACGCTGTCAGAGCCGATCTCGCTTCCTGCGAGCAGTGCACACAATGCCGCTCATTTTAAATTCATCTCTCTTTACACGCGTTCACCAGCTACAGTAGCTCACTAGAAACGGTGACGTGCGCGCTGTCGAAGCAGCCTCGCATAACATTGCTGGGGGTTTGCACTGCTGCCTCTCTTCACTCCCTCCGTGTCCACTCAGCAGCACCCAGGCCGCATGGGAATATTACCGGGTGGGTGAAGAACGCCTGTCCACGCTCATGCACCATCTATTACATAATAGGGGGGGCTTTGAGGGCTCAACTCAGCTTGTCGTTTCATTAATTCACTGAAGGCGCGTCGCTCAACACCAGCCCGAACCGGCCATGCATGGCGGCAACAACCGCACCCTAATGTCAATTAGAGGATATTCAAATTTCTGTTCACCTTTCCACGGCTCAGTGGAATCGATCGTGTTTGGAATGCCGGAGAGTCTTGAAGAGTGTCTAGCTACGATCTCACCCATTGTGTGAATGAGTGGGCTTGTGGGTAGAGACGGTGTGTAGCTTTGACCTTTGACCCACATGAGTAAGAACAGCAGATACACATATGGGATACAAGATCCACGTAAGTTACAAGATGATATACAGATTTCTCTGTTACAGTCGCTCTTGGAGAGGTTTTACTACACCACCATGATGCTGCACCAAGTGTTTTTAATACATCAAACATCAGGAATCAGTTTTTTCCCCCTTTTTAGTCATCACGGGTGCATTTCTGTGGCTAAATATGAGGGCCATTATCCTCGAAAAACTCTCTGCCAAATGTGTTGTGGGGCGCTTTTGCAGATTGCGTTGCACATTTACAAACGCAATAATGACGGCGTGGTAAATGCGCCGTGTTTGGCGGCTCGCATCCGAGTGCTTTGCGCGGGTTGGGGAGACGCTACGGGAAGCAGCCGCGATTGGACGTGTTTGCAGAAGAGACGCTGGCACCCGCCGCCGAGCCGCCTCAACGTCGTGGGGTGGATTTGAATTTACGTTGTTGTTTTTTTTTTTGCAATCATAGAATTATAAAATCCTGGAGGGAACATTTATTTTACTGTTGCCAGTTTTACTGTTGCCGAGAGGCAATGTCGCTCCTGGTGTGTCTACGCTTGGAAAAACCAAAAATTAGGCTGGCTCCCTGTTGCAAACAGTGTTTTGGTGCGAATGTATGATGTTTAAGCCCACGACTAAATCCTAAAACCCAAACATAGAGTCCTTCTTTACACCTTTTTTTAAAGATACTCTGCTGGGTTGCATCTGCCAGCAGCCTGAGGGCTGTCAGACACAATGAACTGTAATCCATTAAAGCGGCTGCCATCTTGATGTGGCCTGGCTGCCACTCGAAGGTAATTTGATATAAGCCCGGGCGCAAACCCATCATAATGGACTCGATCAGGTTCTCCCAAAAGAAGGAACATTGCCCTTAAAATTACAGCCCTGGCCCTGCTTCAGCCATTGTATTCCCCACAAGCACACGGTTTACAGTGATGGCTGCCCACGGTTGCTCTGGGACGCCAATATTGTTGCCAAAAAAAGCCCAAATATGGGGGCAAAAAGATTAAAAAAAGAGACTTTTTTGGTGATGAGTTCCATTTTCTGATGGGTCTTCTCCTACTGGAGACAGAGTCTGACAACATTTAACCGTTCACTGACAATAGCAGCTTCCTCTCTTTAGCTGATATGCATCGAAAGCAGCTGCGTGCTAACTTGACAGTAACATTGAAGATATTTTACATATTCTCTTGTTGATTCAAGATGAGACTGTCAAAATAGGGACAAGCAGGACTGCGCTTGTTATTAGCCTTGACAGTGAAGCTCAGACGACTCATAAAAAGGGGGTGAACGCCAATGTTAGCTAGCACTGAGATCTTGCCTGGAGCTAAAGTACAGGCATGAACCGCTGTGAAGCTAACCTGAATGAGAATTTGACAGTTTACAGCTTTTTATGACACAATAAAAGACTGGTCGGCTAAGTTAAAGGCGGTATCCATTCTGTTGTATTTTGAAGCATGCTCAAATGTGAATTATAGCCCCCCCCCCCGTTTTAATTGATTCCCATCAGTGGTGTGATAAATGTTAGAAAAGGTGTTTAGGGTGTAAAGGATATAAAAATTGCTCCTCTCTACCTCAGAGTGCGGCGCAGAAGAGCATTTGAGTAAGCTCCATAATGGGTGCGTCCCTTTATGATATTAATTTCAAGTGATGCCTTTGTAAATTTATGCTCACCATTATGTAGACTATTCCAGATTATCGTGGTTTTTAAGCTCTCATACATAAAATTAACCGGCCTCGACACAGCTTATGCAATCTAATAAACTCCCAAATAAAAAATGGAAGGCTATTAACCTATTCCCTCTGCCACAGAGCTTCAAAGAACAAAACAGTCTCAGGGTACAAGTTCCTAACACAGTAAGAGTGATAATTTACTGAGAATTATACACATTTTTGCAATTAACTGGACTACATTAAGTGGCTGCTTCATCTTAAATGTGCTTTACAGTATAACGGCAAGGTTTCATCGACACATTTAGACAAAAGTATTAGGAGAGAACTTTGACTGATCCGACACACCTCCCATCTTAGCACAAACACCGTCTGCATTGTTAAAAGAAGTGTTTTAAACATGTCACACACCTGGAAGTGATGCTGAGGGCTTTGTGACGGTGAAGAGGCTCATATATCTCTTTCACACATGCACGCTGTGCGAGACTCGCACACACACACTCTTAAGTCCACTGACACAGTCTCTAATTAGCAGTGATACCTGCAAAGGGCAAAGCTGTCCGCTGGCTTTTGGGCATGACACTCCAGTGGCAACCTCCAAGCCATCAGGAGAAGGACGGGTGGGGGATGGGGGGTGGGGGCAGACTGACTGCTCAAAATGGTGGCATAAAACCAATTGCTGCTTTTTGTCTGCCCCTCGAGTGTATAACCATTGAGTAAATGGGCTCAAAGTGACAGTGCGGCCAAAGAAACCCATCCCAGGGTCAGTCACCATACTGAACTGTCCTGTATAGAGTATTGTGACTGGTGATAACTCTGGAGTTTACTCTGTGTCATTAACAGTGCTTTTATTGTCGAGGTAACGTCAAGGACTGCTGGAGAGCCCTTCCCCTCACCTTTGGATGAGCCTCTGAGCAGACATTTCTGTGTTACTCAGCACTTGTGCCGACAGATATGAGAGAGGGTCATGCCTTCTTATTTAGGGGGCTCTTGATCACACACAAATCCATCAGGTGTCAGTAGTGTGGGCACACAGTTGCGTTAGCTAAATGCTGCAATGGGCTTTAAGCTCAATGAACTGCATGACAGAACAGATGGCAAGACTCCCATCTCTCTCTCTCTCTCACACATACACATGCACACACACTTATTTTGTGTCCCACAGATGAGCACAACATGTGAGCATTTGTATAGACTACATCATCCAGGGAAGTCAAAATGGCAGCAATGACCAGCATTAACCCCGATTCGCTCGTACTTGGAAAAGACGAGCTAACTGACATGACGACAGTATCTATACGTGAAGGAGGTCAATCAGAGTGAGACCTAATTGCATTAACGCATGTTGCTTGTGTTTCCATTATTATTACACCCATTATTGCAGGATGTAAACACTTTAATATCAGCATTACATTAACATCTACGAATCTCGGGCTGCCATTGTTGACGCAATTTGCGATGCATAAATGAGCTAAAAATGTGAACAAAAGCATGCTAATTGGCATCGCGGTGTCATTATTGAAGCTTTTAAAAGGATCCTTATGCAGTTTTTTTCCCTCCCACTGCTCCACAAATGGGAAAAATCTGCACTTTTTTGAGTCTGCAGGCAGGGATGAGAAATAATATTTGAGATATTTGATGGGGTGAAGGATCCAAAGTGTCAGCTGTGGTTGCTCTGAGCTGTGAGGTTAGCTAACATGGCGCGGTGTTGGCGATGGCTGTTAAAACTCCTCCACGTTCCTGTCCCTATGTTTCCAAAGCAGAGGAGAGGAAGTGCTGATGAGTAGTTAGCGCTTCCACTCTCTACCCATCTCTCTCTTTTAGTGTTTTCATTGAGTATGAAGCGCCTCGGGCAAAAGCTCTGAAACCATCTGCTCTGCTGAGCCTCCCTCTCCACACGGTTCAGAGTTTTTCCAGCTCCGTCTTTACAGTTTGCTGCCTTTCTTCTCTATCTTCAAAAAAATACATATTTGTGCGCAAGGTTGCGGGATACCTTACGCAAACGTATCAATAGTGATCATCATTATCATGTTTACTTTTGGGATTAAAATGCCAAAATGTTCTTTTTAATGGCATTGGCTATGAATTTTTTATTCTTAATTTCCAACCCTGCCATTTTTCCCCCCCTTAACCATCTGCTTACATCGCTTCAAACATTGTTTGAAGTTCACATTCCCCGTGAAACACGATATTTTAAGCTCCCAATGCCACATATCAGCGCTAAAAAGAACTGTTGGATTATGTTATACAACAGAGGGCTCTGCCGTATCACAAGGATGATGTTTGTGGTCCTGAAATGCTTCATAAAATGTTTAGACCAGCAGGAATTCAGCCTGAGCTTCAAACGCAGCCCTCGATTTTGCAGGAGTTTTTTCTTGCCTCTGTTATCGGCCGCTGAAGGTAATTAATCAGGCTGATGCCGACGCCTGGACCAAATGGAAAATGCTTTCGTACATTTTTGAGATGGCTCCCATTTTGCTCATCGTGATGCCAGACCTTTAACAAGTGGATAAATCCAAACTTTAGAGGAGAGACTAAAATATTGATGCCATTAAAAATGGAAATGAAGCTGATGACAGAGATGACAGACGGCCACCGATGAAAGGAGACCATGCTGGGTATCGCCGCAATTAGTCAGACTTTTGAGATGACGTTAGCGGTCTGGAAATTCTCTGCGATGATCTTTGCATCTTTTTTTTCCCCTCCGTCTTCTCTGACATTCACTTTGTGCCTCCTAATATTGCTCCCTGCACAGGAAGAGCGCCCAAAAGGAGCAGCCTTCGCTGCTTTCTGCGCGTGACCAAGTCAGATGACCCCTGTCTCCATCTCGCTCAACCAGTCTGTTCATTAGCTAATTGAAATAAATGACCACTTAACCGAATCAATATGACGCCAACGGCCGCGGCGCTGCTGCTGGAGTACAGCTCTCTCCCCACGGAGCGGGACTGGTGAGGCAGAGCCACGGGGAGCAGAGTGAATGAGATCTGAGCTTGGTTAGTGTAGCTCCCTACGGTGATCTACTGCACACACACACACACACACACACACACACACGGTAGTGCAGAGGAAAGGTAATGACGTATTTTTTAAAAATATTGCCTCCATGAATCTGAGCAGAACCTCCTCTCACAGTGCCTAAACTGATGAATTATTCTTTTTAAATTATGCTTTTATGAAGCTGTTTGTGTATGTGTGTGTGTGTGTGCGTGACTGTATTAAAATGAACTTCAACAATGCAATAATCAATTTTGCGGGTCTATCTACATTCACTCCTGGACTCTATAGATGGATAGAGAAACGTTACGGTTCATTGGTGGTGGCGTGAAATCAGAAATGAACTTTTATCAAACAACGAAAAAGCCAATTTTGCTACCTTCGAAATTCACCTGTCTGGGATTATCGAAGGATGACGGTTCTCCTCAAAGGTCTGGGTGCGTCGGAAATCACATTAGCAACGTTAAAACTAACCAAAAAGCCGACCTGATACTTGAATTTAAGGCTGATGCTGGGTGAAATCCAGCTGTGGTGGACGGCAGTGCTTCCCCAGTCTGACCCTATTCTGTCCAGTTGCATTACCACTGTGGGTGGTCTCCATCTGCTACACAGTCTTTACCTGTTTACCGAGATGAATTCATTTGGACAACAGGACGATATATGTCCCTTGGACTGCTGTGTGACCTCCTGTGGGCCATTTCTCGTCTGCATTAGCTGCACTTTATGTTTTGGCTGCGAAATCCCGCTTTGCTCTTCAGCAGCCAAAAAAAAGGTCACCAGACGCATCACAGATGCACGATGGGGCCTCGTTTTGGGTTTAAAGGCCCCTCAAATGGCAGCAGCGTCAGAGCCGACGTGTTTGCCGCTGACACGGGCCGCGATCAGCAAATACGCATTTACGCAACACCTGAGTGTCCACAAGCCGCGAGCGCACGCGTGCACGTTCAAAAGAAATGCAGGCATAAGCAGAAGGTGCGCGCAGAGTTATTTCTGAAGGCCCAGCTGAGGGCCTGTATGAAGCAGAGATGGGTTATAAAACTTTCCCACAGTTAATGGAGACTGTGTGTGTGTGTGTGTGTGTGTAGGAGGTCTGATTTGTAGCAGCAATATCGACAGGGGAGGAATACAGTCTTTCCTTCAGGGAGCGCTCCTCCCCTTTACATGCCTGCGTTGGTTTGTGCGCACGAACAAACATGT
This sequence comes from Takifugu rubripes, assembly GCF_901000725.2. NCBI lineage: Eukaryota > Metazoa > Chordata > Actinopteri > Tetraodontiformes > Tetraodontidae > Takifugu > Takifugu rubripes. Next base: position 5,027,945 of record NC_042296.1, on the reverse strand, counting down.
AAACATGTTGTTGTACATGAAACCATCCGCTCCAACGTGTTTGTGAACGTTGCTCCACAATATTATCAAAGTTTCCTGGTGTTTTAATCCCAGCAAATGATCGAGCAGTGAGGCAGCTGCCACAGGGCACCTTCAGACATCTCTCCACCTTCTCCTCTTGTCTCCATGTCTTCGACCCCCCCCGCCCCATCGGTGCCGCCAGCTGTGCTGAGCTAAAACGGCACAAATGAGACTTTGCCCATCCCCGTCTGTAACCCCCTCCCAACATTTCAGTCTCTGCGGTACTGAGCAGCTTCTAATCTTTATCTGCACAGCTGGTGCACATTTTCAGCCGCATTTCTTTGTCGTTGTTGTTTATTTTTTTTTAAAAAAACAAGCCTTCTTGTTGTGTGTCATATATAATTCAGTACCGAGCCCCTTCTCCGTTCCTCCCGACCCAAATGGCAGCGTTGTTTCCCTCTCTCCTGCTGGCTCATGCTGGGAGCCATTACGAGGGGGCTCGGCGGGCAGCCGCTACATCACCGCCACATTTTCACGAAGGCTGTGATGTTGTGACGAGTCTTGTGGTCCCGACCTTAAACCTGGACTGAGGCGCTAAAGTGGCCGCTTCTCAGACTTCCCCAACCGTTCGCAGGTAAGCGCTCAGACGCCTCGGAGAGCCGCGACAAGCATCTCTCCGCTGATTAACGCCACGGAGAAATGAAACTAAACTGACAGCCAGGCTTGAAGACATCCTCAGCGGGCCTGAAAGCATGGAGGGTGGTGTCCACAAACCCGTATATTTCCTCTTCCTCTCCTGACACGTTGGCCAATTAAACTTTGACAGCCAGCTTTGGCAGTAGCTGGGGATCCGAGGTCCCCCCCCTTCTCTCTGGAAGTGTGTGTGCGTGGCTCTGTGTGTGTGTTCCCATGTCATCCCGTCCACTTCTGTCAGGGTGACTGCTGTTTGACTCCCAAACTGCGGGCAAAAACTTTGTCTGGCCTCCCTCCATCCAAGCTGCACTCTTCCAAACGCGTCTTCGTCTGAAGTCGGTTTGAAAAGCATTAAAGCTGTTTGTTGTCCTCTTACAAAGTCTAATCGGCTCAGCCAAACCATAGACGGAAAAAGAAAGAAATGCCGTCTGCGATGCCAAACAGCCCGCCCTTAACCGCAATTAGGCGGAGAACGAGGAGTCGCCTTTAGCTTTATAGCAGTCGGTAATGAAATCCAGGACAATGATGACGATGACGTAGGTAGAAAAATTGCAGCTGTCATGGGTGGGTTGAGTTTTTTTAGGATCGTCTGTTTGGGATGAAGGTGGGAATCCCAATTCTCTCCTTTGCTATTTCATATTTTAGGTGTCTTGGCACCGACCGGGTCCGGTATGTCTAGCAAATCCAAGGAAGGGCAGATTTTATTTCCAGGGCAGTAAAATTGGCTGTTTTAGAGCGAGTGAGGAAGCACTGACAAGTGAATGTGCACTTCAGCTCTCCTTCAATTACGCCTCGCATTCTTACACCACCTCTTGAAAGGTTGAACATGAGGAAGCTGTCCAGAGTCCATTTAGTATCTACCAAAGGCAGCTGATAAATTGGCAAAAATTGTCGGGGTTGTTATTTCCTTCAGATTTTATTACAGATACTTTGATGCCTTTTAGGGCTTTAGTAATATGATGCCGTCATTTGGTAATAGGCCACAACTAATACTGGTCTATAATTAGAACATATGACCTTTTTTTTGCAATATTTACATTTTTCATTATAGTTGTTGGTGAGAAAAGCACAGCCTGGCTTAGAAAAGAAGTTAAATGTCCTTATTACTATCTGCATATATTGGAAAACGGTACGCTTTGGCAGGACTCTCCTCATCTGCATCACTTGCATGATCCATTCAGAGTCAATCAAAGTGACAATATAATCACAGCATGTTGAGGAGACCGGCTCAAAGTCTGACTGACAGCCTCATTCATTTTGTTTTTGGACCAGAACTGCAGGAGATGAAAAGGCCAAAAGCTCTGGAAGTCTTTCAAAAATTAAAAAAAAAAACGATCCTTGCACGAAATCCTGCTTCTGGGGCCACAACAGAGACTGTGACAGTCTGACACACCCTCTCTGCAGGTTATTGGACACACCTGCAGCAGCGGCGCCTGGTAGCTGGATTTAAATATTTGGGTGAGGGGGGAGGGCAGAGAGAGAGAGAGAGAGAGAGAGAGAGAGAGAGTCCCTGTGTGTGTGTGTGTGTGTGTGTGTGTGTGTGTGTGTGGGTGGGTGTGTGTGTGTGTGTGTGGCAGAGAGAGAAAGTGACCATTTCACTTGCAATCTTGCATACACAGGATTATGGGAACACTGGAGTATTTCCTCTGCAGCTGAAAAGAGCTAATTTAAATCCTAAAATGAGATGTGGAGAGGACAGCGGCTCAGGGACAAAATAGTGTCTTGGAATTTTTGTCATGTTCAACAGAAGTGACCCCTAAAGTCCCACTTTTTGGTTCACTAAATAACCCTCTTCCGCCTTTCTTTGGACGGCCTCCTCTTGTCTTCTAATTGGAGGTGGGAGTCACCTGGAAGGGTGCAGGAAGACAGAGGAGTGACAGGTAGTGTGTCCAAAGATGAAATGAGGGATGGATGATGAAACCATGAGCTGTCAACAATGAGGAGCGTTTGAGCACTAGAAGGTCGACTTTGGCAACGCTTAACTTTAACCTTCACACACACGCACACGCACGCTACATTTGCAACTATTACTATCTGTGTTCTTCTTATGACCCAGCATGCCTTGCTTCCTCCCGGAGACAATTCTTTTCATGGCAATCCACTTTTAAAGAATGGTGGTCAATGAGGATAAATATTGGACAGAATTGTTCGCTGAATCAGCGGTTTCCCTCTACCATCTAAACTAACCCGTGTCGGGGGGTTATCAAACAAGTCGGTATATAAAATAAACACCAGCCCTGCTGCTCTGTACGCACGTTACCTGTTACCTTGGTAATACATCATTAAATACCCTGTGACAACATTCAATTTGTTTAGTTATTGTTCTTGGCTTTGAACAAAGTGGGAGGTTTTCTCTGTCATTTTGTCAATAAGCATTTATACATGCAATCTTTCCACTTCCTTCATCTGTGTTTTAGGCATTCACTGGCCCTTCATGATCCTAAAAAAATCACATATTTACTAACTCAAAGTATCGGATTGCAGAAGTAATGTCTCTGGTAATGACAAAAGTAATGGGAGAGCTCTGTGGTCATACCTGGAGCGCTTCGGAGAGGATAAGAGTAAACACTGATGTGGGTTTCTGTACTGTCATCCCTCAGGTGAGCCATGGTCACTGCATCGCATTAAACTGGCTGCTGAGAACAGCATTAATTCAAAGGCTCAATACCCAGCATGGCGTGCAACTTAACCTCTGTAAATCCTTTTTGGTCATTAAGGAAGCCCTCAGAGAAAACCAGCTCAAGCGACCTGGCCCCTTGGATGTTCTGAAGATTGGTAGCTTTGATTAACACGCACTGGTTCCCATTCTGCTGACTCATTCTGGGACTGGCCCTTCTCCCCATCTTGTTTGAATAAAGCGGCAGATAAAGTGTTCCGTTCGGTCGAACAGGGCTGGATGGTGCGCGAAGGGCTAATGAGAGACTCAGAGCGCGGACCGCCTTTAGGCCTCGGTCCAGGTTGCCACGATAACTTCTAGATCAGTTGGGCAACAGCTGACGACAGGCAAATGTAACCAAACCTATGAAGCTGTGTGCATCCGAACGCACGGCTAAATGGGTTCCAGAAAGACACCCCCACACATAGAGAAGCAACAAAACAAAACAACCCGACTCGTTCGCTATCCAAAAGCAAACATCTCTCTCTCTCTGCTCAGCTGGTGTAAGTAGGACGCATCAATTTTTGACGCCTCCTCTGTCTCTCACTCACTCCGTGGCGTTGACCGCAGCACCTGTCGGGGTGACGCACAGGATGTAATTTCCCTCGACGTATGGAGATGCCACCCACCGATTCAAAGAACTCATCACATCTTCGCTGCCCTCCTGCTCATTTGTGGACCCTTTTGTCTGCGTCTCCATCCATCTTTCTCCCCTCCCGTCCAATCTCTCTTCTGGGCAGCGACTCTCCGCCGGCCGAGTGTCATCCGTCTTCTAATGTATGTGATATGTAATAATGGCAGAGGCAAAGGAACGCATAGGCAGATGGATGCAGGCCTGGCTCAATAATGACAGGGAGATTAAATGGCACAGTGAAGGCCTGGACCTCCCGATTCGGCACTTTTGAAGGCTCCATCCCTCCACGCACACAGCTTCGCCAGTATCCTGTGCGCTTGTCCTGTGCTGATATTGCAGCCTGGACTCATCATATTGAGTTGGCGTTTCCAGTGGCTGCTGGATGTCATCCATCACATACAGGCTTAATTAGGTCTGCACAACTTTCTTGTGAACAACAACCAGACTGACGCATGGAAATCTGCCTGCAGCCACAGACAGGTGACGTAAAACGCCTGAGCGTGAGCGGCTGATCTACCTGACTTGAACCATCGTGAAATTCTTCTAAATTGGGATTAAATTCTGACCAGAGGTGCTGTGACAGCAGGGCTCCCATGGTTCCTCCCTAGTGTCCTTTTTAACCGCGTCAGTTGGAAGACACGGGTAAAAGTTGCAGTTTCACCAAATGAAGCCCGTGATAAATGTCAGGGCAGTGAGTGTGAGGGTCAAAGGTCACCATGACAGAAAAAGGTGTCAGATCAAATGAGTCCAAGCCTATACTGGGGGCTTACACTCTGGAAATGCTAAATAATTCACACAAAAGGGCAGTTGTGAAAAGCTTTAACTAACTGAACTAACCTATTCAATAATGAATGGGGGGGGGCTGATTGTTAGCCTGCGTTGAATAATATACGTTCATTTTAGTCAAAGCTAATATTTCTTTGCAGCAGACAAACCCACCTGGGATTCACTGCATATAAATATTTGGGGCTGGAAATACCGAGACAGATAAAAATTCATTTTGTATTCTCAGACTCAAACGTTACGTCCTCCCAGCTGCTGCATGTCAGCATGTGGAGGTCATGAGAGAAGATGCTGATAGTTAAGGACATGATTCCAATAAACAGAGACAGCGAAGAAAAGGAAGGGATACCATCTGGCAGTGATGGCACAAAGAGAGGGCAGAAGGTTGGGAAATAAGAAATCCAGGGGAAGAGAAGTCAAGACAGTGAGAGTAAAGATCGAAAGAAAACGCTGGAGCGACGAGACAGATGGAGGGTCCATACAGGAAAAATAGCACCAGTCCAAATTAGGGACAGATTATGGATGACTTGCAAAGCAAAGGCTATAGCTGGTGGCTTTGAGACACTGTATAAAAGATGGAGGCCCGATGAAAGAGCCAAAGGCAAGAGGGAAAAGCAAGAAAAATTAATTAAATGAAAGACAAGGAGCGAAAAAGACTGGGGGGGGGGAAAGGAAAGGTGTTTTCCACGTGCGTGCACAAGAAAACGCCAAGATGGTAGATGAAAAGGGGGAAAAAGTTGGACAAATGAGTCTGAAATGAGAAGGAAGGAAAGCCCGAGAGACAACAGACATACGAAAGGGCAGCAGAGTGGCAGAAATCAATTCCCTTTGGGGGTCACAAGATCAGGGCAGTGGAGTGCAAATGCTATATTATGAACTCTCAGCGGGCTGTGACCGCAATACAAGTCATCATTCTGCCCTGGATGTGCAATGAAAAATATCCCCGTCCCTCCCGTCCGAGACCGCAGCTTGAGGGGTCGACGTCAGGAGTGATCGCCAATACGAATCTAGTGCTAATCAATATGTGGCCCCTTTTTCTTTCTGCCAACAGGGGACCCACCGTCGGTTGCTTAGTTGTAGATTTACGGCTCAATTCGGCCGATTTGACCACCCTGACAGTCAGATATTGGGTATCGATAAGGAAAAGAACTTCCCAGGCTTGACGCATTTCCCTGCAGTTATCCCAGCACTCTGGCTGGCTCCAGCGAGCCTGAGACGTGCCCATTATTTGATGATTAGCGTCTCTAAATTGCCTGTGCCAGCAAACTGATAACCTGTCCAGTGTGCCCGGGGGATCGGGGGTCGAATCGCAGCGGTTAGAGCTAATCCGAACAGTCATCGGATGAAAAGAGGATCGAAGTTTTAAGCAACCCATTTCACCTATTCATGAAAATCACCCCGGGGTGTGTTTGATATATATCACCCTTTTCATACGAATGCACTATTTATGTACTAAGCCAGATGTGGCTGATCGAGCCCCCTCAGCTGTCGTAAAAGGCAATTTTCAAGAGGTCTGAAAAGCCTTTTTTTTCCAAGTGGCCTGAAAAGCCTTAAGCCACCCAATCACCGCTCCACCATGAGGGCGAGGACTAATCAGAGAGATTATCACAGGATGGACAGACACAAAGCTTATTATTCCAGGAAGATCCACGTGTCACCGTGGCCGCAAAAACTGTAAAAAGCAGCTCAGCAGCAGTGCAGGCGCAAACACTCGTCAGGCCACGTGTGCGCCCAAGATAGTGGCGCTCATTTTCGGCGGATACACTGCTCTTTTGTAGTTAATGGGCTTAGACAGGACTGAAGAGGATTGCCAGCAATAATACTTCCAAGTTCTGCGGTTAAATTTAATTGATAACATCACCTCGGTGGCCTGGGCACGAGTCCTCCTCCACTCATTCTGTGGTGAATCCACCCTCTGACTCCTCTGTCTCTCTCTCACATACGCTGTTGATGTATTTCAAGGGGCAGCGGTTTGATTTTACCTTTGGATCCTACAGCCGGTAATATTTCTCACCATAAATGACTCCCATGCAGATGAGCAGATGCAAACACGCCGTGCCCAGGGCTTCTTCATTATTTGAATTCGCATAAGCGCGGCTGAAAAACGACCTCCCGACAAACGTTCAGTCCTAAACCGGGAACAGGCGACCACCTAATAGGCAGTTTGTATTTATTCAGTGCCTTAATTCTCTCTCTTCTGCCTTATTTTTCATACTCTCTGCCCTCAAACTGGCTGCTTCAAAGCCACTCTAATTGCATTGGGGATCGGCCTTTAAAGGGTTGCCATGGTGACCAGCAGCGGCTCATGCCACATGCCTCACTCGCTTTCCTTACTTTTGCTAAAGCGTTATCGCTTGATATCTCCCTCGCTCTCTCCTCCTCTTTCATGCGTCGCTGTTTCTCATCTACTTTTCCACTTCACTCCATTCACCCTTTAATTATTTCCCACTATTTCATGCGGCTTGATGAAACACACACACACACACACACACACACACGCACACACACACACACACACACACACACACACACACACACACAATCATGCACCAACCTCGTCTCAAGCCCTAAACACACAAGGCTTTGTAAGCAAGTGGTGCAGCATCAGGGTGTGAAGCGGAGTCCAGCCAGAGTGGGAGCGCTTCATCGCAGCTGGCCAATGGCAAATATGTTCTCAGCGGCGGCTTTCAGGCAACCGTTTCAATCAGGAGAACGGCCTTAAACAGTCTGTTCCGCTTTTTTTTTTCTTTTTTTTTAAGCTGTAATCAGTAAGGTAAACAATCAGGAGCAATGCGGCACCATGCTGTGATATCTACATAACAGCAGGGTTATTGTGATGCAGCCATTTTTAGGGTATTGGCGAAATGGCGATCCTTGTAATAGCAGATCTGTATCTTGGGATCCTCAAGTCCAACTTAACACACTCTACATTTTGTGGAGTTGTGCACATCGGTTTGCAACCCAAGTTCCACTTGGTTTTCAGGCAGTTTAGTCATTGTTTTTGATTAGCTGGCTGTTATCTGGGCTGCCTGCTGTTTAAACTGCAAACAAGCCTCTGTGTGTGTGTGTGTGTGTTTGTGTGTGTGTGTGTGTGTGTGTGTGTTGGAGAACATTGATCTGCAGCCATATTCAGGTACTGATACAAAGCCAGCGCCAAGGGAAGTCAGAGCCCCGGCAAACTCGCCAGTTTATATCACGCGTGCGCACATTCGTGCACACACAAATGTCCTGCAAGCACAAACAGAAATATGAGCTATTAAACGTGAACATCCCGACAGTGCCAGCGAGCACTGGGCAGTGTAACCTGAGCAAGAAGGAGACATTACTGTACCTCTTTCCCAAATGGGGCAGGGACTTTCTCATTTTTATTTACGTTGTTTTGTTTTTTTCTTTCTGTCTCCCTCCGTATATGTGTGCGTGCATGTATGTGTGTGTGTTTGGGGGTGGGGGTATGCATGCTTCTGCCACTTGTAAAGGTGATATCGGTAAAAGCTGCTGATTTAGCCACTTCCTCTTCACGTCATCAGCCTAAAAAAAGCCACGGGCAGAGCTGTGGTTCCACCTTCCTACCCTCTTTTTCACCAGCCTCTTCTCCCCTCCGGCTCCTCCGCCATCTCCATCCTCAGTCGACACATTCCCTTATGCCATGCGTCCTCCCTGAGTGCCGCCATGCCATTTCCCCCTCTCAGATCTTCACGTTCTTCAGCCCAGTCTGCCACCAATCTCCCGTCCCTTCATGCTGCAACTTTCTTGTTCGCTCTCCATCTCGCTGCTTCTGCTCTTCAATAATTCAGATTGTGTTCGTCCTGCTGTAAGTGTGTGAGGTGGGCGTCCCATCAGAGACCCGGAGCGGGAGCCCGAGAGCGCCAACATCGCTGACGGGAAAGGCTCTGCTGGTAAAAGCCAGCTTGTTCTGAGTGCATGTTTTTAGAAGCGCTGCTCTGCATGTTTAAATATGGACAAATGGTTCGCAGTGGCTGCACTTTTATTCCGAAATGCATGTGTGCATGTCGATACAGGAACAGAGATGGAATAAAAAAACGTCTTCAGGATTCTGTCGAGAATGAAGACCAGTAAATTAGAATTTGCTGATGTGAAAAAGAGAGTACGATCAGACCTCATGTAACCGGAGGATTTTATATTGAGTAGGAATTCTGAATTCCCTCCAAATCAAGGTTTAAATAACCCGACATGGACATTAAAATCCAATATATCTGCATGATGAGCTGCGCCTGTTTCTGGAGTTATTTTTGACAGCTTCGTGAGCGTGTCACCCACCATATTATTCCGGATTTGTCACAGGCCTGACAGGCCGTGGCTGAGCGGCGGATGTCCATAAACACGGGCTCGCTCTGAATCGCGAGGGCGGCTGCGATCCAAGTCCGAGTCACGTGTCCGAACCTGAGCGTGCACGTTCCCCGGATCTCTGCGGATCTCTGCGGATACACGCATGCAGATGGCGCGCCACTGAAGTGTGTGATGGAACACAAACACCACGATGATCATGCAGCCGTTGACGGCCGCTGTCTAACACTGTTTTAGGAGCCTCTTTTGGCGCCTGGATGAATCCGGCCAGACATTTGATTCTGAATTTTCACTAGTCTGAGTGTCACAATTACCTCTTGACCTTTATGCATCAGACCCCACCAGCTCGATCCACTGGGTCGTAAATATAGATGGTTTATCCTCCTTTTGCCGTACCTAAACTGCAAACATCTACAGAAGTAACTGACGTCGCTTTGATGTGAGTAGGTGGGAGTGTCTGGTGTATCTGCACGGAACCAGGCGGCAAATCTCCACGACCGACTCACAATCGACTTAAAATGTTGTGAGGAGTCACACAAAGGCGTTGCGGAGCAAAGTCTGAGCAGCACTCTTACTCTCCCCCTCCGCGCGGCAGCGAGGGGAAAGTGCTGTCGCGTGACGTGCACGCGCGGATGTGCACGTGCAGCCGCCGATGCCCGACTTCAAAAGCAGTGCCTCCACTTTAATCTTCGCTCCTCCTGCACTGCGGACCTCAGGAAAGACAGAAGAAACCCGGGCTTCTTCAGACACTCCCTTCCTCCGCAGCAACGTCCTTCTGTCTCTGCTCTCCTGCCGGGAAGATGCCGAGGCACGCCGACGTAACCACCCGCTCCTCCTCCACGTGCAATCCCAACCCTCGTCAACAGGCCCGGGCTCTAACCTCCTTTTTGCTCCCTCAAAATCGCTTGGCGAGCGCTTGGCGAGGTGAACCAATGTGTCGAGCATGTTAAGACAGCCCGGTGGGTGCCAGGCCACGGGGGTTGAAGAGGTGGCATTAAACTTTGTGATTTCCACCTATTCCAATTGGAATCTAGTGATTAGATGTGACATTAGTGGCCGCGCCGAATATAAAATGAGGAGGTGGGAACAAGGACAAACATCCAGCGCGGTTTCTGAAGACGGCTGTAATTGAATCTAAGGAGGCTGACGGGTGTCATGGCAACCACTTCATTTCCTTACATCTTAAAAGTTGCAGAAACCATGAATGGTAGCTCACTGGACACCAGAGTGAGGTAATTCCCCAGTTGGGTTTTATATTTCATCCTTGCATGGATTTCCAAAAACCCAGATATAGATCTTGATCAAATCGTAAATCCTGTCTTTCTTGGTTCAAAGGCTGCACACTCTTCAGCGACTAAGGGTTTCACAAAATAAATGTATGTTTTCCTGTACATGTTGTCCTTCAAAGCAACTCAAGTGGAAGAAAATGAAGGATAATTTTTTTACACCATGGTTATTAAATCAAAACCAGCTCGATCACCAGATTTGTCTGCATCTGATTGACTAGATGAACTACATGCACTGAACAACCAGACTCAGAAATATTCCACTGATTTGGGACGCTGTAGAGAAGTTTGTAGCCAAGGCCATCAAACATGCTAGGTTAGCTTAGTATTCGGGTTATCCGCCATCGACCGGTTCATGTTACTATCCAAGACTGTCTTGGCCATTTCCTCTATAGAGAGGACATTTAAAATTGGCTGAGTGATCTTCTAATCTTTTGAAAAGGGAGCTAATTCCCCCCAAAAGTGAATGTCAGCCTCAGATTTGAGGTTAAGTCTGAGTCTGAGATAAATCTACTCGCCTTTGGTCCAAAGCAACCCTCAGGTTCCTTCAGCTCACTTAAATTCTTTCAAACTAAACCTCCATACAGAAGAAAACCCTTATAAATCTGATCACATGCTGGACAGGATTGTTTCTTTTCTCTGATCATGGTTTTCAATGAGTTCACCTTTCGCCATTGCAGCTTTAAATCACATGACTTCATCCTCTTCCTTCCCCATCCTAACCCTTAACCTCAGCTAGGCCTGCAGCTTCCCTCATTCATTCCCCCTCCTGCACCGGCTCCTCTTAGCTTACCCCGTCCCTCGTCTCCAAGGCGTTTCCATCACTGCTGACCTGAGCTCATCTCTCTCCGTGCCACTTAAACTCCCTGTTGGTTTCACATTGACCCTCACCTTGTCTAGATGGCCTCCCACAACTGATGGAGTGATGCAGACATCCAGGACATCGGGGGAAGACAGAAGGGGAACGGGAGGCAGAAGGGAGCAATATCACAGAAAAGAGGTTCAAAAAAATAGTAAGTGACAGGCGATCACATGGATCTAAACTGGGGGATTTCAACGCGTCCACAACTCTAAACTGCAAATAAGGAAAAAAAGTTATACTGTGTAATCAGGTCACTGCAAGAAGACAGATGCTTTTCTTCTTCTTTTTTTTTTTTTAAAGCCATCCCTTTCAATTATTTGTCATTTATTAGAACTGAGTAACGGTCTAAATGGTTTTGGCACAAATTTGTCCGCCGGCAGCCAAAAGGGAATTAACTGTATACTACTACAGTCGAGGCTGTGACAGAAAGACCTGAGCAGCATGTAGAAAAAACAGGCCTGGCTCATTGAGAACAATCCACATCAGGGTTAGGATGGTCTAGGTGGGTGGGGGGGCATGCATGCTCACATTAACAAGCCTGGGGGGGGGGGGGGGGGGGGGGGGGGGGGGGGGGGGGTCATGCATGCTCGCATTAACAAGCCTGTGGTTAATTAGCCGCACTAACCCATACTCACACTAAATGTTTTACTGGGTGGCAAATGAGACTCACACGTTTCTGAGTGCACACACACACACACACACACACACACACACACACACACACACACACACTCTTATGGGGATGGTGAATGTTTTCCAATAATGGATGAAGTAGGTACCAGAACCCTGGCTGTGCTTGGTCTCTAATGGTCTGCAGCTTTGGGGCGAGTGTGTGTGTGTGTGTTTTACTTATTTTCACCCCCCCTGCAAATGTTAATGTCTTTGCCACCAGCCTCTGCAGTGAGCATCGCAGTACAGTGTTGCTACTAACGCTAATAATGTAGCTGCTAATGCTAGTAGTTCATAACATATACCGGTATACTTTATTCTCGCCCCTGTTATTATTGTCCATTCCAATTCCAGGGTAAATGGTCATTAACTGTGGCTGTCAGGCAGGGACCAGGGCCCCGCTGGTACTGTGTCAGGCCACAGGACCTCTGCCCCTGTGTGGCGTCCGGTCAGAGCCGCGTGACAGCTGTGGGTCCCCGTGTTCTCCTCCTGGCAGCAGCTCGGGCCTCTGGTCCTCCAGACAAGACACATTTAATCCCAGCTGGCCCCGTCTCGCAAATGACTGTTGGTGTTCAAATGACAAACCAGAGTTTCAGGACACAAGTGGCCCATACACTGAGTTCGCCTGCTTATTATTGTGTGGAGGAATTTTGACAACTTACTTGGCAGTTTTACAATTCAATTAATTGCTACAAAGATGCTAATTAAAGCCTGTGGTTCCTCTGGATTGTTTCTTAATTGATTTCTATTATCCATGGTTCATCGTCCTCTCCCCATACTTGTCATACTAAGAAAAAAATGGACTGAAATCAAATTTTTCTCCAGCTACCACGGAGGGGTGAGGTAAAACTGCTGATGACATGTATTTGTGGTGACGCACGGTGGCACATGTGACACAATAATGGACCCCCTCCTCCACAGTGTGATTAGAGGGGGCTCGGCATTGTTGAAGGTGTAAAGGAGAAGCTTTCAGGGGGCTGCATTTGCCAGCCCCGGTGAGGTAATTGCCGTTAGCTGCAGCACTCTCACATTCACTTTACCACACCTGAGATGGGAAAACATGATAAGGGGATTTTTTTTCTCAACATTTCTCTCCAAAACAGACCCCTTGCAACGCTTTGAATCGAAGCAAAAAGACATTTAACTGTGCCTCAGCGCTGAATCCGCACGTGTTCCCTTAAAGACACTTTGAAAGCAGAAGCCTCGCTCCTCAAATGTCTCTTTTAGTCTTTCCTCCCAGAGTTTGGTTGCAAAACCCTGATCCCCGCTTCCATCCTGGCGTGACTCAGCGCCTCGCTGATCAAACATACAGGTTTTCCTCTCCTCTTTTCCCTGCTTCCTCCCTTTCTCGCGCTTCCTCTCTGACAGACAACTGGAGGCAGCCGCACACAGGCGGCTTCCTGAACGCACCCCTGGGGGACCGAGTGTGTATTCGCCAAAAAGTAAGAGGCGTCCTCCAGGAGGAGGCTTTTCAGAAAGGTAGCAGGCGAAGGAGAAAAATAATGAGATAAGATCACAAACACCACTCTTTGTTTCCCCTTCTCTCCTCGAGTGCCAGCGTGGCTCGGAGTGCGTATTCAGGACACAATGAGGCAAAGTTTTCTTTGATAAAACTCCACTTATTTTCTGCTTTCATTGTAATTTTCCCCTCGACTGCCCATAAAACCTTGAATTCACCTCAGATGCAGTCAAGCTTATCACCTGACATTTAAGTTTTAAGAAGACATTGCATATTTATTAAGGAGCAAAAGTGCTTGAAACCATGAGTCTATTAGGTAAGACGATGACTAGCGTTGCAGCATAGAAGATTAGTACTCTTGATGGGGTACCAGTGGCAGGTATTAGCACAGTAGCTTGTGAGAGGGCTAAACATTGCCCTTTTATTAGATAGCATGAGAGGATGAGATCAAATGACATTAACCCTCGCAGCATCAGCTGCCCTCTCGGCTCCCAGAGGTTAAATGTTCCTGTCGCGGTTCCTGATGAAAACCACGATGCGTTTATTAATTAGCATGTAGAGAAAAAACAATCCGAGACTGGAACTCGTTCATGTATATGGTGCAGAAGGACACAACGCACAGCAGCAAAATAGACCCCGACAGGAGCAGATGTAACAATTACCAACACATTACAAATACTAGCGGTGCTGTTGTTGCTATGGTGAAGTAACCTTATCGCTGCGTGCCATTTAACCTCATTACGTGACAATTTTGGATGAAAGCGACGGCATGAATGCCCTTAATTTACTTGGTTTGTGCTGGTGAAGAGTACATTTCTCTGTCATTATCCTGTTAAATGCCGTCAAAATAAATGATTCGCCTCACCGATGCTGTTTGGATTGGTCCAAACCCAAGCCACTGTAGATAATGCTGACATTTCCCGTCATTCAAATAACTGATAATTGTGTGTTAGTTTGTCCAGCCTGAGGTCTCAAATTCTGGATATATATATATATATGTTCTGGAAATAACTATCAGAGTCCCTCACTCACGACTGATATCAATATTGCAAGCTTTTCAGCGGGCATAGGCATGTCACCATCAGTGAAGCCAGGCAACAATGCCTTCAGGAGCTCTTGCATTATTCAGAGCCCAACAAGCGCTGGGGTGCTGCCATTATCTATTTAAATCAGAGCACAGGCATGTCCCTCTGAAGCCGTGCACATGGGTTTCCACCTGCCCTTCTTGCAAGAGATAGAAGGGGGGCTGAAAAGGTGAAGTGTGGGACCGGTCGCCATAGCGGACGCCAGGAGGAGTGATGAATGTTGAGGTCAAAGTCAACAGGGAAAAAGGAGAGGAACTAGCTGAGGCAGATATGGAAAAAGCATTAGGGAAATATGCAGGGGATGAGATGGGGGAGGAGGGTAAGGAATATGATCCATAACGGGGAGAAGGGGGAGGAAGGAGAAGGAGAGAATGATGTGTGAGGAAAGTAAAGTAAAGAGCATGGAAGGAATGAGTGAGAGAGAAACTGCATACATGAATACATTTTTTTTTTAAAAACAAAAAAAAAAGGCACACCTTGAGAGGAAAGCCAGGCTAAATAAAAAGAATGGGCACCTCATGAGGTAGCATTTAAAGAGTCCTTTTCTCTATCAGCTCACATCGCTCTCTGCTCCTTCCCCACCTGTCCATTCATCAAAAGACGGCCGTCCCTTCGTCCTGAGTCACTGGCACAATTGCTCATCCACTCCATTAGACCATCGGCAGATCCCTCTTTATTCCCACTCCCTCATCCTTTCCCCTACTAATCATTCCAAAGTTAAATAAGAATCATACCTTGCCGCCGTTCATTTGTGTTTATTTACGGAATACCACAAGCAGTTCCAGAAATAGGACAGGAAGTAAGCGTACCTCGGTAGTATCTCTGAAGTAAAGTGAATTAAGTAAACTATTTTCTTTTAATGTATGTAGGTTTCTGACCAATCAGTGACCATCTAGCGTGGCACCTGGAACAGCTTGGCAATAAGAGCAGTATTTAGTGGCAGTAGCGTGCAGCCAAGGCGAGTTGGGTAGATACCCCGCTGTGAGAAGGGGGCAAAAGGCATCACCTTGCGGGGTGATTTTTGACGGCTGGATATTTCAAGTCACATAAAAGTGATGATGATGAAAGATGGTACTGAGTCTGGGCCACGGAATGGAAGAAGAACAACAAAAAAAACCCTGTCATTTTCTGCCCCGTGTCGGGTTTCTGCCCCTAACGGCAGCTAAGTGCTACTTAATCGCAGAGCCCGAGCTTTAAACAGAAACGTCACTCCACCAACCGACCGTGACAAAACAGGCCCCTCTGTCTTCGAGTGCTTAAGTAAAAGGCGCTTACAGAGTTAAAGACTGTAGCCCACAGCTTTAAGCAAGAAGAATGCGGAGCGTGTTTCCGAGCACCTCCAAAACGACCGATTTTGTATTCCCAAAGACCGTGAACTGATTTGTTTCTCGCCACATTATGCAATTGTTTCTCCACAAATAGGAGGGAAATGTGCTCCCACAAATGTCTCCCAGTTGCCGCGGAAGACAGGCCGCATGACACGTCTACGCCTTTGACAATTATTACGGAGCGGGTGGTGCAGACGTGTCTCAAAAACAAAAGTCCCGGACGTCGTTTCTCAAGAGCAGGAGACATTGTGATTATGTTAGCTGTTTAAATTCTGGAGTGCACTCAGAGGCCAAAATCAGCCCCATTTTTCATCGAGGGGGACTCCTTTTACTCAGCTACTGATAAAAACGAAGGCTGCATGGTCATCAATCCGTAAAATCGTCAAGTCCTTTAACTCAAAACAAGCCAACTCAGTAAACACACCCACGCGTACTCCAGTATTCATATATGGACGATATCTTTATGTCATTCCTGTCTTCTCCGCTCGATTACTTCTTTTGTTGACATGCTGCACTTCCCAATGTAACCTACAATCGCTGCAGCATTAGCTCACTTGTTCTGTCAGTCAGAGAGGAATGAAAGGGCCCAGCCGACACACACACTAGCCAGACATCTACCGCCCCACCAATGCACACACACATTTCGACGAGCGCTCACGCACGGAAGCCAACGGAGTCCGGCGTGCAGAAAAGGCCGACTCGTCCGGCTGTGGACGGCCAATGGACTTGGGGCTTAGGGCTCGCTACCGTGAAAAGGGGAACAATTTCATGCCCAAGTGCATCAAAGAAGAGTACACAGGGAACAAGAGCAAACAATTTTTCCACCCAGATAGGTTACAGCAATTACCCTCGCCTCTTTAACCTTGCCACTCGCCTGGAAGCCCTGTTTCAGGTCCCATCCGCAAACACGGCTCCTATCGGAGGATCCGGGCTGGACGGCCATCTTTCTCCATGTTACATCATTTTAACCACGATGAGCAATTGTGGATAAACCGTGGGGGTGTGTTGAGAGGGGACGGCAATTACGAGTTTAGGTTGACCCATTATCCTGCCATAACGGCGCTGAGTGTGATTAAGTGATCATCATTCAGCGTCCAAACACAGCAGAGGAGAACAGTAGCTCCATTACAGCAATGGAGTTACTGTATGAGTATGACTAACAACTAAAAGAGCTGCGTGTCATTGGCTGCTTTCTTGTGAATAGCTGCCTGACATTCTAAATCCACCACAGAGGAAGAGTCTAGTTTATTAGTGTTTGTCTCATGGCCAAGAGTGTAGAGACAGCAGGTCAGCTCAGACATTAGCATCTCAGGGTCGTACACACTCGTAGACAGGGTCGCATCATTCGATGCACGACAGCTTTGAACCACAATGAATTATCCTGGCTGTGACAAGAATTGTGAATCAATGCGTGCCTTCACCATTTCCAGGCGTTTGAATACCAATTGAAGCCCCCCAGATGACCCACAGTGTGACACTACCGGCATGATATTAGTGTCCCCAGCACCTTCTGTAAAAAAAAAGACAAATCGCAATCGAAAAGGTTGCTGGAATAAAACGGTTGTTGGAATTCGGTCAAGTCGAATTCATTCAATCAATCAAATCAAAGTCGCAGGTGCGACGCTCCGATATTCCCAGACAAACAGGCCTCAGCACCTGTGTGCAACATGCTGTCTGTTGGAGCCATCAGAAACTGACGTTGAAGGCTTTGCGTCACTTCTACATTAATTCCAACAGCTTTCCCAGTAATCTGCCTTCGGCGGCGGGTTGTGTTCTGACAGACTTTGACAACCCTAGTCTTGGCTAAGAACGGGCTGAATTGGTGTGCTTCACGCCGCTCGAATAGCAGGGATGTAAGGCAAACCTGATCCACCTGGCTCCACTCACTTCAGTCGGAGTTCTACCTTCTATTGGCGCTCCTTCCAAGAACCACAAACAGGTGTACATGTTGGCATAGCATGTTTATTATCGTGAAAGCAAAACCATGTGAAGTGCACAGGCCATGCACGACAAGTGTTCCGCAGGTGTTTTATTTGAATCATTGATATAATGTAAAGATGCAGATTACAGTTTAGTGGCTGTGATTGACCTCAGGGGAAGCCTTCCATGAATCGCCCACTTTCCTTCGCTTTTGTGTGGAAGGGGAGCCCCCCCCCCCCCTCAATAATTGCTATAATCAAAAACACTGCGCACTTTGTTGTGCGAGGTATTGCCAGGCCTAGTAACAGTAGCCACGGGGGTGGGGGAGCGCATGATCAATTTAATGGAAGTAAATGAAAATGACATGATTCATTCCACTTGTGCCGCTGAGTGACGTGGCCGTTTCACTTTGCATCTGGAGGTGCGTTGCGTTGACGGGCCTGCTTTTGGTGAATTCACCTGCTCGTTTTATTTAGTTTTTTCCCCAACTAACATCAGAATCTAATCATCTCATCTTTGGCCTCTCAGGCGGACAGTAATCTCCCTCTTTCCTTCTGTTTGGGGGCGACACAGCTGAGGGTGCAGCAACACTTTAAATGACTAATGTTGCATCCACTGATTAACTTAAAGGTAAATGTTACACTGTTAATTAGCATGGGGATATTATCAAGCAAGTCCAATTATACCATGAATCACGGCAGCTTCTTCAGTCCTTAAATTAGAAAAAAACAAATCAGTGTCCTGATTATTTAGATGAGAACGATGGCTGCACCTCACTCACTTCGCTCCATATCTGATCCTTTGAGCTGAACAGCGACCAGTGTCTTTATATCCATACTTGCTATTAACATACTTTGATTTCTTTCAATTCCAATTACCATCAAGGGATTAATGACATGGCTGCAAACAGCTCCGATATTCACAAACGCTGACAGGTTGATGTCTTGGTGGATCAATGTCTTAAAAACGGAGACGATAAAACCTCCACAGCTTAATATGGTGGAGAGATGGCTGCCAGTGTTGTTTGTATCTCTGAGAGTCGAGTAAAAAGATACCCAATGCCCGATCCGAATGGTCTTTATTAGTATGCAGAATGGCTTGTTTGTGGTCTTGTTGGGTGCAGTTTATAAGGGGCAGCTCTGAGGGGCAACAAGAGGCACTGAGATAAGCGGAGATGATGAAAAGAGAAGAGCAGACAGGGAAAAACCTCTTTTTTTTGGCCATGCAAACATGCATATAGGCACACTGACAGCAGATATCACCATTATACATTTGCATCATGGTATAAAACGCATGCCCTATAGAAAAAACTCAACTCGCCGTTGCACAGATTTTCACATCATGACATCACCATCACCACCTAAACCCCAAATCGTTAAACTATTGTAGCTATCAATCAGCGGTTGTTTCTGGAGTGGCGTTCTGAAGATTTAAAAGATAAGATGGTGGGATCTTTTGGTAATCAGACCTTCTCAACCCAAAACTCAGAGCTAGATCTGTCGGCGTATTATTGAACTACCTTGACATCGGCATGGTCCCGAGAGGATCCTGCATAGACTTGGGTGAACCCCTTGACTTTTACCCTGTGAACAATAACCGAAATGGCTTTTTTAATAAAAGTGATGGCGCTGGTGTCACTCTTCTGCTCAAAACTCTTGATAATAATAATAATAATAATAATAATAATAATAATAATAATAATAATAATAATAATAATAATAATTCTGGCGAGCTGTGGAGGGGGAGGGGCAGGCGTCACAGGAAGGAATGTTCTGGTGCTCCAGCAGCGACGGTACACCCAGCAGAACATTGTTGCCTTTGCATTGCTAGCCTTGTGTTATTTGTTGCACTATCGGGGGGTTTCGATCACTTTGGTAGCTTAAAGGCTCTTCCGTAACTTAAAGAAGGAAAATAGTTTTGAAATAAGTGGCTCCTTAAATCTAAAGCCCAACTAACTCATGTCGAAACATGGCTGATTTATGATGATTGAAATGGCAAATGCATCCTTGTTAACATGCTGACATCATGGCTCCCCAACCTCTGCGTGCTACTGCAGAACACTAAACTAGTCTGGTTCTTTGATAAAACTTTAATACCCTGCGTTATAAATTTTAATAAATTAAATCCACTTAATTGTAGCTCTAGAAAGTGCCAGTGCTCCGACTTTTTCCTGAAAGGGAATCTTTTTTTTTTTCACATGTCACTTAATCTTTAATCTACCCCCAACAATCTCCCAATCTCTGACTGTATATAAGAGACAAAAGAGATAATAGGATCTGTGCAAATGTGCACAGAGCAACCACAATAAGCTCAGGGAAATTCAAGCCTATCGGCTGCCAGAAATATCTGATCGATGTGGACATATCCGGGCTTTATTCCCACTCGGCAACGCGCGCAGAATCGTACTGTAATTACCATTGTAATTTGCTGCCAAGTGTTGTGGTAGCATAGCACAGCGAACACAGTTATGTGTTATCAGTAGTTTTACTGTTAACTTAATAAACTCTGCAGTTCAGCCCTCTTTCCATCGGTTGTAAAGGAAAATATAGGAACATATAGCTTCAAATTGAAAGAGAGGTGCCTTTGATTTAGAGAGGCTCGTTGCAAGTTGGCATAGAGGCCATTACACCAATGCTATTCGGTCATTGTTTGATTGTTAGACGCTCTTAGTTTTCTTCATATTCAGGGGGAGTGGGTGAATATCTCAACAACATCACAGCCTCGTCTCCACTGAAACAACCCCCCACGCTGCACGCACAGATGAAGATGCAGTCTGAACTCACAGTGCATTTAGAGGCCACTGATGCTCTGGTTCATTCACATCTGCGCACGCACGCACGCACGCACGCACACACAAACACACACACACACACACACACACACACACACACACACACACACACACATACATACACACCCTCCAAATTATCTTATGAATTCAGCCAGTATATATATTTAAGGTGCGCAGAGAGCAGCTCTGTCAGTAGCTGAGATGGTCCCCAGCAGCATTGGATCCTGCTCTTCAAACTGCGTCCCACACTCGCGGTCCAGTCTCCCATAAACACAAGTTGATTAACGAACGTGCAGCATCCTAAACCACCACCGCGTCACCTCCGCTTGCCCCTTCCCCCCAGTCCCCCCCGATCCTAGAGAGGTGCTCTAGGATCGGGGCGGTCCTGTGGTTGGTATCCATGCGCCGCGCCTGTATGCGTCTTTCCTTTGATTAATTAAGTCACTCTTCACCTCTGCTTCGCGTCAGAAACGCGATCCTTGCGCAGTGGGCTCATATTCCTCTCCGGGACATGCAGACGTGCGCGTTGACACGCACGCATACGTGCACAGGAGCGCTTTTCACGGTCAGCGAACATTTACGCGCGGAAAGAAGTCGGCGATCAGCAGCATCTCTCGGGTCTTTAGTCAAAATGTGTGTTTTCAGTTGACACGCAAAGGCAGTGGGAAATCGGCGTGTGTGCCGATGTGGAGGGGTGGGGGTGGAGGTGATTTTCTTTGGGGGGGGGGGCGTCGTGCGGTCCCCAGTGGTGCAACTTCTCATCTTTTTTCCCCCTTTAAGTTGACACAACTGGGAGCCCCCACAACCAAACAGATCACTGTTGGCTGCAGCACAAGCCAGTTTATCTTCCCTTCCTCCCTGTTCCATCCAAGAGCCGCATGCACAGACCAGAGCGCACCGATACGTGCGCCTTCAGCCCCTCGGTCCCATCCCCAAAATCCTCGCGATGTTCTTACCTTAAAGTCGAGCCTCGTCGGGGCTGTTTCCGCTGGTCACTGATTCACTGATGTAACAGAAAACACGCCTATTCCGCAGCTCCCGGCTCGCTGTGGAACGTTGGTTGGAGAGACAGCAGTGAAAACAGCGGTTCTCTCTCTCTCTCTCTCTCTCTCTCTCTCTCTCTCTCTCTCTCTCTCTCTCTCTCTCTCTCTCTCTCTCCCTCTGAAATATTAGTGCCAACCGATTGGTCCACGGGACCTTCGACGGACCCTCTGCGCACCTCGAGGAGGGGCCGACAAATAAAGCAGTAATATTAATCCATCTTGCAAAGGTATTCTGCTCTGACTGTGAAGACGCGCGCGCGCCCTCGCGCACGGAATATCGATTTTATCCATTCAGAGAGCAATATTTGCTGCACAGTCCGCACCATGAAGAATGCATTTAGGAAGAGCCTCGCAGCAGCTGTTTCGACTCTAGAGCCTAAAGTGCAGTTTAGGCGCACGCGTGCAACCTTTTCTCAGCCCGTTTCAGCCTGTTCTCACACCCTTTTTACGCCCTTAACCGTGCAGTCAAAACCACAATTTCCCAGATTCTCACCGGGATGTTTTTAGCAGCCATTCGGAACGCGGCATCACGCTTAACTTAGACTGCGGCTGCCGTAAATGGGTCAGAGACAGGCAGAGTGATGATAACGTCTGGTTCTCCATCGGCCTTCGGGCCAGTTCCTGATTGCATAAGTGATTTGAGGCAAAACACAGTTGACCGACAGGATGTCCAATATTTGCAAATAATGACACATTTATGTCTCGGACGGTTGCTAAGGACTCCATCTGGCTCGCATAAACTGATGCTGGGAGCATCAGTTTATGCTGTCCTCAGAACTTAAGAGGTCTCCATCTCACCATCCTCCGTTCAACCGGGACTGTTTAGAGGCAGGGACTATTTTTGCCGTCGCTCTCAGTTCAACTGAATGATTCATGGTTAAAAAGCATTCGGATCTTTCACCTCTCTTTGTTTCATTTGCAAAACCCAGTTTACGCCCTTACAGGCCTGATAAATGTTCATGACCTCCAAAATGAACGCGAGGCTTGTGTTTTCTCACAATTGTAATTGATTGTTTTACCGCATTCCCTGTTTTTCTTGTCACCCCCCGCCCCCCACACACACACACACACACACACGCACACACAAGCGAGCACTCAAACTTTAATTTATTCCCACATCACATGGTGCTAAAAACAGCGTGTTTAGAAAAGATTTTAAAAAAATCATTGCAGGGTGAGGTTGAGGGTGATGCATCTTTTGGGTCCCTCTCCTGGAGCTGTCCTCCAGAACTGGTTTCAGCACCACGGTCAGAGACGCCTGATTTCTGCTGGGCTCCTTTCTGCTGCTCTCTGCAACCTTTGAGGTCACATCTGTCCCTGACTCAAGTCGCATTCCGGGACGTTTCCAGGTTGTTGGGAATGGTCATGTGCATAGATGCTGGCTCTTCCCCACACCAGCCCTGGGAGTGCATGTTGTTGCCCTACCGTGATTACTGAGGCATGGTTAAGGCCCGCTACCATCGACCAGTGTAGTGTAGTGATGCTCAACACCACATGAGCCTCATTATCACGGCGTGGCTCTGTCTTCCAGACTCCACTGGACTGGTGCTCTGTAATGGTACACCTTATTCCAATATACCAATCCCACTGAGATGTGAACTGCACACACACATACTCTCTCTCTCTCTCTGAACAGGCAACGGGCCAATGAATATTTATAAGTTCACAGGGTCAAGGTGTAATATCCACACTTTCAGCACCCACCCCCCCTTCCCTGTGTATGTGGCGGGGCATTTATCACCAGGCGCGATCGTTTAAAGCTCGGCCTTGTGCTGCCTGCCTCAGAACTGGCTCACAGAGTTTGTTTATCTCTCCATTTGCATCAGTTCCAACTGGATGCTGCAGCCAAAAGCAAGAATCAGGGCCATGACCTGAGATAGTGACCTATAGAGAAAGCCCCTACCTGCTACTTCTTTTATTTTTACATCCTGAAATTGAATACTGAGATTCTTTCAGGTCAAATAAAAGTGTGGTTGGGTGTGGACGGTTCGTTGATTATTGGGAGAAACTGAATATAGATGCAAATGTAGATTACAGCTGTACCTGAATTGATTACCATGCACACATGATGAGCCCTGTCCATATTGTGCACCCCCCCATTACACACACCTTGAGCCTTTTGATGTGATAAAACTTGCAAAGCTGCTTTGTCCTCCTTTTCTAATAAAGCTGTCATCAGCTGCCTTTGTGCTCACCCGTGGCTCGGCTCCAATAGGCTGGGATCAATAACGCTTGTCAGGGAGCGCTCCTCTGGCATAATGTGGGGGGGGTGACACATGGTAAGTAAAACACAGAATGGATCAACGGGCAATGCTCTGACCGGATTTAGAGGCAAAATCCCAGATGAAGCCAGCAGGTTAATCAGCAGAAAATCAGCATCGAGCCTAATTGACGGCATTGTCCCCGGTGGTTTTGCTTTAGTTCCTGTTGGCATCGCTGGGTTCCAGACATCAAGCGTGGACGTAATCACTCACGTAGGCTTCAGCTTCAGTTATTGAAGGGTATTTGTGTGAATTTGATTCAGGTCGGGCTAAATGCTAAAAGACAAAAATGCTAACAGTGGATCCTCTGTGGTGAGGTCCATCTATAGCACAATACATGGAGATTAATTAGTCCTCCCCTTGGGTGAGACAACGCTGAGTGATTAGGTGCAAAGAAGAGCCTAAATGGACCCATTGCATCGAGACAAAGAGGCCAACTGAATGGCCATGGTAGAACAAAAGGCTAATCCAGCTATCATTCGATGTTATTGTGTTTTTTTCTTGGCAGCGCCATTAGGGTCATGCATATTTCATCAAACAACACATGAGGCAGTGGAGACCGTCGCTCATGCCAGGTTGACATCTTCACTCTCCACACGTGCCGTTTCGTCTGCTGGAAACGCCGTTCATGCCACCGAAGGGCGGAAAAAGGCTGATCTCCAGAACTGCCGCGTCGTGTCACGTGGCGGCGTCCCCTAAGAAGCAGCGAGATGTTTTTTATGCCTCGCTTATGAATTTTGCAAGATATTACAAGTCAGAAAGAAACATTTTCATCCCTCAGAGACGCCTTTGTGTGGATGGAACGTGGTGATGTCAGAGTTGTTCGGAGCTTTGCCGTGAAGTCTATTTTTGATTCCAAGACTAGTTTGTTGTTTGGAAGAGCGGCACAAGAGAGGGCCTCTTTTTAGATTTTCAACTGCGTTTTAACCGATGTTGAGATCGAGATTCGTGGCCAGGGGTTGAGAATCATTGCAAATCATCCATTGGCAACCGAAATATGCAGAGAACCTGGGGCCACTTCTTGGATTTTTCCGCCTTAAAATTGAAACTTTTTCCCTCCCTGGAGGCGTCAGAGTTGCAAAAGAGAAGAATTTGTTAGTCAGATTTATGGAACAAAACTGAGCAGGGCTGCAAGGCGTAGCATATTTATCATCCATGACTAGTCACATCATTGGATATACAGATAGGTCAGAGGTCATCGTCCAGCTCCTGGCTGGTTAGAACAATTTTGGTGGCAGCAAAATGAACAAAATGCCATCAACACAAATATCAATTCCTTAAAGTGAATAATTAATATGAGGCTGAATAGAAGGAGGTCCAGCCCGCTTTGACTTATTTATTTTCTTCGTTCTGAATTGGGCCGTGGGTGCCTTTAATCATTCAGCAAAGCGAGGTTTATTTAACAACACCTCCTTTATTTGTTGCTGTGGTCAAGATCACATGCGTGGGATCGTTCGTCTGCTTTCAGCGTTTTCCTTCTTCTAAAGGGGACTTTTGCTGCCGAGCCAAATGGATCAATTTGCTTTGCCGTTTTCGCCTCTGCTTCCTTTGAGCCCACCGGGGCACGCCTGTCTGCACGCATGCCGTGTACTTCTCGAAACGAGCGATGAAATCTGACACCTTCCAAGTCCATGTTTGGCGTTTTCATTCCGCGCCCATGATTATGACCGCCGATGTCCCAGCTCGTCAAAGACAGAAGTGGAAATTCAGACCTGCGTGGGATTGAAGTTGAAGCTTGCAATTACTTTTAATGACGCCCGTGTTGGCGAGGGTCGAGACGCGGAGCACGGAGGGGGAAAATGCTTCTCCTTCATGGGAGAAAGAGTCCCATTACTCTCTGTCCTTCCACCGTCGCCGCTCGGCTGTGGATATAATGGCCAAAGAAAGACCAAGGCACTAAAATGTCGCGCCGAGTCACCGTCAGTTTGCTGAGTTTACTCGGTGTTGGATGGAACCAGTCAACTACCTGATGATGCATCACTGACTGAGGAGAGAGCTTCCTTATAAATGCTAACTCACCTTCACAAGGTGGCCCAGATGCTGCTGGACATCATACAACAACACAATAGGCATCCATCTTGCACAAGGAACATGATGAGCCAGTCTCCAAGCTCCAGTTTTCACCGATGACGCGTTTTGTTAGAAAGTTTTGATCTGAACTTCAACACTGTAATGTGGCCACTTTTAGGTTAGCTACTGCTGCACTTCCACAAACAAGGCCTGATCGCAGCCATCTGGACGTCTGACTCCATGAGAACGTCGACTTTATAAAGAAAACAGAGGCTGGCTTTGCTGCGTCCGACGGATCAGATCTAAACCGGCAGACTTCCAGATCTGCCTCACCAGCCCAAGCTGCGTCCCACTGCGTCATCTGGTAAAACTGCAACCAGTTATTGGGGCAATGCATCCAAAAACCACTGTTTTACAACTGCTGTTGTGGAATAAACAGGACACAAAGAGACTGCAGCTTTATCTAAATACTCAATACTACTTTCAACTACCATCATTCCTTTTAAATTGGTGTCAACCCAATGAAGTCCACCTCACTTTTAAATAATAATAATAATCCAGCAGTCCTCCTTTAATGTGTCCCACAGTTACATTAAAGGCTGGTGACGAGGTGTTCAAATAATTGTGTGACAAATAATTTCACCAGGTTTTGGAGGAGATATGACATTGGAGAGTCGAATTAGCCAATTTTCAACACAAACACAGGCCGTTTGGGGCAGTTCCAGTCCTTCATCGTGCGTCATTGTGCAGAAACAAGGTGACTGGCGCCATTTGGTGGCATAATGGAAAATTACAGTGTGTGTGGCAGCGTTATTAGATAAATCCCTTAATAAAACACCAAAAGATAAAGTTAAGATTAATGCTGGATCCTTATCAGGAGCAGATATAAACACGATCCTGGTATGTTTTATATGCATGTATATATTTATACTGGCTAATTTAATTGAAGTTCCACCCAACTTTTAACTTTTTGACACAAACTTTCCTCTAATTTGGATTCTATTTTACAAGAAAAGATGAGCCTTATCGGAAAGAATCAAAGTGTTAAGTTCAGTCGGACCCGAGCGCAGATCAGTAAAACACCGAGTCCAACCGTCCCATTTCCTGGAAGAGGTTCCTGAGGGAGTAACCGGCAAAGGAGGCATGGGAAAGTTCCCCCCCGTTTTTCCGATGACACGGACGCTTTTTAAAGGAGCGCGGAGCCGCGACAGGAGCTTTTTTGGAAGCAGCGGAGAGCGCAGAGAAGAGCGGGAGCCTGAGTGTTGAGGGCCAGGAGCCAAAGAGGAGAAAACGCGGCTTCACGAGAGAGACAAGTGAGAAACCAATAACTTTGGGGGACAATATCAAATGAGACCGAGTTAAATCTGATTTAACATCCCCTTATCCATCCGCCTTTCTATGAGGAGTCGGAAAAACTTGCCAGCGGGTAAATTACGCCTTTCCCAATCATTCATAATCGTTATTATTTTTATTTTCAAAATGATAACATTTAAATATGGTTTTCAAAGGACGTTGAGCAAGTGGTGTGGGTAGTAAATGTCTACACTTGAATCTTGACTCTAAGATGCTTCTGTCCTGCTGCGAGAAAGATGATTAAAAAAAGTTGGATTTTATTTTCCAAGACACTTTTTAGACATATTGGGAAGCTGTGAGTGGACCAGCTGAGTCTCATCCTGTCAGAAGAGAGTGTGTTTTTATTGACAGGAAGCGTGTTTTTCTTCTCAGGGGAGAAGAGATAACAGACGCGGAAGGGTCTAAACATACAGTGTCGCAGCGGGGGTCCCAGGTCAATCCACAGGATGTTTATTCAGAGGCATGTGTGTGTGACAATCCACGTACACGAGTGCTCTGCAGTCATTGTGTCATTTAGCAGCAACAACTTCCATCAATACTGCGATGGAAATGAACCTTTGTGGGGATCAGCGCAGCTTTGATTCACAAGTCCAACCAAAATAAGGGCGTGTATGAAGCTTTAAGTGGGGCTTGTATTGGGAACTCTTTCCAGTCATTTTAAATGGACCTTTGGCACCACTTGTTTTTGCTTCAGTACAGTACCGGGGTCCTGCTTTTACGACCCTGGGATGAAAAGTTGGAAGCGTGAGCTCATGGAAGCTCTAATAGAAGGTCGTTAGCCAGGCGTAGTTTAGTAGAAGAGCGCCATTCAGCCCGGGAAGGTCGGAGTCCCTTACCTCATTTCCAGAAGTCACCGCACACTTCTGCGTCAGGCTGGCGTGAGCACGCTTGAGAAATAAAGGACTCAATTAGGTGCTAAGTGGTACTTTTGGGCTAGTCTGCTGAGCTGTGGAGCAGCAAATGAAAGTGTGAATATGACCTGCGTCACCACTGGGCCTTCAAATGGGGAGAATGGGGGTCCAGGCACCCGGTGCGGCAGGTCCCGCTTTCCCTGAGAGACTTGCACAAAACTTTACGCTCCTGTCCCGAACAGCATGAGCTCTCAACCGAGCAGCTGGTGTTTGATTTTTCAGAAATAGAAACCGGGTTTGGAGCAGGATCGTGGAGAATCAGCCGTCCTGTCACAAAAACTTCTGTCAACTGAGATCATTTTAACAACCATAAACGAAAACATGATTATTTTTTTTTGCCAGAATGCCACATGCTTTGTGGGTTATTTGGTTTGTCATCATCTGATCATCTTCCCTTGGTTGCCACCAATACCAGATAAGAAATTGTGAAGTGAAGGACGGGATGGGAAGAGGAATAATGTCGGAATTATCTTTTTAGGTGACAAGGATGTCAAGAGGTGATTGGTCCTTCCTGGAGAACCTGCTGGAGGAGGGCCAGGAGTACTCTACGGGCATCGGCCGCGTATGGCTCACGGTGCTCTTCCTGTTTCGCATGCTCGTGCTGGGGGCATCGGCAGAGTCCGCCTGGGATGACGAGCAAGCCAATTTCATCTGCAACACGCATCAGCCCGGCTGCACCAACGTGTGCTACGACAAAGCCTTCCCCATCTCCCACTTCCGCTACTTTGTCCTCCAGATCATCTTTGTTTCCACGCCGACCATCTTCTACTTCGGATACGTCGCTTTGCGGGTCAGGAAGATCAATAAAGACGTGGAGGGCAGCTCTGATGAAGGTCAGAGAGGAGGGATGGCGAAGGAGACGGACAGTAACTCTGCAACGAAACGCAGCTCAGAGAAGAAACTAGAGGAAGTGAGGAAAAGCAGAAAAGCTGATAAGGAACTTCCTGAGGCACCTAAGCTGAAAGGCAGACTGCTGTGTGCGTACACCCTCAGCATCCTCTTAAAGGTCCTCCTAGAAGGTGGCTTCATGACAGGCCTGTATTTCCTGTACAACGGCTTCTACATCGCAGCAAAGTTCGAGTGTCAAAGGAACCCTTGTCCCCACACGGTGGACTGCTTCGTCTCGCGGCCCACGGAGAAGACCATCTTTGTGTTATACACTCAGGTCATCTCTGGCGTCTCCCTGCTCCTCAACCTGGTGGAGCTCCTCCACCTTCTGCAGCTAGCCGTCGCTCACCGGCTGGAGAAAAGCCACGGTCACCGCGGCGTCTACCTGCCTCCCGCTGAGCAGGCGACCGTGGAGGCCGCGCGAATCCAAATGGAGGTGTTACAGTCCAGTAAAGCAGGGAGCAACGGCGACCTTCCAACCCGGCATGAGGTCGGGCGTCACACCAATCCCTGCGAGAGTTCCGGGGAACCAGGGATCGAGGTGAACAGGGGACCCGGAGAGCCTGGGGACGACCTCCTCCCTAGTTATGTGACTTGCGTTGAAGCCACGAGGGCTATGCTTTCACCCAGAGTCCATTATAAGAAGAACACAGTCCAGAGTCCGAAAAGCACCAAGGCAGCTCAGAAAGGACATTCAAAACAGAAACATTATGTATGACGCCCTCACATGAGGTCGTGCATCGTTGCGCTTTTTATAGATACTGTCCTGCGCATGATGGCTGATGATCAGGACCACGGGGAGAGGGCCTAGATGAGGTGGAAAAACAACTATTACGCTGTGAACCCCAGCGTCTTCGTGAGAGGGCCGCATTCAGAGCGAGATGGAGCCGATAAAATGGCCGTTCTAAATGAAACACCCCCCAAGGGCTTAAGCAATGAGACTCTACTATGAGATAAGACAGTCATGAGACGGCTCTACGTTACATTTGAGTGTTTCCTGCACCGAATATGGTAGAAATAAATTTAAAAGGCACTGAATCCAGGATGTGAGAGAGAAGGCAACAGAGCCGCATTTAAGCATATTCCTCTGAGATTTGCACTGTTACCCGTGGAGCTCTTTTCACCCCCCCACTCTCCCCGGGCCGTTCGCACACTGCGGAATGTTCTGGTCTCAGGGTCCTGCTCAGCTCCCAAGAGGATAATGGCTGCATGGATGCAGGCATGCATTCACACACACACACACACACACACACGTTGCTCACTTCCCCCTTTCACCCAGTGAGTCTTCGTCATTGGAGTCGGGGCGGTGTGTGTGTGTGTGGGGAGGGGGGGTCATTGACTGGAAAGGAGAAGGGGAGGCAAACCATGAACATCCTGGGATTGAAATGGGGAGAGGAGAGCTGCAAAGGGGACTGGGGGCAACGCGTGCAGCGATGCGCCGGTGAACACCGCGTCGGGCTGAAAGTGGTACGAAAACAGAACTGTATTTAATTCTAAGTACTTTAAAGACATGCCAGTGCTGATATTTATTATTTTATGTAAAATAAATCCAGTAATAACGTTAAAATCATCTCCTGAACTGTGGATTTTTCACACTACGCCACACGGAGGCGATTAAACCAGATGGTTAAATGCGCCCTCGGCATGCATCACATCTGGGTCCAACCATGCACTGTTGCAACATGGAGGCAGGGACTCACTCAGGAATACAGAATAAAGGAAGGAGGGGAGGTGATGAGGCTCTCAGGGCATCGAGAACATCACCTCCTGTGGAGAGAATGAAGGAAAATAACTGTTGATGGTGGTTCTGGAACCTCCTGGTCTGTCTGTATAGGAACTAAAATGAAAGGTTTACATGGAACTGTTCCTGCTGTTTCAACTGTATTCAAATGCTTTTAACTCCTATGAAAACCTGCTTCCAAATCTGCGGAGCTGGTTGATGTTTATTCACCGAATCTTTGTCGTGACAGTGATTTTCCAACTGCTGAAATTAGTGGTCTCAGAGGAAAATAAAAAAAAATAGACTTTGAAGTAATTCTATTTATTGCCTGCTATTTAAAAATGAAAACCCAGCCCTCAGAAGTGGGGCACAGTCATTATTTGTTGGTGAATAAAACCCTCTGTGGGCCTCAAAGAGGACAGGGCAGATATTTAGGAGAGAACAAACCAAACAGAGCGTGCTGTAGTCTAACTTGGCTGGCATTCCTGTGCACTATTGTAGTCTGGAGCAGGAATGCGATCTGTCGATCTGCGTGTTGAAAACAAAAAACAAAAACAGAACGGAACGGAACAGAACGCTCGGGGTCGGGTGACCCTCTGCCTCCTGAAACAGAGCTGTTGACGGATGCACGGAGTTCCATCCATCTTCCTTATAGGTGATCAGGGGATGGCTCATTCTTTCCAGGGAGTAAACTCACACCCTTGGCTCAGTGAAGCAGGATAACACTAGGGCACCACACACACACACACACACCTTTAAGCACGATCCAGACTATTTCCCATCTCAATGCAATCAATGCAAACACACACTGTGTTCAGAGGAGGTTCCAATCCAGGTTCAACAATGGGGGACTTTGTTTGGGGTTGAGCCATTCAAAGAAAATTCTGTGTGGGAGTCATCCGGCGGGAAGACCCCAATCTGCGAGACGGGTCACCTTTTACGGGATCAGCTGCCAGTCTGCCGGCACTTCCTGACTTTGTCAGAGTCAGAGCTGATGCATTTCCTCAGTCTGGTGGTGAAGCCACCGTGGTGAGGATCGCACGGAAAGAGGGGCGGCCCCTGTGCACACAAGCACAGCAGCACACCAATACACGTTCTGTCAACTGGAGCGGAACTACAGGGCACTTTCATGTTTGGAAAGGTACAGGGTTAGAATGCAAAAAGGCCCGACGGAGGGCACTTATCGTGATTTGTGAAGGCAGGGGTGTCACATTGTGTCACCTGGAAGGGCACTCTGAAGGACTTTCATAGGGGATTTTGGAGGGAATTTACCTGCTTGAAAGGATGCCATCGGGCATTTTATGTTCCCTCAGAGTGATCGGAGTTATTCACTGCAATGGGCGTTCTATAGTTGATCACCTCTTGTCGAGCTAGAAGGACATGTCATCGCGCTTAAATGCTGCTTTAGCATATTCCGGCATTTCAGAGGGCATCCCAGAGTGCAGCTAATTGTGTTTGGTTCCCAGGAACAAGCGTTCAATAGTATTTTCACAGCGTCTCGCCCTCAGACACACTTAGAACTGCAAACTACAAAGTAAATGAGGCTTGTCAGTATTAGAAAACTGAACATGTGACACACCAGGAGGAGCGTTTCAGTGAAAGTGGGCTGTTGTGTGTGAAAGTCATCCAGTTGTCAGATCTGTGATTCAACTTACATAATAACCTACAGCGTTCACACACACAATGCCAACACACGACTCAGTGTCCACAACAATGTCATGTTGTACTCCAAGTCCTCATTGTGGCCACCAAACGGAGTTAAGCCGGTCCTAAATTTAAACCCAGGACAGGGAGTGGGTCCGTATCTGTTTCCTGTTCCAGTATTGTTTCTCCTCAGAGACTTGTGTTTTGAGATTGTTCACCCAGACAATGGTGCCGTGGTGGGCATTGTTCATTGTATTTCTTTTTTTCCAGGCTGTGCTGCACTTGTGATGACTTACCCCATCAAACAAGAGCGCCGGTGCTGGAACTGTAGCCGGGAGAGGGTAAAGCGAGGGACTGCTGAGCTCATCCCCGGTGGGATTTCTTCTTTTCTATCTGGATGTGGTGTCTAATGGAGGCTGCAGCGCCGTGATTCACAGAGCATCATTGCTGTTTTACCATAAAAATGCATCATTTTCTTAAAAGAAGAGAACAGGATGATCTTTGAACTCAGAAATCACTTCTTAGCCAATGTCTTTAGATGTTGATACGCAGCCTGATCAGTTGTGTGGTGCACCTCCGCGTTGCTGCATTCGGTGTCCAGTGGCTCAATTGCGGATGTGGTGCCCTTCAAACAGGCAGGCGGCTCCATTGTTCCCACGGCAGAGACAGCACTGTCTCCAGCCCGTCCACTCAGGATGTGGGACTGGACCTATGTAACAGTAAAAAAAAAAAAAGGAACAACCTTCATGGCGCACGCCCATTATCCCCAATCGACCAAAGAGAACAATCGAGCACCTCCTCACATCCCCCTGCTTTCCCAGGAGCCTCACTGATCCGTTCCCACAGTGGTGTCCAGATCTGAGACGGTGGGCCATTGTTAGACCTGTCCTCTGATTGCTCCCTGGGGGATGCACTCAAACACCTCAATACTCTCTCGCTCTTGCAACATGTCTCTCTATCCCCATATCAGTGGAAGATCCAGCACCTTGGAGTAATTGCTTGGGGTCATTGGAGCAGATCGGACCCGTCCGCTGATAGAGATCCTGAGAAGGGAGTCAGAGATGAAGACCGCTGATAGCCCAATTAACCGTGACGCTTCGGTGCCAATGTAAATCCAGCTCTTGTAAACTTTTCCACATTTTACAAACTAGTGTGTAATGGGGCAGAACGTATCCCAGCTCATTAGGATTGTTTTGATCCATCTGGAGAATTTAGGAGAGTATCCATTACTGGATTCTTCTTGAAACCTGTTTTCTTAATGACACCTGAAAAGTTTAAACTATAAACTCAATTTTTTAATGACTGTTTTCATTTAGCACAAGAGTTCACGGGAGTGTCCAGAGGTTAAACTCCAAATGATGAATGAGCCGAGAGTTCATTGTCCACTGGCGATTACCTTGAAGCTTATTTCCTTCTCAAAGCTGAATGAGCAGTCATTACTTCCTTCCTTTTCTCTGTCCTTGGCAGCAGTATTGTCTTTAAAATGGGAAAGCATTGAGTCAAGATGGCTGCATAAAATTATTTTTTTTAATTGACAATTCCAGTAACACAATTCAAATGTGCAGCATGCAAACAATTGAGCCACAAATGTGTGTCGATATTTGCCAGTTTTACCAACAGATGTTAACAGATTGGAGATCTACACAATTTATATTAAGGTGTGTGTGTGTGTTTGTGTCTGTGCGCAAGCACGGTGCTTTGGTGTCATTGGTCAAACAGGACTCACAATATCAAGGAACAAATCAAAGGAGCACATTGCACAGATGCTACGTGCACTTTAATAGCTATCCTAGCTTGAACACGGGTGTAACACAGACACACACACATGCTTCTACGTGGTCCAGGGGTGACAGCGTACGGCTGGGTGGTGTTTGGTGTTCACATTTGCCCAATGGCGTCACTCCAGCTGAAGAAGTGTCTCCGGGCAGCGCAACATTAGTTTCTTTCAGAGCGGTTCCTGTTCAGGGCCGCTTTGGGGGTGAACTCAAGTTTTTCTTTCAGGCTAAGCACCTGGGTGCCGTCCATGCCTGCTTGCTCCTCCAGTTTCCTGTCTTCCCGTCGCTCCAGAATGCTTATCTCTTCCCGAGCTTTAGGAGTCCCCCGGACAAACCACTCCAGGTGATAGCCCACTGCTCCCACCACAAAGGCCACTGGGAAGGTGACATACGGGGCATAGGTCCTCAATGCCGTAAAAAGCACTGGCCACATGGCTACACGGCACTCTGGCTCAAAAGGAAACGAATAAAACAGTAAGTAAGTAACTTTCATTTACATACAAAAGCAGGGGTGGGGATTTAGTATCCCTGCCACATCTTAACTGCCATACAAATTGTAAGAAAAGAAAATAGATGCAACAGAGTAACAGGTTGCTGCAGGAACTGTTTCAGTAATTGAATTTGTGTGGCTGCATTATGGTTTGTTCAGGTTGCCATTTTCCTGGCAAGCTTTCCCAAATCCAACGTATCATTACGATGTAGGAATTACGTATAAAGTAAGTCAAAGTCTCAATGACATCAGTATTGTTACCTAACCAGGCAGCCACTCTATTAAAGTCATTGACAAAACAGACCTCAGGCTGCTTTACGGCAATTCGAGAATCAACCCCAGGTCAACAGCCAAGCACTGAGATGAGATTAAACACAAGAGCCGAGCCTGATGAGACTTAAATAAAGTGTTTGTGTATTTCATGAGGCATTACTCACCTTCAGTGTTAGAGCTCTCAGTGCCCCATACGGTCCCGGAAGAAAATCGGTTCCATGCCACTTCTACGCATGCGTCAGACTGTGCGAATATGTTTTACGACACCACACGCCATGCGCGACAGATTTCACGACAGCGTAAACGTTACGCCGTAAAGTAAGACTGATGGATACAAGTATGCTTTCCGCTGCTCTTCTGCGGTAAAAAGAGTCTAATAAATGTGTATGTGTTGGTTAGTATATCAATGCTTTATTTTTAGAACACTGATATTAATAACTAATACTAGTGATGGAGAAACCGGAAGCTTTCCTTTCAACCATTTGATAGTTCAATGTGTCGACACCTGGTGGTCAACCTGTAAAATAGCAGTTGCACTGCATGATTAAGGAAAACTATATTTATGCATTTCAACTTTTCCATCAATGGGATACATGAATAAATGACTCCAGGTTTTCAAAGGATTTAAATAAAAAACTGTAGCCCCTTTTAATTTTTGTATTTTCTGATTTTTTTTATTCTCACCTGCCCCCTCATAAAACTGAATAGGAAATATGAATGATTAATGATGCACTCTCGCGCTTCAACTTGCTAGTGTAATTTCATTGGTTAAAAGGTCTCATCTGCTGTGACCAAAACGTTTTAGCGGTTCATTACTGCCACCCTGTGGCAAAATAAGATACTGCTTCGAGATAAGGGAACGTCCTTTGTAATATTGGAAAATCATGTATGTACTGGATTTCTCTTATTCACTCATAAAATAAAGACTTCATGTGGAAACAAAACATGTTAATGGTTATTTGCCAAACTGGCAAATATGAATACAACTAAATTAACACATCACACCGGTGCGCGTAGGTGCATGAATGTACAGGTTTTTATTAATATGCAACTTTTAGTCCTTTCCTGCAGGATTATCTCTATATGAGCAACACTGATGGCATCCATGCTGAAAACCGTCTTCTGATGGAATAAACAAGATGTGTCGACAGATTTATCGACAACCCTTAAAATAAAATGCAAGTGCAGATATTTTTGGATTTTTTTGACACAAATGGGGACACTTTGAGATGATGGATATAAAGTGTTTGCGAAGATTTTCTTTTGTTTCCCATAAATTTCCATCACAGAGTGGAAGCTATAAATTGCAGAGTCGACCAGGGGAGAAGATAAATAATCTCTTTGCTAAGTGCAACTTTCTGCATGATTGATGACTCCTATATTTAAGCTTGGGGGCCTGAAAGTTTTCCATAAAACTATCCAAAAGCAAGGCAGAAGTGATCTACGGCAACTGGAATGCAGCCTGTCATAACGCGATGGCCAGTTTGGTCCCATCGGTGGCGGTGATTTGTGCAGAGATGGAAAAAATGAAACAGACAAAAACTGAAGTGCATCCAAATTTTTGTGATCATTACTTCAAAACGTCTCCCGAAATGATGGCGACCAACAAAAGTCTGCGTGGGCGATTGTGTTTCAAGCTTCAAAAGGATTTTTAGGCAGTTCCTGGTTCTCTGCGAGCCGTCAGCTCAAAGCCAGAGCTGGTGCTTAATCAGGGCTGTCAGATAATATGGGAACAACTAATTCCACGTGGAGAAATAACACCACCACAGCCAGTTGTCCTTAACCAGCTATTGAAATAGGCAAGAATGTTTCATCGTCACACGCTGAAGAAATGCGATTTAGAACTTTGGCAGCCAAGATAAAGCCTCGTGATCAACCCGGTCCCACTGTGAGGCGTAACAGAAGTGATCTATATGTTCAAGTTAACTGATGTCAAGCATGGTCAGGAGGGGCTAAATGAGTTTATCTGTTGAAAATTGCGTGACTACATCATGAGACTGGACTCTTCAGGCTCAGTTAAGCTGGGAGAATGTGGAGGAGGCTGGCTCAACCGAGCATTAAGATGTATGGTGATTAAGAGTGAGTGGAAGGACTGAAGAGAAAGAACAACTGGGGAAGGAGAAAGGCCCCAGATGTTAAAAAAAAAACCAACAAAAGGCACAACAAAAGGCAAAGCTTTTTTCTATTTTTTATTGCAGGCTATCTGTCGCCTCACTTTCAAGGCTAAGAAAGCCATGGAGAAACATGGCACTGGTGTTACTGGACAATGGGAAGGAGAAAAGTTTGGCATTTTGTTTACTGGCCACACAATAAAAAGTCTATTTTTGGCCGATAACAGAAGCCTTCAATCAGTGCGAAAGAAGATTCTGATCAGGGAATGTTGGGTGCTAAAATGTGGAGTTCAGGTTGACATTTGTTGAATTAACCTCGGAATTCTGTTCAAATCAGCACTGTGCCGTTGTTATTGAACCACGCTGATCGATACTGAAGGATCCTCCCTGTCCAACTGACCTTTTGAAGAACAGTTCATGGTGGAAAACTGCAAAACCCAACATGCACATGGAATGAAACAGCCTGTCCATGGAGGGAGGCTCACATGAGCCTGGTGACGGCCCCAGACAGGAAATCCTCGTAGCTGACGCGGATGTTGCCAGACATCGCCGTGTCCCTCTCCCTGAAGAACTGCGTGGTGGACTGGAGCTGCGTGCACACCTGAATGAAGCGGTCCAGCTGCATGCCGGGGCGTCCGCCTCGGACGGCGAAGCGCTGCACCAGCGTCTGAGAAAACTGGGGGCTGAGGTTGTAGCCCATGTGAGCGAGAGCTGAGGACGGGAGACGGAGAGGCAGGAGTGGAGACTGAACTGCCAACACGCAACTGTCGACAGTCTCGCTGGCGGGGACATACCTTGCTGCAGCTCCACGGCACTGATGGAACCCGAGTGGTCGCGGTCGTACTGCTGAAACAGCGCTCTCCACCTCTGCATGAAGTCCCACAGCGCCGAGAAGCCAAACACGTCGATTCTGCCCGTCCGCGTCTTGTCAAACATGTCTGAGGAAGACGTGGGAGAGGAAGAACATTCAGCTCGCCCGCGCCTTGGACAACGGGGGACAGACGGTGCGTCCGTCACGCGCTGAAGTCACGCGCTTTGGATTGTGGCAGGGACACGTGAGTCAAGTGGAATGTGCAGAACAAGACAAATTACAATATCTGGAGGTCCAACTTTCCTTTCCTTTCCTTTCCTTTCCTTTCCTTTCCTTTCCTTTCCTTTCCTTTCCTTTCCTTTCCTTTCCTTCCTAACAACACGGCGCCACTCACTGATCATCATGAGGCAGGTCTCGTCGTTGAACGACGACCAGTTGGAGTTGACGAGCGCCTGCTTCAGCTCCTTCAGGTTGATGAAGCCGCTGTGGTCTGAGTCGACGGTCTGGAACCACTGGTGGGCCTCGGGGTTAACGCCGGGGGGGACGTGACCTACAATGGATGGAATTAAAGATGATCAAGTCACATGGGATGATTTTGCTGCATCCGACCTCTTAGAAAGTGAGAAAGCCACATTTGGTATTCTGAAAGAGCTCTCCCGGAAATTCATGTATATATACGTGGCATTTGCTTTGGGTTAGAGGTCACAGCAGTGTCAAAGCTGGGGGGGGAATTCACCCAAGAAAGCCTGGAGAGCCCTCTACTTGCATGTAAGATGGGGAAACTAGTACCAGAAAATAAAATATGGCAGGAGAAGAAGGTAGGAGAGGAGAGGAGAAGAGAGGATGGGCTGATTGTCAGAAAAATGAATGGTGGGATAGGGACAGGAGACACTTTAGGCCAAACCTTGATGGATTCTGTCCCTGTGGGAGACTGCAGGCAACATAAGCTATCAGGGTCTGACTTGGGCTTAGCTGTTAGAAGAAACATCTCACACACACACACACACACACACACACACCCATCTGTCTCACACTCTGTTTACCCCTCACTCAGTATTACCCAGCTCATCACTCCAGTCGTGTAATCCTGCTGAGGGACACAAACTGAAGCCCATCTCAACATGACTGTCAGGGAACGCGAGTCATTTTCTATCCATCATTGCACCGCAGACTGAGAGGGAATGGAGGAGGGGAGGAAAAAGGACAACAGGAACCTTTCTACAGTCTCCTCGCATGACCTCCAGGGAGCT
This sequence comes from Takifugu rubripes, assembly GCF_901000725.2. Classification (NCBI taxonomy): domain Eukaryota; kingdom Metazoa; phylum Chordata; class Actinopteri; order Tetraodontiformes; family Tetraodontidae; genus Takifugu; species Takifugu rubripes. The sequence continues at coordinate 4,988,934 of NC_042296.1, read as the reverse complement.
GCAGCTTCCTCAGCTGCTCCCCAGCCCGTAGTTACCTGCAGGGGTGTGGTGTCCATAGTATCCTCCCTGAGGCTGGCCCCCGTAGCCCCCGTAAGGCCCAGCCGGAGGCCCTCTGGGGCCAGGAGCGTACGGCCCTCCCTGACCCGGTGCTCCATATGGCCCCGCTGATGGTTGTCCTGCATATGGAGCCGAAGGGTGACGTCCATAGGGGTTGTTACCCCCGTACGGAGCCCCTGGTGGTTGCTGTCCTCCTGGATAACCCTGTTAAGAAGTAAAATTCGATTATATGCGTTTACCCTACATGTATGCAATTGCAAATGCAGTCAAGCACGCCAGACTGTCCTTTTCCTCTTTCTCGATGCCGTATAAATACATTTACTTTACTTATATTACATCTCAATACGTTTGGCGTACTTTTAACTTGTTTTCTTTTTTTTTTTTTTTTTAAAAAGCCGGACGCTCTTCTTAATATTAAACGCCATTTCTCTACAGTTTTGTGTAATTCTTAACGCACTTAAAATAATTATAGCGTTTGTAAGCTTCACTTTTAAACAGGCTAAAAGAAACGCAGCTACATGTACCGTTGGAAAGGAACAGTTTAGCCCACTGGTAACAAAACGCTCCTGTGACACCCTCTCTATGATATAATAACACAAACCACTACTTTATACGGAACCAAGGGAACAAGAACAGGACAACAAAAGTCCAACTATATCAAACGACGCTCTAGTTAACGTTGTCGAAATACCTGGCCGTAGAAACTCATATTTGACACGGTGCACTTCCTCGAGCTTAGCCGGAGTCGAGGCGGGTGCGGTGCTGATCTCTGCCCAGCTATTGGAGCATTTCCGGGTCCGTCAAACCGCACCGCGTTCCTGGCTTCTGATTGGATGGCAGGTCACGGAAAGGAAAAGGCGGTGACGTCATGAAAATACGTAACGGCTGAATCACGGCTCGCGTCAGCTCCAGGCCACGCCCACGGACTTTCCCGTCCCTTAAGTGATTTTTTGGGCCAACAAAGGCACCACTAAAGTTCTGGGATGTAGCGAAACCTACAGAATGTTCTGATTGTAAAATGTAATGTTATTTTTGTACACAGAAAAACGAACCCACAACTATTTTAAACGTGTTTAGTACTTAAAATATAAAATATACAGAAAATATATTACTGCATGCATGCAATTATATTTTTGTATTTTAAATAAAACGTATAAGCTGTAACAATTAACAAAAAGTTGAAAACCTCAACAACAACTCCTAATAAGAACTCTGTGACCTAGTTTTTCCTTGTTGTCATTAGAAAACAGTGCAAAATGTCCAGGATCTTCTCGTTTTACGTGAAGGAGAACAAAAGAAAAACATCCCAGCAATGCAAATATAGAAATGGACATTCATGCATAAGCAATTGCTTTCTCTTCAGCTTGAATGATAATAAAACGTTAAAAGCCGTTTAGATCTAAAATCATTGCCTCCTCAGCTGAGTTCATGGAGCAGTTTTCCACAGTCTGGTGAGCACATACATCTCTTTGTTCGGTTTCTCCACTATGCTGCGATCTTTTGTTTCTCAGGTGGCCGCTTCTCTTCGGTGAGGTCCTGGACAGAGGCGGTTGGATCCACCCTGATCGATGATTTGGACCTCAGCTCGGACCTTGGTGCTGCCAGAGGGGCCATCTCGTGACTCTCGGCGAACAACCTTCTCTCCACCTCGTTCCTTCGCTTAATGAGTTTGTGAACGCGCTTGCAGATGAGGTAGATCATCTCACAGAGGCACATCAGGATGCAGACGGCAGAAGAGATCACCATGAAGAGGGTGAAGATCTTCTTCTCAGTGGGCCGCGAGATGAAGCAGTCCACTGTGTTGGGGCACGGCTCCAGGGAGCACTTAGAGAGGCGGGGCATGTCATAACCGTCGTAGACGTGATAGAGGATGTACAGGAAACCAGCGTCAAAGCCGGCCTTGAAAATCAGACTCGCCTAGAAGAAAATACATGTTACTGTCATTAAATTAGGGGATAAAACTAAAATCTGCTTTGGCTGATCCTCTGACTTGATTTTGACACAAACCCATTTGAGTTTGAGTGATTGTCCCTAACAATCTTTCAAAGAGAGCATTTTTTTTCTTCTGTTCTTACCAGGTAGGTCCACCACAACCCTCCACGCTTCTTTCCAGGATTGGCGTACAGGTGTTTCCCGTGGTGCGAGGTGGTGTACTGGGAGTCTTTCTTCTCCCGATACTTGACGTGGCCCACCACCATCAGCGACGGGCAAGTGACGAAAATGAGCTGCAGGGCCCACAGGCGGATGTGTGAGATGGGGAAGATGCTGTCGTAGCACACGTTGTTGCAGCCCGGCTGGGCCGTGTTGCAGACAAAGTCCTTGCTGTCGTCGCCCCACACCCGCTGAGCCGCAACCACAAACACCATCACTCGGAAAACGAAGACCATGGACAGCCAGACGCGTCCGAACACGGTGGAGTACTTGTTGACCCCGCTGATCAGGGCCTCCAGTGCAGACCAGTTCATCCCTGCTGCACTTATTCACAGGTGGAGGAACTGAAGAAACTCTTTGGTTATAGGAAGGTTCCTGATGATCTCACCCTGAACTATAAAAGAACAATATCAAAATGGTGAGTTTCACAGAGAATTCTTTCAAAATTAACCAACACTTTAGTAGATTCGATTGTTTTAAAGGATTTATTTTCTCATATGGATCTTGAGCAAAATCCCTTGTTTATAGAAGAAAATGGTGCACTTTAACATCAATATTGGGATTTTGTTGCTCAGATTAGCCAAGTCAACTCCAGAGTATTAGCAACTATAATACTAACCTAACTTTAGCCTTCTTAAGAGTGCTATCCAAATCATGGAGGCAGTTTCCCTCTTCACAGAGCAAGAAGCTCCTGGTTTCATCCCAAACTAAAGTTTAACTTAATGCGCTGCAAAAATCACAGTGTGTGACACAGTTAACAGTGACAGCGGCGGCGGTGGTTATTCAGGGATAGCGATTTCAAAGGTTTATGTCTTACATAACCACAACTCATTAGGTCTGATTAACTATCAGAATAGAAGTCATTGGTGGCTTTATTTGGTCTTGATTAATAGAACAAAAGGCTAGTTTTTCAAAGCTTGAAAAGTTAGACAAACAATGCTAACCAATTGGTTGAGAGGACATTAAACAAGCAGACCATAGTTTCCCACAGACAGTGCATCGCAGCGGCTCCGTATTGACACTCAGAGGCACTGACTCATTATAGATCAATGAATGAGTCATGATCAAAGAGTCCCGCACTGAAAAGACAAACCGACACCCGCAGCTCCATTAATCAGCTGTTTGAACAGCGCGTCTGATCCAACAGCCGCAGCCGTCTCTCTAATCTACAAAGAACCGGAGGGATTTGCGTTTGTCATCATTCTGTGGGACCCCATTTGCTCCGGGAGAGAGGAAGGAGAGGTTGGGTGGAATTTTTGTGTATGGGGATGAGGATTTAACTGTGTTCTCATTTGTGTTCTTCCAGGGATGTGCTGGTGGCCACCTTTCCAGTCCTTCACAAGTTGTTGTGAACATATTTTAGATCTGTTGAGCATGCGATCCAGACTCCAGACAAGCCTCTCTAATCGCTCTGATAGCAACACAACCATGTCGATACTATTGTGCTATTGCAAACCATTAACCAGTATTCTGCTCGTGTTGTACATCAAGTGATGACACCTGATGCTAAAATGTGTTAGCGCATTGATTGACCTCCATACCGAGCAAACAGTCTCAGCGTTGTAATTTAACACGCTGGAACTTTGCTTAATTAGAAGTTTAGACATCTCCTCTGGGCTTCCACTTTTTCTCATGCTGCAGCTTCTCCTCTTCAGTCGAGAACACACGGAATTGTCAGCATCTGCGACCAGTAGCAGCTCTGCAGATCGTGGTGGGTTCATTTTGCTGCGTTAAAGTTGAAGAACAGAATATATGTTTTTTTTTTTTAAAAAAAAAAAGCTATTTAATAACTGTTCCTCTCTTTGAAGGCTTGACAGAATGATTTGCTGCACTCATTTTAAAATCGCCCCCAAACATTCCCTAATTCCATCTCATTTGGCGACCCATGTGATATCCCTATGTCCCACTGTAAGTTAAATTAAGAAGGGAAAAAGAAAGTACGTTTACATTTGGTTCGTGGTGAATAGCCTGAGAGGGAACAAGTTTGATTCCAGCGTTGCTGTTCATGGCTCCGTCGCAGAAATGTCCCGTCGAACGTCTAATGTCTCGTCTTTGAAATCCAGAAGCACTTTCCTCCACCATTTCGGCATCAGCGTACCCTTATTAAGCTGTCAAAGCAGTCTCTGTTTCCGCACTCCAGCAGCCATCGCTGACTATTAGAGAGCGTGGAGCATAAAAGGAGGCGACTCAATAAGTGCCAACAGTGTAGCAGAGCAGCGAAAATAGACATTTCCATCAATACGTCATCTCATCCGAGTGGATAAAACTATTTAATTACCCAGAAATGCGAAGTCTTAAAAGGCGTACAGTGCTTATTGTGTCTGAATCCGGTCTAGTCATCTCTTAGCAGTGTTTTTTACCCCCTCAGCTTTATTTCATGTATTCATTCTGTCTATTTGCACATCTGCACAATGCAAATTTACACAGCTCACCACGCAGGTTGAATTAAAAACACCCACACCCAAAGACTTTCCAAAGATCTCTCTCTCGATCGGTGATATGACAAGGTTCCCATTAAATCCCAAAGTTCAATCCAGGTCTTTGCGTCTGGTTTCCGAAGCCCCTCATGCGAATGGTTCCCGGCTGACACCTGCTCGACAGGTTCAGCTGCTTCTGAATTCTTCTCTGTCTGAATGCGTCAAGTCTCATGCTAACAACATGGGTTCAAAGCTCTTTTGTGATCCCTCTTAGGAAAAATAAATAATTTACCTGGTTCTCTGGTCCCTGGTTTGATTGAATTGATATCTCCTACTGGCCTTCAGCTACAGTACTTAAAGTGAGGCAGGTTTTCTACACACTTTTCTCCACCTACCTTTACAAAAGCTGTGCAAAGCGCTCCACAACGTGAAGCATTCTGAGCCTTTTAACTGCCCTGTTCTGTTACTCTTAAATCTCTAAAGATCCACCAGGTGTTAACTCCCCTTTCTTCAGATGAAATGATTCAGAACAAAGATTTTACCTCGAGCCTCGTCTCCCTCAACAGGAGGACGTATCCTGGGTGACCTTGTGACGATGGTACCTGTCGGATTCTAACCTGAGTTGTGTTCTGTTTTAAGGTACGCAGCAATGGGATGGTGGGTGGAGTATCACAAACACCAAACACACACGCGCGTGCGCACATGTGCACGGAACTTGCTTTGGGGCTATTTGTAGACAGAGAAAAAGAAACACATGATAGCATCAACTGTCAGTCTGATGTGAGAATGAAAGACACTGTGATAAGGATGCTTAGTGTTTGTGTGTGTGTGTGTGTGAAGTTAAACTTTCATGATCAAAACGGAAGAATGAAAACACACGTATTAGCTACCCCACTTAGCAAAGCTAAAGTTGTTGAAAGTCTACAATGTATATTGCTGTTTATTAAATTTCATTTTATTTACATTTACTTTTAATTGTTAATTTTTCCCAATAGTCTTTCTTATAACGCCTTTAAATTTCTTATAACTGGGACTGGAGTTCCACAACAGGCAGCATGGAGGCAAACAAAAGAAGTGCCAGTCAGAATATAGTGTGCAAGCAGGCCGAGCCCAGGCGGTGGCGGCCTAACGATGCGATGACGTCAGTTTGAGGGAGTGAACGACGGTTGGCAGGATTAAAGAGGAGAATAAAGAGTTTTGGGAGGAAGGGTAAAAGTACCAGACATTTACAGTAACTGTAGCCTTTCTGTTTCTGTATGACGCAGAATGCAAATGAAGCTATTTTACTGTTCCCGTCTGCACCACATATGATCTGTTAAACAGAGACCAAAACCGTAAATTCCAGAGCAGGGAGGGAATCCTGAAGAATCAACTGGTTTGCTTACAATGGGTCTTGCACTGATCTCTCTTTCTCTCTCCCTCCCCGTCCCCTGCTCCCTCTCTCTCTCTCTCTCTCTCACACACACACACACACTTTTTACTTGCACTGACTTCAACAAACGTGCCCAGAAGAAGCAGGAAGACTTTGCTTCCCTGAATGAAATAAGGGAGTCAGCCAGCTGACGTACATACAAGGTTCATTTGAGGCGTGCCAACGTCCTGCTGCTCAACCTTGAAACTTTATACGTTCAAAAACAGGTTCTTCTCAGATGAATCCTGTTTGCACATGATAGCAGCCAGGCTCAGAAACGTCTCGATTTATCAGGCTGGTCAGGATGCAGTCCGCTCCAGGCTGTAAGAGACGTTACAGTAGGATGTATTTTCAGCAGACGGGAGCGATGGCAGACAGAAAGATGAATGTCTTTCTGTTCAGGAATATGTTGTGTTCTCCTCTGGCCTCTAGAGAATGCTGATGCTCCATGCTTTCATTCTGAGAGGACGCACGGCCAACTGGTGCTTACAACAGTCCGCTGGAGTAAATCAGAAAAGTTGATAGTTGTAATTAGCATTTATGAATAAATGCGATAAACATGAGCGTTTTGTTTTGATGAAACGGGTTCACAGTTACTTTTATGACCTTTGTGTGTTTACTTTCCCTCGTGTTCAGTGTCCCTGTGTCTCGTTAACCTCTCTTGACCCCTGATTGCCCTGATATCTGCCCTGATACCTGTGTCTCCGTCCCTCTCACCTGGGCCTCCAGGTTATATCCTTTATGGATATAACCCCGACTCGGCTTCGCGCCTCCCTGATGGTCCCAGTATCATCGGTTTGTGGATTACTGCCCCCCATTCATCTAGATTTTGTCCCGGTTTTTTTCTTCCATCTCTTCCAAAACTGTAAGTCAAATAAAAGCTTCAACACACTATCCCAGCGCTCCTCCGCCTTCCCCACATCCACCCGTCTTTACCCACAGATCTGTCTTGTCACTGTGGTGGGGGGGGTTACCGAACCAGACCTTCTTGCGCTGTATGTTGTGACAGCGGCGGCGGACGTTGTCTGGCCCCCCTCCCTCGGACTGTTCTCTCTGCTTTATTGGCTCCCTGTTTCTGTCTCTCACACTGACTCTTTAAGAAGTTTTAACATAAAAATGCTTGATGGGGAAAAACTGAAAAGTGAAACTGATCTCCAGGGAGGGGGCTGGAAGGATTGTAGCAAATCAAACAGCTGTTAGCTGAAACCGGATTACATTGCTTTAATGTAACACGTGACCACCTGCTGAGATATTAATGAGGACCATGATTCTAATATAGCTTTTTCTTGTTTTTCTCTGTGCGACCCCAGACTTTCGTCCCGGGATTGTTTGCTTCTCCTCCATTTCGGACAGCTTCCTTATTTTGGACGTGCCAGCTGTTGCTTAACTTCGATGCTGGAGTTTTTCAAGCAATCTCTGAGCTAACTCTGCGTCTGTCCAAATCCTCTTTCCAGAGTTTTTGGCACACTGAGGCGTGACAGACTTATTTTGTCAGGTTTGCGCTTTTGTCCACAAGCACAAATTGCCAGAGCTGCCATCATAAGAAAAAAAAAAACCCAGCCCAAGTCTAACTACCACCTGCAGCCTGAACTGATGTGTATGTAGACGAGGATGATCTGTTCTGCAAATAAATACTAATAAACATATGTATAGACAGCCATGGAGCGTGTTATCCTTGACACAGGCTGTCAAGTACAACTGTTGCGCAGGCTAATTTCACATTCACGTCCTCTTCTGTCAAAAATCACATCTCCAACCTTGTTAATGCGCCCATATGGCGTTTACGTGCTTCAATATATCCCACCAAAACAAGCAGCTGACGTGTACCGGTACATGTATCGGCGATGTGTGAAATCACAACGTCCTTGTTAGCAACTCCAATGACTAGTCCTAGCAGTTCACATGTGATTTCACAGTGTTCACACTGTGAAAGTGAAAGTAACTTCGACATTCCAGGTGACCTCGCGCCACTCGCAGATAGGGAATCTAGCTAGGATCAGGGCTGTTGGAATCATTTACTGTACAACTTGCTATTGCAGTTGGCTGATGTGGGTGGACCACAACAACGGTCACTAAGGTCCAGCTGCAGGCAAGAGGCAGGGATCAGGTGGGGGTTAAACAACTCTGGCGGAGGCTCCTGGAGGCTGATGACTTACAGTATTATGCATTAATGGATTAGTGGTATTAGTTTTTCATCTATAAGAAAATGAGACTAAAGCTGCTCTTCTGGGATTCAGTTCTGTGCACCAATTTGCATTTCCACCACCCTGATGTGTAAACAAATGTAATTTGAGAAATATGGGTTCATAAAATAGGTTAGTAAAACTTTAATTGCCAAGTATTTTTGCAAAATCGGGACTAATGAATCGTTGAAGGAGCACAGAACTAGTTACATGAGGCAAAAGGCATGAAAATTCAACAAGAATAAAAGTTTAGATTTTGACAAAGGGCACATTGGGTCTCAGAGTTTCCTGCAAAACAAGCAACTTTTGATGGTGCTAAATGTACATTTACAGTTGCAGAAACTTCACATCCTTGGACTTGTCAAGTCCAAAAGATCATAAAGGGCCCCAACAAAGAGCACTGAGAAGACCCTCAGGGGCCACCAGTGGAAGAGTGACCAGCAGAACAATGCAGCAGCAGAGAGGGGGGGGTTGTGTGTGTGTGTGTGTGTGTGTGTGTGTGTGTGTGTGTGTGTGTGTGTGTGTGCGTGTGAAGTTAAACTTTCATGATCAAAATGGAAGAATGAAAACACACATATTAGCTACCCCACTTAGCAAAGCTAAAGTTGTTGAAAGTTGTCTACAATGTATATTGCTGTTTTTTAAATTTCATTTTATTTATAATTACTTTTAATTGTTACTTTTCCCCAATAGTCTTTCTTATAACGCCTTTAAATTTCTTATAACTGGGACTGGAGTTCCACAACAGGAAGCATGGAGGCAAACAAAAGAAGTGCCAATCAGAATATAGTGTGCAAGCAGGCCGAGCCCAGCCGGTGGCGGCCTAACGATGCGATGACGTGTCAGTTTGAGGAAGTGAACGACGGTTGGCAGGATTAAAGAGGAGAATAAAGAGTTTTGGGAAGAAGGGTAAAAGTACCAGACAATTACAGTAACTGTAGCCTTTCTGTTTCTGTATGACGCAGAATGCAAATGAAGCTATTTTACTGTTCCCATTCCAGAGCAAGGAGGGAATCCTGGAATCAACTGGTTTCTTTACAATGGGTCTTGCAGTGATCTCTCTCTCTCTCTCCCTCCCCCTCCCTGTTTGACATGCAGATGCTCAAAGGAAAAACTCAAAGCAATATAAACCCCAGGCATAAAATAACACATGATAATAGCCCCAAAAGCAGCTCTGTGGAGAGAACTTTGCTGTGAGAAGAAACACAATTAAAAGTAGGGCAGCTAGAGGAGGAACTCTAGGATGAAAGCGAATGCTGGGGAGGAGACGGGAGTCGGTTAGTCAACTCGGGTTTAAACTCAGATTTTCTCAGATTTTAACACAGCTACACCAGCATGATGACAATGAAGCCTTCTCATGTCAGCGTTTCTAAATGAACATAAAGTACAGCGGAGTACAGCTGAGGCAGAGAGGTTTACAACCTGCTTTGTAATCGTGTATCCTGTCTGTTAAAAGGTCAACAGACTGTCAAGATTGTTACAAGTCATCTGCTGTGGACCCTGAAAGTCATAACAGAGCGTTCGGCAGCTGTTGAGCTATTATTGTCCACACTCCGTAACCAAGAAGCCAGTATTCTGATCCCACAACAATCACTTAACCCCCACAGATTAATAGGGATGAGTCACGACACCCACCAGCCACATGTTTCAGCACCACACCGAACATGTCTGATTGTCTAAAAGCGTGTTATTTGGCCCCTGAAGTGCGTTGAATCATCCCTAAAGGAGGGCGAATATGAATGTGTCCACTCTGATGCTGTGAGCCCCCGAAGGGTCCTGCTCGGGGTCCAAAGTAGTTCATTTTGAGGGATCCACATTCGAGGCAGGTTGTGGGTGCCGTTAATGCTTCCTGTTAGCCTCTAAATCAACATATTGTATGAAAAAATCATGCTATCCATGCCAGTTATTGTTCATTATAGAAATAATGTATACCTCCTGGGGGGGTGCATGGTCAGTGGGCAGCTGTTTGTCTGTTAGCATCAACCTCTAATGGCGGTGGCCTTTGCAATGACATTGTCAGTGGAAATGGGTGATTATGCTGTCCCCTGTGTTATGTATTAGTCATACTGGGAGAGCTAGCGAGCTCGCCGTCTGCTCTAGTGCGAAGATGAAATTGATTGGTGAGGGAAAGGAGTTTTGGAGTCGTACCAATCTGTAGGAAATGTATTAATATAGATGGCAAAAACTGGTTTGGATGTTCCCCCTTCGACGAGACTGCATATTAAAGCTACGCCGGCCACCCGAATTTATGGCAGGTTCCCGAAAAACAGGGCGGGAATGACTCACTGCGGCCGTTGGACTGTTGGAGGTGTTGGCGGCTTGAGTCATGAGCTCGACCTTTTCAGCGTGACGGGTGTAGCCAAAAAAAGGATCTATTCCTGTGCATTAATCTAACATTGGAGTTCAAATCTATACTTTGACTCCTGTTGGCAGTTAAGATAATGACACAGAACGTTGGATTCTGATGTGTTCCTGAGTATTTTGGCTTCCTTCCATCTGATCACACGATTTCAACTGATAGACACAGGAGAAGCTAAACTCGAACTGCATGTGAACGCCAGGCTTTGATTTTCACCGTTCGCTTCCACAGGACCGTCAATCTCCTTCACCTGACACGTGGCGATTTCCGTATGGATTTATGCGTGTCTGCATAAATTACGGTTGATTACACAAGCTGGAGGAGTTGTTGGTGTAATGGATATTGATTGTCAACTTTTAGAGGTGGAGGTCAAGTGTGTTGAGGTAACTCTTGAGCATCGGCTGTTGCTGAGTAAAGATTTTCGGTCTGTTGTGACGTAACTCGATGTTCCGTGATTGGCTGGGAAGTTCAGGCCTCAACTGTTACCATCACTTGCCCGACGAAGCTCCACCTTGCATTTGTGTGTGAAGGCAACTCTAACAGATGCCAAACGGTGACTTCCTCTTCGGGATATTTTATGGTGTCCATTTTGTGTAAAGCTCGGTGCCCAAAAGCCCCCATTCACACGTTCACGTCCAGCGTGCCTGCAGAGGGTGGGGGTGACAGAGAAGGAGCCCTTGTCTCCCGTCCAACTTTTTTCCAGCCAAAGAATCTATGATGGCCCGGCAACAATTGAGTTACAATCATTTAGTGCTTTTCCGATATGCTTTGATGCCCTCGACTTCCAGACAAGGCTGGGCAGGGAGGAGGAGGGGGGGTGGGAATTGAATTAACTTAAGTCACCGAGGGAGAATGGCACCTGAGAGCTTTGGTTATTCAATAAACCACCTTTCGTTCACTTGTCCGGTTCCTTTGCTGTGTCTCATCATTTCTCTTAGCTCATTTCCCTCCCGCGTCCATGTACCTGCTGTTTAAAAGGGTTCTTGTTTGAATAGATACAATATAAAATCACTTGAGTTATTTACTCCACATCACTGAATTCTGTTTTGTTGCAGTCTCACAGACCTTGACAGTGTGGTGTTCAGCAGCTGAATACAAATAAAAACCCTTCTGAATAAACCGTCTTAAAGGGTGAAAACTGCTTTTGAATTTCAGTTAATTACTTTTCCCTATTAAATCTGTTTTTTTTCTTTTTTTTTTTTTTTTTTAGTGATGTCCTCTTTTTAGCTTCTGTGACAAAGTGGGGCCAGATTGGAATTAAATTTCTTGTTAAACTAGACAAATTTACGCTTCAGCATGTGCATGGAACCACATCAGGGACAAACGGTTGGAACATTTGAAAAAATCAACAAACTTTGAGATGGAAATATATGATGGGAAACACTGATGAGACAAATCGTTATTATGGGAGATTACCTTGAGGATTAAACAGGTGTAGGTGCAACATCAGTTTTGAAGCATGGGTTTTTTTTGCGGCCAGTTTTACCCATGAGATAGAGTTTGTGTTGAATTTTAACATGTCAAATGGCCTACGTTCCCTGAAGGCAACACGACCAGGGTAGTTTTCACTTACCCGCTGACATGCCTGATCAGGACCACAAGTCTGAACCAGAAAAAGTACAACTTGAAATTGAAGAAAATGTTACTGAAACTGAAAATATAAATGCAGAATTGTAACAAATCTAAAAAAAACCCCAAAAAACTAAAATGTAATAACTGGTTTATCTCAACATCAAAAATGTCCTTTTTAAATGTTAGCTTTGGATTTAATTCAGTTTCTTTCAAGTGATAAAACCTTTTGGCCCTGATTTGGCTCCATACGACCACAGCGTCCAGCTCTCTCCTGCTCCAGCTTCGTTCTCACCAGGTAATGAAGATCAATGAGAGGAACAGTGGAGGCCGGCTGAGATCCAGGTACTGTCTCCCTGTCTCAGGCCAAAGCTCTATCGATCCCCATGTGCTGCACTCTGCAAGCATCTGATAAAGGGCACACACACACACACGCACACACACACACACACACGCGCGCGCGCACACACACGCACACACACAGCCTCTCAGACTCGGTTCTGTGGCTCAGCCCCCTAATGCATTGCCTGAAATTAAGCCTCCATCACCTCTTTACACTTTTCTACAGTGTCTGAAACAACTGAAACGAAAATGCCGAGCTCACATTTCATCATTTTCAAGTAATAGCAGATTAGTACGGCTATTTTTCCACGCAGCCTTGCGGAGGGTCTGAATCCAAGTACTCTCTCACAAGCCCGCACTTCAGAAGGCAGACAATGGGAATACAGAATTATATCATGCATTCAAGTGGTATTTTGGATCATAATAATGAGACGGTTCATCCTGCAATAAACGCAGTCAATTTTAATGGCTCTACTACTTTAGAGCTCAGCGGTGCTTGGGGACATTAAAATAAATGTAGCAGACACATGTTTTATTGATGAGTAACAGCAAATTGTAGTCTAACAAAGTTGGACAGAAATGTATTTAGGTTTTATGCTAAAATAAGACAGGATGAACATATGAGAAGTTGCAGTTCCAGATCTGTAAAAACCTTTGTTGCATATTACAACATCTTACTGCGCTGTAGTTCCATAATTCTTTAATAGCTGATACTGAATAAAAGAGATCAATATGTAGCCGCTGATGCTCCACATGACAGGAACTGTTTTATTCACAAATTTCAGATCCGTTTACCCATATTTTAACCTTACTGTAGATTCAAACAAAAGCGATCACATCCTAAGAGGTAAAATGACTTGGCTGCTAAAGCGCCGCTGTAGCTGTGAGCCAAATAGGCTGTGAAGCTACTGTTGATATCAGATTTGCTTTCGCTTTGATATCGATTTGTTTTGACTGTAAATTGAGATTATATAAACGTAAATTGCTCCCCACTCCTCCCAAACCAAAAAGTTCTAACTCTCAACCTCCCATTTTTTAAAAAGGTATTTGAACATGCTGCGGCTGACATTTAAATGACTCTGACAGCAAGACACTTGGTAATTTCAAAATCAATAAAAATGTTCCACCCAAAATAAATCTCCCCTCGTTCAGTGACAGTTGACCAGCCTTTAAATGCTGTAATAGATTCAACACAATCACCGCTCGGAGTGTACAATCTGATTATCCTTGTTCTTTTCCCAGTCACATTGCTACAAGTTGTTTCTACTTGACTCTGGTATCATTTAGCGGTGAACGAGCACACTGTCTAGACTTGGATATTACTCAAGTGTAATTTTTCCCAGTAAAATGGCATTGGGGTGAGATATAAGCTCCTAATTGTCATCTTCAGCTCAAGAGGTTCACTATGAGCCATAAACTGTTCAGCCTGGAACAATTCCAGTGTTTCAATGGAAACACAATCATCCTGGTTTCACATGTCCTGGTAGCAATTTGTCCAGTTCCATCAACATTTCCAGGAACAATTAACAGGAATCTATGGGGGAGTGGTTTGGAGGTGGGACGGACAGTAGGCCTACGCTTAGCTCTGCCTGCTCGTTCTTCAGTCTTGCCCAGAAGAATCCCAGGGAATCTAATAAGTTCTACTTGCAAGTATGAGACTAAGTGCGACTGGTGAGACTGACTCGAGCTCTGATCTTTAACTGATGAGTGTACGACTGAGGAAGAGGGACAACCGTAATTGGGGTAAATTTGACCCCATGCTCCACCCACAGAAAACTTCTTTTCAAATTGCAGTTTGGGTCAGGTCTGTTTCTACTCGATCGCTTTGATATCCAAGAGGGAGCCTGAGTTGAGCCAAAGGGATCGGAAATCTGCACACTGGCGAATTAGCATGACGCTGCTCTTAATGCAGTGTGAATTTGCAGCGGGGGCTCCGTGGTGCCAAACACGCAACAGATTAATTGACCTAATTAACGTGGCTGTGAGAAAATAGAGCGGGGGATTGGTTTCTGCGTGGTGGTGTGCTGCTTCCCATCCCTGTCTCTTCTGCGTAGTACCCTTTTATATGCATTAGCGTGCGTGAGCCGGAGATAAAGACGGATGAAATACACAGTTCAATCAAGCAGGCGCTGGCTGTGGGCGAGTGTTAGCCTCAGCCACCCCGCGTTTGCATCTCCCGCTGCCAGACTCTGTGTTTCTGTCACAGCAAACATTTCATCCTCGTGGCTTCTGCAAGTGAGCGAACTAGACAAGAAACTCAAGAAACTAGCGGGCATTTTTCTGACTGGATGCGATAGAAAGAGTCATCTTATTTTGTCTTCCTCCGGTTTATTTCTCGCACCCTCCCGATGGTCTCTCCATCCTCCCTGCCTCAGTGTCAGCTCCTCGGGCCGAGCTTGAGGAGATGGTGCTGGTGAATGGATGAGAAGCTGGTGGGGGGACAAACAGGAAACACTTGTCAGCAATTGTTATGACTCGTGTGGTGTTCTTCCTGAACGGGGCCTGACGCCCCCGTCACACAGCTCGGCCCTTTTGGCGACGATGGGGGTGGCACTTGTCACATTGAGGTCGGTGTGCGAGGAGGAACGTCCCAGCGGGGCAAGCTGGGGGTAGGTGTTAGCACAGTTGCGCAGTCACACAACATCTGCTCTTCAAGGTTAGGAGCAATGCAATTATCCTAATTAAATAAACTCTAAAGGATAATGCAGGAAACACAACAGTGCGCCGTCTCCTCACTTGGGCTGCAAAGTCACGCCGCGTCTCTCCTCGCAGATGGTGGAAGCCCGGGTCTTAAGCCCAACGCTACCTTCGCGTCGATGGCGTTATGCATTTTTATGTTGGGCCGAGGCCCCTCTCTAAATAGGGGTGTCACGGGTGTGGGGTTCGGTAACCTTGTGTTTTATAGTCTCAGGGTTGGAAAATGGGTTTTACTCCAGGCTGAAGATGAGATAAGGCTCTGCCAGAAACACTGGCCTCCCTGCCTCTTACCCTCACCGCTGGAGGCTTATTGCAGCAGAGGGGACTAACATTCCATCTCTCCTCCCCGCTCCGTCCTCTATAGATTTTCCATGCTGCTGCTTTCATTACATTTGGCGCTTTCTTTTCTACCCGGACTTTCATGTTCTTGAACCCAATCCCCTCACCCTCGATTTCACCCATCTTCATTACGCCGCCATGAAACCGGTTTTGGATTTCATAGCAATCATTCATCATTCCGATGCATGGATTCATTATAAAGATCTTTTAATGCCTCAAAATCACCACCATCCCCGCCTTTCTCCCCGGTCTGGAGTAATATGACTCTGACTTGCCAGCCTCCTCTCTTCTCCCAGCTCAGGTCCCTCGGGGTCAGATCTGTCGACGCGTCTTCTTCTCCATAAATTGTTGTTGGATAAATATGTGTGCCCGTGCCACTGTTGACACCTTACCTCTAAGTGGCCCTGTTGCCCTGGGTTGACATGAGCATAAATTGTCCCAAGTTGAGCGGCAGCTGAGGTGGCGGTGAGTGACAGAATAATGCATAATTTTGTTGGGCTTTATGCGTGTTGGAACATGCTGAACAACAACAGTGAGCGTTTTTGCTGCATTCACTTCACTTGGTATACTTGTTTTAATGGCAGATTTTTCCACGTTTTGTATTTTTAAGTAAATTCGACATTTCACTTCCAGGCTTAGGTTTTATTAGGTGGGGGGTGGTAGCTCAGTCTGTTGAGAAGTGGAGGGTTCTTGATTCAAGCCCCAGTGCAAAACATGGAAGGCGTCCTAGTAGTAGGGGAAGGTTCCAGAGCATCTTCAGAGCACTGACGAAGTACCCTTGAGCAAGGTACTGATTCCACAAACACTCATATCGGGGCCTGCAATGAACTGGCGGCTCAGCCAGGGGTTCACTCTGTCTTCGCCAATTGTGTACCCTCCCCACGACCACAGAAGGGTTAAGAAGATGAGGCTTTATCCACACAGGAATACCGTAAACATGGAGATTTGAAAAGGCCCAGAACCATCACACAGACCCCTGTTCCAGTCGCCTTACTCCTGTGTGGTCTCTCTGGCTGGTGTCCCCATGGTGCTCCGGATGAAATGAAGGACTCTTAACACGCGTCCTCATCTGCCATTGTGATCAAATCCAGCCCCTCTCCCATGACACACTGCAGTCATTAAAACAGCTTCAGTAAACATCACTTTATTGATTCCTGTCAGTGAAGCAAAGTTTTAGCGACGGCTCAGTTGTGGTTATTTTTTGATTACATTAATCACTCTCTGCTGCACAACTGCTGTTTATTTGGGCTGCTGATTTATGACAAGAGCAACAGGTCCTTTGCTGTAACAACATCACAACATTGGGATTCACACTAGAGTGGCAGTCATATTATTGTTCTGCGGGGCATCACAATGATGCCCACTTCAGCCCACCCCAGACTGATATAATTGTATTATCTAGTTGGCTGAATGTGTTTATAACTATTACTAATATGAGATTGCTGGTGGAGATGTAATAAAAGCCCTGTTCAGCACCTCAGCCTGTCATTTGCATGTTATTCTCATTGAACACTGTGATTCAGTGAGTACAATAAAGATATTTGGGTGCTGCTCGTTGTTGTTGCTTGGGCTAATGGGCTAACGGTGAGTCGAGCTTCTTCCTCATTATGCTCGTCGCCTCCAGGTTTTGCCATCCTGTCAGCAACCGAAACATGAGATTGGTATTGATCTTTGTGCATCCAGTTTGTTTTTGTATAGCTGTTCTTTTATTCCCCAAGAAAATGCTGGTTTTTGTATTTACCATTAAAGTAGCCCTCTAGCTTCTCCAATATTTTTTCTCGTGCCATAACCTAAAAGAATCTCAGAAATAGCACCTGGTACAGTGAAATATAATCTACAAACGTCTGTGTTGTGCTTTTACAGTTGTAATTAACATCGGAGGGATATTTTGGTGCGTATTGACACCATTGTGTGTGTCTGACGTGGATGTGCGGAGGTGTCATGGCTTTGAGAGCTTTAAAAATGGCCAACTTCAACTAAATAGCCAACTTCATTCAACCAGGAAGTAAAGGCACCACCAGCATTAACACAGGCTATTGTTTTTCTTTTTCTTCAAATCTGTCTCCTCGCTTGAGGTTATCACTGCAGGCTGGATAGAGTGTGCGCAAGTGATCTGGGGTGTAAATAAACGTGCTTGCCACAAACCGAGCATAACCGGATTGCCAGTTTTCATCACTTTTTCGGAGCGAAAGGACATTAATCGGGTGGACAGAGCCCTAACTGAGCTGAACTCGGTGAAAAAAGGGCTTCAAAGCCCAGAGGTTAAAGCAGGCTAAAATCAGAAACTACAAAGTCGTGTGACGCTTGATCTCAAAACAGTAAATTACATGTTCCCAGCTTTGAAGTCCGTCTAAATCTCAGATAAATGTCATTGCAGCGGGATCTCCGTATCTAATTGAGTGCCCAAGTGGACGGTGAACTCAGTGTGTTACTCCAGCTTAGCTTATTATACAGCAGGTCAGGGGTTGTTATCACTCAGCTAATGTTGCGCACGCTTGGATGTTAAGGAGGCCAACTGTCTTTCCGATGCCGCGCACAGCAAGGGGGTGTAATTAAAGAAAGTTAATTTGGCTTTCCGTGTAAAGGGTCTTTTCATTGCAAAGACAATACGCTCGCTGCTCGCCTGATTGATGTTCCGCGATAACGCGCGTGCATTCGGCGAGGGTGTGTGACAAATCGGTTGTGCAGCTGTGAATGGCCTTCCTCCCGCTCTCCTTCCCTCCATCTGCCTTGGTTGCCATGATACATCGCAGATGCGCTCCCTTGTTGCGTCACCCTTCTTATCTCTGCACTGTATTTTTCTTCAGGGGACCAGTTCAATTACGCCACAATGACGCGTTGTGGTACAAAAAAAAATAAAATATCAAATGCGGCTATGTTATTTGGTGGAATATTGACACGGGTTTTAGAATACGGACAATACACAGAGGGATGCTTTATCAGTATTCAGTCACTGTAACTCAGTTATTGTGACGATATAGCTGGGGACTTAGATGCTCACATGCTAACTCTCGAGGGGCTGGGGCAACCTGGCAGCCTGTCCACCCTGGAATGAGGGAATTGCACATCTCTTTGGTAAGGGTAGTTTAGGGGGGGAGAAGGAAGGACTGATTGAGAGGGTGCTGCCTTGCTCACTGAAGCCGAGAGCCGGTGCTTGGATTCCTCCTCCTGTCACCGCACAAAGAGAGTCGGTTCTCTGTCTCAGTGCTTTTCTGGGTCACAGAACTGCAGCAGCATCTTTCTTCTCTCTCGCTCTCGCTCTCCCTCACACACACACTCGCATACACTCAGTCCAAACAGTGTACAGTAGGACCAATTCAAACTGCACTATTAGCATGTTAATTAAAGCTAAACATGAGTAAAGGGAGGTTTGCTGCTAAAGTTGGAGAACACCTGAAATCCTCTAATTGGAAATATAATCCAAATTTTGGTGCATTTAAAAATAGTGAATATTGTTGTGACTTTTTGCCAAACAGAGTAATGTAATTACTAGCATCAATATGCTAAACGGCTCAGGAGAGGACCGGCCACCTCATGAATAGTTTCACACACACTTTATTCCAACCACCTGTACACAGACCTTTTAATTTAACAGAACACCCCCTACTGGTGTAGAGGACAAACACTAATATGCCCAATACATCACAAATATATTACCCCCGTTTCCCCTATGCATTTAGAGGGGGAAAGAACTATTTCACATGGCGTACCAGGAGTGTTGGGCAAAAAGAGAGGTGAATGTTGCAGTAATTGATTCTAGCATGTGATAAAGCACCTTGGATGTTCTGCCTGTTTTGGAGGCGGCAGGTTTTGCATTATTTAGGCCAACATTGCTTCAGTGCCCTCAGGATCGAGTCAGCAAGTGGAGAAATCTAGTCAAATTTTCTTTTAAAGTTGCTGCATTTTGTTAAGTACACATTGTATGAAGGGCAGCGTCTCCTTTATTAAGAGTTCCATTTCCATTTTACCTTGCACGCTAGACTGGGCCCAGACTGGCAAAAACACACTTGCACGCCAAGAAAATCGGCAGCAATGGAGCCAGCGTCTTCTGTGGAAATGACATCCCAGTATTTGAATAACACTGACAGCTCTGCTTTACGGAAGGGGGTGGGGGGGTTTCTGCTTCGAAAAGGAATGAGCTGCCATTATTCTAAATTGGTGGTCAACGAGTTTCTCCTGATTAATGGAGACGAGGCCATCGGCCAAAGAGACAATGCAGAGAGCCGCTGAAGAATTGGTCCTGGAGTTTCTAATTGTTCCATCTCAGAACAAATTACCGTGTGATGTCCCAGCATCTGCCATTCTCAGACCTGTTTCTTTGGGTTATTTTTTTAAATGCCCCGTCTTCAACAAAAGCCATCCAGGCATCTTTGTGAGAAAATTGCTTTTGATAAAGCGAAGGAGTGATGGGAGAAATTATGATTTGAACTGTCGCCGATAAGCCGCTGTGTCTGTCATTCTGCCGATGAGCAATCGGGAGCAGCTAGATTGTATGCATATCAAATGGGGGAGAGCGCAACATTTCAGAGGAGATGAGAAGACATTTGCCATTGAGAGATAAATTGGGGGGGGGTAAAACAAACAAACAAACAAACAAAGCCAAACAGCTCAATAATAAGCATTCCCTGGCCTGATGTGATTGCATAACTCATCAGTTCTCGCTGCATTTCCTCCCAGGAGCACCTGCTGTGCAAAGTTTGCTTGCTAGAAGTTTTCTGGGTGGGGGGGGTGGGTCTAGTCTAGGAGTCTGTACCGTGAAAGAGAATAGTAAATCATGCAGCAGTGCAATAAAGTCCTTTTGATCATTTTTAAATAAGTGAAAGGACAAAGAGGAAATGTTTAGACCCCCCCGTAGAGTGGAACCGGTTTCTGTTGTCGCTGCAGCCAAATCCGTTCGGAGCTCTGCGACACTCGCGACACTTCCTGTTGCTGGTTTTTGATGCAGCAAGGGACCAATGAATTGCAACCAATTTCTATTTCACCATCTGCCAGCAGTGCACAAGGGTTCGAGGATGAGAGTTTGTGTGTGTGTGTGTGTTTGTGTGATAGTGCACAGATGTGGGTCCCGTCGTGCTACGGAAAGCCGCCGAGACCCAACAATAATGTGCCGAAGTTGCTCAACATGGCGTGAAATGACTTTATTGCATTTTTACATTAAAAGTACTGATAGAATACATTTCTAATAAAAGGACTGCAGTGCCCCGGGGAGCAGGCATGTGCTCTGCCAGTCATGCGAGGTGGTGCGTGTGTGTGTGAGAAAGAGTGAGTGTGTATTTTAGTGAGTGATGGGGGTGGGAGAGAATGGAAGGAGCGATACAGGGTAATCAAAATGGCATGGAAGCCAAATGAAACATGACAAATTTCCACTCTGACATTCTCACGGTCATGAAGGCCGACCAGAGACGCTTTCTGTGGCGCCCATAATCTCGGTTAGGGTTTCCAGACAAATGTGCACGTTGTACATTACTTGTGAAATAGGGGACACGTGATTGTTATTGCATGAACTGGGTGTACGTGCATGCACATGTAGCAGGATGACACGGTTAATAGGATGACTTCAAATGTTGTAAGCTAGGTTTTCACTTCCCAGCGCATCTGCAGTGAATGAGGACCGCCCCACCTCCCTCCGCCCCCGAAGACATTTTCCCCAGGTTCCTTACTGGCAACTTCAGTGACAAAAGTTCGACAGATTGGGTGGCAAGAGTCGAAAAACATGATTTAAAATACAGTTTTGGAGAAATCTCACTGTCTAAGTGTGACTCCAGGTTGCCACTCACCCAGCGAAACTACGTGGGAATGAGACGTCAATGGGTTTCAATACTAAGTCTAATGAGATGAGGAACAGCAGGAAACCTTTTTCTCCATGAAATAAGACTGATAAACGTGAGAAAAGACTAGAAATAAGTCATCACAAGTCTACAGTTATCAGTAATGACCACCAGGGGGCGTTCTTCTAGCCGCTTAATTTTAATTGTTGGGGGCTAGAATTTATTCTTTTGTTCCTGTTTATTAGTTATAGTCATTTTAAATAGCCTTGGATGTCTTCTGGCGATAGTGAGACCTGGATGGAGACAGACGAGAGGGTAATGCATCGTCCCCTGAAGAGAGGCTGGTGCAGAGAGCACATCATCTGCGTCCTTGTTTGGACAAACATTGACCTTTCATGAAATTTACTCTGCGATACCAGATATCCAACGTTTGTTTGTCTCTGTATGTCAGCTCTGAGACAGGGTGTTGGCCTCCTGTAGCCCGTACTGGGACAGGCTCCACCCCTCCCCATGACCCCGCTCAAGGAAAAGGCCAGTGGACTTCAGAGACAAACAGAAAGAAAAGCAGACAACACCGCCATCCTCCTCCTGTTGAAGGGAGAGTTTCTGATCCACTGATGGGCAGAGATGGACTCGGTAAGCTGGGGAGTCTTGTTCCTTCTTATTGAGCAAAAATCTCCGCAATTTTCCCATTTCTGGTCTGGCTGCGTCACAGCAGATGTTACCCTGTGAGTAAGCCAGACCGATAATTGAAAAGCTTCCTCAACAAATACACGCTGAACCATTTCCACGATCATTCGTGATTCTACAGGATTAGCCATATCATACCGAAGGTTCCGAAGTCACTTAATGAGCGAGGCGAGGAATAATTCTGAATCGGAACGAGTCTCTGTTTAATTCACTTAAGTGAGAACAACTGCGGGGCCGACGTTGCTCCATAATAAACATGAAATCGCAAATCAAACACATCATTTCTGTCGAATTAATATTTTCTGTAATTCACAGTCAGCGGCGGCGGATGAGTCTACGTTTAGACGGCGTGTTCTTTTACCAGCAGTGTGTAAAGGACTTGGCAACCAATCAAACACATAGAAAAAAGAAATCACACAAAGTGCTCTATGGCAGCTATAATGTCTTTCTATAATTAACTGTCGTGTTGTTAAATTACATGAATGACATGTTGACAAACATGTCTGAGCGAAGTATAAAGTAGTGGTTGCCCTGGAAATTTCACACATTCCTTCAGAAAGAACGTAAAATAGATGAAATTGTGTTGTTAAGGCTTCAACTCTATGAATACACTACATCCTCATTCAGGCGTAGCGAACAGAAGATTTATACTAATTAAAGATGTCGCCATCATCCAATAAACCTAAATGCAAAAAAGGGGGTAAAAGTCCCCATGTTGCTCAGAAATTGTTCAGGAAGCGAGTGCGTCCACGTGCCCTGCCGTGCAAACTCAATATGCCATGAACCCTCGACAGATCTCCCAATGACAGCCGAGCGCTTAATTTCCTGGCAACATGTGTAAATAGCCCATCCTGTGGAAGGCAACGAGGCTAATTCGAGCCGAACCCTGGTGGCTGCAGGGGCTCTAAACACATAAAGTGACCTAGCAACAGCATCGGGGGCTGACTGGACCTGGGTAATGGGGGAGTTTGGAGCATAAAGGGCAGGGGCATGTCAGGTTAGAGGCAAAGAGAGAGACGGGTAATTGTCATTTCTGTCAGCGCTAATCTCTAATGCACGGCCGTAATGCTGCCATAGGTGAGAGGTTCTCACTTTGGGCCCGGGTGTTAGCTTTGATGGGACTGCAGAGGTGACCTTGTCCTTGCAAAACCACATCAAATACTTGATGTGTGCACTGATTTATTAATACGTTCAAATAGATCAGACCATTTATATTTCCCATATTTCCTGTTTTTCTGTCACAGACAATTTAAGAGCAGCACGAAAGGATGCCACTGAAAGAAAATCACCTTTTTTGGCTTCATTTTGCTAACAGATCTGACTTTCAGCGCAGCCGATTAATATGATTCAGATGTTACTATCGCAATGGGAAATGAATTCATTGCTTTTGATTGATCGGCCTCTCTCAACTGCAGTGTTGGAAAACCATCTGTTGACTGTTCCACCTCGACCCAGGGGGAGAGTGATTGGATGCTACTGGAGAGAGATGGGTTGCAAGTTTGTATGTCTTTATTTACTGATGTTAGTTAATGCATCAGATCTCCTGTCGAGAATCTTAGAAGCCCAACTCACATAGACACCCAAGCGCGCTACCTTGGGTCTACACTGTTTTTTTTTGGTTGCTTCAGTCTGACCTGAAATGAGATTGCTGTACAAAAGTCTCAGCCACTTCTGCTTCCAGCGGTTCCTTGACAGTTATCAAGGCAGAGAGTGTGAAATTATCTTTCAACGTGCTGATTGGTCACCATACTTGACTGCAGCATCCAATTAGCACCTTACTGATAGTCGGTGTCACTCTGTGCTGAGGAGACAAAGGGAGATTAAAAGAGAGAGGAGTGGATCTTTACAAGCCGTGGCACATCTTTACGAATGCCGGCACATTCCCGGTCACAACCAAGCGCAGCTGTGACCACAGGAGATCTTGGCTGCATTTCCTAGACTGTCATAGTCTAACAGCCCTGCGAGTGTGTTTTTCTTTTCCCATGTAGGCCAGTCCTCCGGGTGTGTTCCTCCTGTCACAGTTACAACGCAAACACAAGAGACGGGTCCAAATATGGACCGTGGAGGCGGGGGGAGGCTTGTCTTGATGTTTTTTTTCCTTTTTTTTATTTTTATTAAGAATGAGCAATTAAATCAAAAAGCAAGGTGCAAACCAGTCCATTAAATCATAAAAATGGGAACAGTTACAGAAAATGTAGACATGCAAAGGGGATTAAAGGTGCAACCAAAACCGAAATGCAATAAATCTACCGAGGATAAAGGGGTGAACATGGATTTGCATGAATGCAAGCAACAAAGGACAAGACAAAATGCACGGCGGCGGTGCCAAATGTTCCGATTTTGTCGAGGACAAGTAGAATTAAGAGTCAAAAGAAGTCAGGATTGGAGGGGATAAAATCCCGAAATTAAGTCCAGACCGAAGGAAAGATGGCTGAAAGAGGAAGATGTGAAAATATTGATATGGCGACGCAACAATCGCCTCCTTTACGCAAATTCTTCTGTTTTCCTCTGGAATGAGGCTGAGGATTCATCCATTATTGAGACAACCTTGTTTTTGCTAAAATCCCCAAAGCCGCTTGAATATGGTCGACTTTCCCATTACAGTGGAAACATGTCGGGAGGGTTAATTCAGGCGACTGCGGCTAGGCCCATCGCTCTGGTTCAGGCTCGGCTGAACGTCGGAGCAGTCGTAAAGACATTCCCTATCAGCGGGACTCTGGTTTCACCCCTTTGGGCCTTTCTGTTTGTATCATGAGTGCATCTGTCCTCTTCTGTTTGTCTTTTCTTTTTAAACAGCCATAAGTGGTGGTGATGCATCTAGAGACCCACAGCAACATCGAGCGTCGGAGGCAAAGAAGCCTCTAAAATATACTAAACATAACGAGTCTGGACCAAATAATAAAGGCCATTTGGAGTTTGTGTTGAGACTGAAGGCAGAAGCCGAAGTACAGTGCACACCTGCAATTGACCACAGCAGGACAGAACACAACCCCTCATTGAAGAAATCTTCTCAGCATGACAACCCACAGCCTTCAGTTTTCCCTTTTTTCCCTTGAACTGCACATGTTATGGTATCTGTTGCTGTTCGTCAGGGTTGTGGCTTTTACACATGTTTGTAGGCAAGGAAGTTGGTCAAGAATCTTCGTATTTTTAACGTTATTGCCATGCCGAGCTAGTGAGACGAACATGGTGGGAGGTATGATTAACATCAGGAAGAAAAGTTTGGCAAGCTGTTCTTGAAGGGCATCTTCTGTCTGGAGAAGACTGATGTAGAAGTGGTTTGTCCGTATCGGCCTGGCACGCTTCAGGCTCTGGATGTACTTGGCCGACCACCATGTGCATTTGACAACATTTCCAGTGAAGACCACCAGATGGTGGACTGCTCTTTGAGTTGCACGTGGCCTTACAGTGAGTAAATACTGCCGAAAATTCTTTTAGATGTGATTTGAAAAAAAAAAAAAGGCAGAATGAAAGGGAGCAATGGCTGTTCAGCAGGCCTTCACCGGAGCTTTTTGAGAGCTTTGCATCAGTTGAGCAGATTTATTTTAACCACTCGATGGTTAAAAGAGAAAAGTGGCAAGAGAATCAGCTACTTTAGCCTGTGCTGGAATTTATTTCCTTATTTTGTGCTCTTAGAACATTACTGTCATCTTTTGGGCTTTACCACGGTGCTCTACAGCTCCATCGCAAAATGTACGTGTGACCTGACAGTTATTACAGACCAAGTACCAAAATACTCATTCTACTGACAAAGTGGGGTCATGGTTGGGAGATGTGGCCATTTTGCTGGGGCCCTTACCTACAAGGGACTGTTTGAGGGTTAAAAAGTTTTAAGTTTGAGGTTTGAATTGGGTTTAAGCCAGGGTACTAATATGGATTAGGGTTATAGAGATAGTTGGGGTGGTGATGAAAAAGAGCTGGGTAATGAAGTATGTCTATAAATGAGAGAAATGTGTGTGTGTGTGTTATACTTTTGCTGCCTACCTTTTAAAAACTTCAATCTGTGATTTCAGCACAGCCATCTTGAACCTTGTCAAAGCGTTTCTCTTGTATTGATTCATTTAGTGCTGCTGCGGATTCGATGTAATGCATTTTCAAAGTTTAATCTTCTGATGGCGTTGCCGTGGTTTCCTCCTTGTCTGTGCCTGTCTACCATCAATGGACTTGCTGAGATCCAGAACAGCAATGGAAAAAGCATCACAAGCATTAAGCCAGTCTGTGTAAACATATTAAACTGACAGATGAGATAATAATAAATCTAAAATAGCAAAACCAAATTATAGAAGGGGGGGGGGGGGGGGGGGGGGCGGCTGGAAATGTATAAAGCTGGATACCACCCCACCCCCCCCACAGGAAAGGGGCTGGTGGTGACAGATGAGCTCATAAATCACGCACACCACAGCGCTGACAGTGCCACTGTCACAGCTCAACTCCGACCTCACAGCTTCCATCATCTGATTGCACATGCAAACACATTCCGGGCGACATTTTGCCTCTGTCGACATGGAAACCGAACCACATGCGTGCTTGTATGTTTGCCAAAACTGGCCCTGATTGACATTTATCTGGCTTTGCATTTTCATCAGGAAGCGTTACACATGCTGGTACTCTTGTGGTCACGGCATTCCTCCGGGCTAAATTACTTATTTTTCCCTCTATTTTCCCAGTCCATTGGCCATGTGAGTGGATTAATGGTGTTCAGCCAGGAGGCTCTGACGTGCCCTCTGGCATTGTCCATGCTCAGATATCCCATCTTACATTCTACATCTGCAATTGTATGCTCAGATTTCCTTTATTCCTGTTTCCTAGCCAACCAGTGGTTCCCCCTTCATCATCACACGATCTGCATGTCACAGAACGCTCTTCATGTTATCTTCCTCTGTATCCTTCACCACGTTTCTCTGTAAAGTTCGTCACCCTCTCGTCATTATGACGCTTTCGTGTTAGCACCTTCGGCGCTTAGCGTGGCTGCCATTCATCACTGCTGGTTCGCTCCTCATTCCTTTTTTTGCCTTTAATTTTCATGAAGTAAGTTAAGATTTTTAAGGGCCCAGCCAGTAAAAAAAATGCTGAAGTGGCGTGTTAGGAGTGAGTCATGACTTCAAGAATTTGTGACCTTTTTTGTGCTGAGAGACATGCATCTCGGGATCTATGACATCTCCACAGA
The DNA here is from genome assembly GCF_901000725.2 of Takifugu rubripes. Lineage (NCBI taxonomy): Eukaryota > Metazoa > Chordata > Actinopteri > Tetraodontiformes > Tetraodontidae > Takifugu > Takifugu rubripes. The sequence continues at coordinate 4,961,784 of NC_042296.1, read as the reverse complement.
TCTATGACATACAGCAAAGCAGAAACTCTCCGGCCACCTATTGGTACGACTTGAATGTTAGACCACGTTTTTGCCTTCAGAATAGCCTTAATTCTTTGTGGCACACTTTCAACAAGGTGTTGGAATCATTCCTCAGAGGTTTTGTCCTTGTTGACATGATGGCTGTTGTCGGCTGCACTTCTATGGACTCATTGTCTCATTCCCGGAACCAGTGACACCAGTGGTGTGTTATCTTGCTGGATGTAGATGGATCCGCTGTGGTGATAAATGGATCACTTAATGAGGCTCAGTTGGTACTTCAGCAAGTTGTCTTGATGACATCTACAAGCCTACCTGAACGGAGTTGTGGCCATTTTGTCTTTTGCTTGATGGGCTGAATTGTGTGACATACAGAAGCCTTCATGTTGTTAGCTCATTTCAGGACCATAGAAATAAAAAAACCCCAAAAAAACCAACTAGGAGTAATCATATAATTGTAATAATTATTACAACAATGTTACATGAGTATTTCAGTCCATTTCTCGAATTTATTTCAGCATAGTCAAACTTCCAGAAAGACGTTCTGATGCTGCACGCCGTCTTTCTCCTTATGCTGCCATTACGACGGCGTCACAACCACTTTCTCCTCACACAAAAGTGTGTTGTGTCGACATGTGTGAATACTAGCGCAAACACAACATGGTGTTGGGGAGAAAACTGGCCGATATCCCATAATCAGATGAGAGCATTATGCCGTTTACATGATCGTTTAAATGACCTGATAACTCCAGAAATTGGATAGTAATTGGGTTTTTATGGTCATGTAAACGGGTCTAATGACATTTTCGTGATAAAAAACTGAAACGGTTTCTTCTTAATTACCAGATATTATAAACAGACGAAAAGTGTCAACATTGTCATGGAGACAATAAGAGTGTTTTATTGTCATTCTGGATCTCAGAATATCCATCGAAAAGCCTTTGTGGTTGGCTGTTGTGAATGTGAGCAAAGCGAGTGTCACAGAGCAGATTGCGAGCAGCGGCCTCTCATTGTCAGCGCTGGATTGCAGAGCGACTTGTCAGGAGAACAAACACAAGCTGTTATTGTTGCAGTTGTCAAAATAAAATAAAACAGAGCCATCGGGACAGCAACGTCGTCTCTCCAGACGTGAATGTGCCGTTACAGCCGGCTGTCTTAAGCCTAGAGACATTGAAAATGGTCGTCCGTTTTTTTCTTTCTCCAAATATTTTTTCATTAAGAATTAATGATTAGCGATGGTTTTATCTCGTGACCAAACAATTAACCTCAGCTTGTGTTTGTCCCTAATTCCCTCAATCTCCCAAAATAACCTGTTACATAAACAGAAAAGCACATGTTGCTTTGAGAAGTGTCATTGAAAACAACACACACACACACACACACACACACACTTTTTCAATGTCAGGCAATGCAGATAGCGTAAATGTTGGGAGAGGTGAGGTTTGAAAAAGGGAACAGCCAAGTTGGCTATGTCCATGAGACATGTGAGTTGCAGTGACTCGCCCCACCAGTAGGAGGAGGTGATTTGAAGCATCCGTTTTTTTATGTTTTACTTGTCCTTTTATTTGGTAAATCTGAGCAACTCTTGGGATAGTTTCTATTGTAAAAAAGCAATGATGCCACTTTATGTCTAAACTCCAAAAAATGTTGCAGAACACAGGACTCTGAAGTGCTGTTGCTGATCACCCACGAAGTTGCAGTCACGCACGCAAGTCCCAGTCCAAATGCCTGTTTTCAAACCCTCATCTTTTCTTAGTGCCCCAAAAAATGCCTGTGCAGTTGTGATTTAGCTTCACTCATCTTAATGCTAATCTAGCGTAGCATAGGCTCAATCTATACAAGGCTGTCCTTGCATACAAATTAAAAAAAATATTTTACAAATTAACAAAATTTGATGGAGCTCGCATTCACCAAAACATGTCATTTTCTGCACAAATTTGCTATTTTGAGGTGATAAATGTGAGTGAGATGAAATGAGATGAGATGAAATGAAATGAGACAAATACAGTCTCAAAGGTGACACGTTGATGGCAAAAGTTGGTACAATAAAGCCACCGTTAAACTTTTACAAATTAATGTGCCTCTCACACGCTGCCGATTTTCCATTTAGACAGAATAAAATCAATAGGTGAAAAGGTTGCTCGTCCCGTCATCCAAACGAATTTCATTTTCTCCCTCATATGCATAATGTTTCCTGGGTTTTTAGATTCAGACCACACCCATTTCCCCCTGTATTTCACTTTAAGGTGCCCTTCTGGAGAGGGGAAAAAAAAAGTTAAACACTTTGGCGTATAATTGACGACAGTCCCAGAAAGACAAAACGTTGACTCTAATCATCCTAATAATCCATTTTAGTAGACAGTCTTGCATGAAAAGCACAATTTTCGGACCTTTTTCATACAAACACGGCGAGCGATGATCTCTGCGCGGCAGCTTTTAAAGACGCCATTCAAAGAGAGCAGAAGGATGCTGGGCTGCAAGGAAAGAATAGCAAGTAGCTTTTTGACCCAGGATAATATTCATTCATATTCATTCGTCTTCCTTTTTTTTTCGCAGTCCAAGGTTGGTGCTCTCCATCTTGATGACATATTGTTGCCTTCGCCGGGCTTCATCTGTGGAGTCAAGCCTGTTTTTTTTTTTTTTCTCAATGGAAGACTAAAGAATGGATCGTGACTCTTTGTTAAAGTGCTGCTTTTATCTTTTTTCTGTCTGCGTCTCTGTTCAGTTATTGTGGAATTCCAATTTTTTCCCCTCAGGAATTTCCGGTTGGCTTTAAAGCGAACACATGATGGGGCCTTAGTGAGTGGATATTTGACACATACGCCCATGTGATGAAGTATAAAATGACCTGGACCTCCCTCTCTTCACCTGAATGGGCTACATAAGTGGCCTCCAGCGTGTACCCACAATCCCCTGGCAATCTAAGACTCCTCCAGTTTTAGTCTTTTTAATCGCAGTGCACACAAAAGTGCACACACGCAATGAAAATTAACTTTTTTCCCCTCTGCGAATATTTGTTTCTGATTTGAATTTTTAATAGAGCTTAAACCATTAAAAGAAACTGCTGGTCTCAACTAGGATCTGGACGAGGAAGTGTGTTTTCATAGGCTATGATGGCACGAATGCTTTGTAAATCGGCGATGCCATGTTTAATAATTTTTGTAAGGAAATAAAATGCTCATTTGAGACCAATCTTAAACTTCGGGACAAGGTTTTTGGATATTTCTATATGGCTGCACAGATGCACACACACATTGTTGTGTCAGTAACAACCCATAGCCGTATCTCTGATTAATACCAGACCCTGGTCATCCATCAACTTATGGCTGCCATTATCCCGATCGAATATCTTCAGTCTGAAAAGCATTTAGGGAAAAAACCCCAAGAATTTCTAGCTTTTTTTCCATCCTCATCGTCCCATCTGGTGGCATGGATAATTAATCACCTAAGCGATGTGCCTCCGTTCTTCATTATTTAGCCCTGGAGAAGAGACTGCTGGTCATGTGTGTGTGAGTGTGTGTGTGTGTTACTGCTGCAGCAGCGAGAGCAAGAATGTCTTCTGGCTCACCGTTTCTACTCGTTTGTGGCAGCTTATTTGCTCGACTCCAAATGTGAAAGCATTCATATTAATAAACATTACTGCTGGGGCGATCTCTCTTTCTTTCTCCATTGTCTCTGCTACAGCCAGACAGACCACAAAAATGAAAAGATCTGGGGCACAACGGAGCCTGTTTTGGTATCTGATAGCAGAATGTAGGACATGGGGTTCAGGTTTGTTAATGGTAGATGTCTGACTTGGTTCGGGTTCAGGTGGGGTGTGTGCAGCATGACAGCTATTAGCAAGAAGGTGCTGGGTTTGATTCCAGGATTGGCATCTTTATTTGTGGAGTTTTTATGTCTTCCCTGTGCCTGCGTTGGTGTACATCGCTACAACTGTGGCAAAATATTCCATTAAACTTCCTTCACGTGGCATCAAAAAGTTGCAATTCATGTCCAACATTGCTCCTTATGTCCTGCAAACATACACTCCTCAAGCAAGACAGTTTAGTGAGACGTTCAATGTGCCTTTACGGACATGTTAGACAGCAGAGACCTTGGGATCAAACTACCTGTTTAGGCTACTGGATGATTCTTTTCCTACCTGGACCACAAGCAAAAAATTGGAGAAGTTTGGGTATGTTTAAAGCAACAGTAGCCTCTTGATGTTAAATCACAACCACTTTATGTTCAATGTTTCCTGTGCAACTAACTGCACTCTAATGCACCTTATCAGGAAGAACCAAAGTGTTACACATTTTAAATATGTGCTTTGGTGTGGTGGCTGGCGGGGAGAAGTGCGGCGCCCTTGTTTGCCTCTCCTGAGGGATTACCTCGATGATCACACTCTTCTTTGCAAACACCATGCATAATAAAGCAGCGCACATCACTGCTGGGAGGCATTGTTTGTTTTTTATTTGAAACCTCAAAAAAGGCCCAAAACCTCCGAATCACATTCTCCCCTCGTCAGCAGCGAGCAATAGAGTGAGACTCTGACTAAGCGGCGCTGCAGAGTTCAGTGTCAGATTTCATCCTTTGTTCGGGCCCTTTTGTCGGTGACACCGAGTTTCATTCCTCCACCTTTTTCACATTGTTGTTGCATCTTTGGAATAAACATTCTTAATATTTCTGGTATAAACTGGTGATAAAACTGGTGATATTTTCTGGCATAAACTGGTGAAAAATATGCATATCTTTTTCAAAAATCATCCCAGGCAAATCCTCATTTCGTAAGAGGGCTAATCCCAATTAGTATTATTCAGATCTTCCATTTGTCTCGTCATTTGTTGGCTAACATGATAGCTGTGCAGATAGTTATGTCTGGATCATTCACGTTGGCTTGCTTTTTCTTTTAAATTTTTTTTCACCAAGTTGTCGTGTGGTGTCAGAAAAAAGTAATTTTGAGGATGCGGTCAACCACCTGGCCCTTATTACCATTCCACACTCGTACAGATACGCATGCTGACAGCATGATTATACGGGCTGTGCATTATATAACTGTGCGCTAATCAAATGAGAGAGTGGGCAGGCTGATTCAACAATGCTGGCAATAAATGTTGCATCCGGGGCTTTTATCCAGGAATGATAGAATGTTTGATTTTGTGTGAACCAAGCTGATCTGACAGCCATGCAAAATAGGACACCAAGTCCAGAGAGCCTCAAACTTTTACAATCTTACGTTCTACAAGAGACAAAACGGTACAGCTGTAATGCTTTAAGTCCAGCCTGAAAAAAGAGTGTCTAAATGTGTTGTAGGCATAATGCACTGTAGTCTGTGCGCTCACATCAAGCCTCGGAGTCAAAGGAGATGGTTAAGAAGTGTTTTTCTTTTGGGTCTTACAGACCCATAAGAATGGCATCCAATTTAGGTTTGAGCAACTATGAATTCTTTGATATGCAGAAAAACGACACCTTAATAGAGTGGAAAGAACTCTTTTTAGCTAGCTCCTTAAGCCTGTTTTTATTTCTCCACATGGAAAAAAATCATCAATATTAAGGGATGACGCTTGTTGTCATGTATCACTGTTGCAACAACTGCACAGTGTTGTGCACTGCCCATTTCCTAATCTCAAGAAAGAAAGTTATATATCCAAGGATTGCCAAACTGACTGGGATGCATGAAGCTTCCAATAATGTGACAACCTCTCTCTCTGGTTATCCCTGGCAAGGACATGTTTACAACTGCATGAAGGGTAATGCCAACATAACTCATAGGTGACTGTCTGCACGTAACAACCACGTGATACGATATCTGCCTGTAAAAATTAAACTACAGACCAGCGATTTGACAGCATCTTACCATCCGTCCTCCACAGCTGAGCTGACAAAGCTGTTTGTAAAGCTGTCAAAGTAATGATTCTTTATCTCGGTTGATAATGACGTCTGTTCCTCTTCGTGGGTTTTCAGAGGATTGGGTTTGGAGAAGCGCGGAGACCAGGAACAGTCATGGGAAACGATGACATGTGTATTTAATGCAGCGATAATCTAATCTTAAGGGCACCGATGAGTCAAGCTCCTTATACAATTCATATAAAAGGGACAAACTTCCATTCTTTTGTTTTCCTCCCTCCATCTTTGGTCATTCGATCTTTGCGTAAATAAAGTAAATCACCATGCCAATGTGAGATAACAGTTATCAAGGAACAACCTTGGCTACAGTCAGTCGCTCCACATTTACGGGCCTTTATTCTGACCTATATATATATATATATTTATATATATAAAATCCTTCCACATTTTCGAAATTGGATCACAGCCTCGAGAGGACGGCATCCATATTCATAAGACCTTCTTCATGACAAGAGAGGAAGAGAGGCCTGGATGGTAGAGGCGAGGGCTAAAACAGGGGGAAAGCCTTGGCCAAAAGGTCAACAAGCGTGTGCACATCTCTCATCCCAAAATGCTCCTAAACATCCCTCATGCTCACGCTATGAGAAGCAATTATAGAGTCAAGCCCCTTAACAAAATAAAATCTCAACTGTTGCTTATTGGTAAAAACAATAGGGGTGGCGAACGTGAGGCACGGCTTGGCTGAGGAACACCCAAATTACCATCTAAATGACACGACAGTGGTATTTATAATAATGACAATGCTGTTTGTGATCAATGAGATAATACTCCCAATTATAAACATGCCATCTCACCGAGAAATAATGAGGATCATGTACGGCAGTTAACCCATACGATGTCCTTTGCGAATCAGATAATTGGAAAATGCACGGGTCACTGATAGCGTGGCTGAGGACGAAACCGTATATCAGACAAAACAAAAACAGGCTAACAATAACTCAGCACACGATGCTGTTGTCATGTTGTGCTGCTGATGGAATGTTTAAGAGGGGCAGCTCGATATTTAAAAGTGAGTAGATGCTCACCCTTGCAGAAGCACAGCATTCAGTCAGTCGGATAATACAGGGGAGCCACTTGATAGCTTTGTCCAGCCAGTATTTGGGTCCATGAACCTTGTCCAACTCAATCTGGCGCCATTGTTAACGTGAGAATGCCACAGCTGCTTTGTGTCTGGCTGTTTTACAGCCTTTCTCACTCACTTCTCTCACTTTATAGCATTTCTTTTTCCTGCGATCCTCTGATTTTTTCCCTCTCCTCTCGTTTGTTTGTCTTAAACCGAATGTTGTGACTGGTTAATCTGTCCTATCTGCTACTTGATGTCACTCTTCTCGCCACATGCTCCTCATTTTCCGGCCCGCGTCACCTTGTCCGTCTTATTTATATATTCATGTCTGCACCGAATCACTTTGCTCCAGTTGTATTCGAGGCAGTGGCCGGGGTATCAGGAGACAAGAAAGTTCACTTGCCCAGACAAGAGCAGCCTGAAGGCACGAGCTGAAACCATTAGCTTCATTCCCATGTCTGGTAGGGTTTAAAATCACAGAGAAGGGGGATTATCTTTTTTCTCTAAACACTGAGACCCGCTTCCCTCGTCTGTTTAGAGTTGCAGGGCTCCAGTCTGTTGGCCAACGTGTCTAAAGATTCAAACTGTTTCTGGTCAGATTTGTGCAGGAAAATCTACTTTGTCAAGGTGTTTACAAGAAACTCTGAGCCCTTTTTTCCCCCTATAACTGTCACTTTCCTAATCCTGACCCATCATCCTGCCTTGGATGTGTCAGAAATGGCGTTGATAAAAGTAAAAAGCCAGTAACCCAGTTTTAGTCAATATTGGGCTTCAATGGAAATGTATACATAAATGTGAATTATATACTCACACCAGTTAGCTCCCCATTTCAGACATCTTTGTTTTTCATTCAAAATGATATCTGTGATACCTGGTTGACTTCTAAAAAGGAGCCAAAGTCCTTGGCCTCCGATGCGTACGTGTATCGACACAAGATGTAACGATCGCGCAACTCTGGGTTGGTTTAAACCTCCGGTGCAGCAAAGTCACTTAATGGGAAGGTAAAAGTTTGATGCACCATCTAAAACTCATACTGGGGTTCACAGAATTGGGCAGAGGAGAAGCACTCACAAGCGGAGCACACCAGAGGTAGAAAGTCAAAACCCGGCGCTCTGCAATGATTTTGGTATGCATTAGGCACACAGTGACAGATTTGTCCAAGTACGTCTTCTTAACCTGTCCTCCTCCTCAGCTGCTGGCATTAGCTGCAGGCCTTATCTCACTTGATGCTGCCAAGACGACATCAGTCAGGCTGGAATCATCTGTTTGATATGCGCCTGGAGGCCTTTGTGCCTCATCACATTTTCTGTCTGAGGTCCAGTACACCTCTCCAGCAGCAATCGGCACAGTGCGTCCCTATCCTGTCCCGCACACTCATCTCCCCAACCCTGAAAGTAAACACTGCTTGCTGTATTGGCTGCTCTTGCCGCCTCCCTCTATCCCTTATTTAATTCCCATGTTACATAAATTTGTCTAGGGGATCAAATTCCACTACTTATTTCTGGGCCTTTTGAAAAGGACCCTTTCCCCCAAATCGCAGTAAAATATATCATTTCTTATTTGGCTTTCATCTCCTCACTACAATCCAAAACTTTTTTATTTCCTTTTTAGGTAATAATTTGCTGCGGGCCCCGTGTGACCAACACTGTAATAGTCCTCATTAAGTGTGCTTAGCATATTTACTTCTGCGTATTTAATTACCCAAAAGACGTCCAGATCTAATTTAGCATTCTTCTCTTGGCACCTGCTCCTTTATTTTGAGAATCATTCACTTTCCCCCTTCCCTCCGCTTGCCCCAACCATTGGCCCCTCCCTCAAAAATGTAATTGAAGGCTCGGTGGTGAAACTTGGCAAGCGTCTTGGGGCGGCGGGGAAGTCTGCGAGATGAGCCAGGTGACACTGAGGTTGCCTCCATTGGCACGGGCACTTGCCGCCTTCCCAACCGTCCGATCCCCGGACACAACTTAGGTGATTAAATTAGCAAGTTCTACAGCATTTACTTTTGATGCATGGTAGAGATGTTCTCTTAAGGGTTTCGCCATCATAACGCTGTTTTATTCACCACTCTATATCACCTTTATTTGCCCTGCCATTTTAACCCACCTCAGAGGTGCCAGGGACGGCAATATTACCGTTTCGTTACATGCCCGTGTGAAAATGATAATTGGAGATGGCTTGATACAATCTGCTTTTATTAAAAGTAATTTAGAGCCATAATTAGTTCCTATAGGGAAGCGCTCTAGGTTACATTAGATGAAGGTGGGTTTTTTGTTCCAGCTTGAGGGTGTGTGTATGGGCTTTTGATGAAAGAAAAAAATCCATTTTTAAAATCTATTTTGTGCACAGTTGTTAATGTCATTTTAACTGAGTTAAATATATGAATGAAAAGCTGTTTATCGACTGATCTGTGCATACAGCTGTGGCTCTTATCGATGTTGTGGAATAGACAATACAAGAAAGAAAGATTTCCAGTTGAAAGCGTTGAGGAAAGCAAAAACTTAAAATGGAGCAACAGAAAAAGAGGCAGACATGGAGCCGCCTGGAAGCACCCTGTGCTTTAATGCCCTCAAACCAAAATGATTTCTAATCAAGTTTATTATTAAAAATACAGGAGTTTCCTGCACATTTCAGGGCACATTAGACTGAAGTAAAAGAAGCCTGCCTTTCCACTTTACCTCCTTCCTGCTTTCAACTCCACTGCCTCATCTTTCCATTGTCTGATCTAATCCGGTGGGGAAAAGAAGGAAGGAATGGGGGGGGGGGGGGCTCTTGTCAGGAAACAACAAATTACCAGGACCTGAAAAATTTAATTACTCTATGACTGGAAATTGCTGCATTGTGCCATTAAGAAGATTCTCTGCCTAAGTCTGTCTGTCTGTCTGTCTGTCTGTCTGTCTGTCTGCCTGCCTGCCTGCCTGCCTGCCTGCCTGCCTGCCTGTCTGGATTTCAAATTGTCCACTAAGTTCAACATATTCTGGTCACATAACAGGAAATTGTGTTCCAGTTTAATTTTGATGGCGTTTTCTGTTGCCCTCTTGGATATTTTAATAAGTGACATCCGTTACTGCGTGTCTGCTCTTATTAATGACATTCATTTCTATTGGCTCGACTGGTCTGTGAGACTGGACTGATGAGTGTCTCAGCAATTGTCTCAGATCTTCCAGAGGACGTCAGTCTCATCCTGTCTTTTAGATCATGTGTTTCTGGCACATCCTTCCATTCTTTCAAGTGGGCATGCTTGTACCAGGTGGTAATCTGCGAAGGCGCCTGCTATAGAGCCATGTGGGATGCCACAGTGGTAATCCTCTTAATGAAAGTGTGTGTCATTTGAAAACTGGCATGAAGGAACGATAATAATGCAGCCTACAAACCAAGCTGTTCCTCAACTCTGCCTCAGCAACACAATCAGATCCTTGATATGAAGTCAATAACGTGTCCCGGTAAGAATGGAGAAAGGAGGAAAAATGCTTGGTGCAATATCCCAGATGGAATTTTGCCAAGCCTCTGTGTTCTGTCAATAAATGTCAATATTTTCTAATCTCTTGGAAGTACTTGGAAGGCACAATTCGGGAAGCATTTTTGGTATGCAAATCGGGGTGCTATTGTCATCCAAGATGGATGGCTCTGGAGAAAGGCCGGGCGGGATGTCACAGAAAAATGGGGTGCGGTTAGATTTGTCCCATCTCTCTCTTCACCCGCTCCCGCACACACCTCTCTCCCCATTCTTTTCATCATTATCAGGTTCTGCTGCTTTTGCCAGGTCTTGCAAGTTCATCCTAAAAATACCCCATTTTCCAATCCTTTAAGTTGTGCGTTACTTCTTGCTTTCTCATCCCCTCTGTGTGGTTTGACAGAGGGATTTTAGTGTGTGTATCTGTGTGTGTGTATCTATCCAGAAAGATGTATCTCCGTGTTGCAGTAAATGTCCCTTTTTAAAAGTTTCCCTGTCCTCAATACGAGTCATGTTTAATTTACGATGTCACATTTGTTCACGTTTAAAATCGATAAAACCCCAAATTAACCTGTCTGGTCAGTATTTTTCTTAGCAGCACTCTTTATCTTCTACCTCTTTTGTCTTTGCAATTAAAAAAGAGCATCATCCCACACCGAAAGTGTTTGTGTAGGAGCCGGTATCATTTAGTGCGTGGGTTCCCCAGAGAACAGCAGTTGCATGTTAAAGTGGTATGATTAATGAATTCCTGCCAACAAAGGCCGTGTTTATGTGGCAACATTGTCACCAGAGATGAGATGTCTTTCCTCCACGGTGACGTGGACCCGCTCTAGTGGCCAAACATAGTGTAGCGACCATGCCAGGCCAGTAGTTAGCGATGTTCAATGGAACGTTATAGCGGGTGACTCAGTCCTTTCTGCATATAACAAAAGTATCTCCGCTGGTCAGAGTATAGATGCTGCAAATACACATTTTGTTGCTGTTAGTGGGACACCTGTTGCTTTGTAGTTGGCCATGGCTGTTTTTGTGTTTGTTCCATGTCACGGAATTTTTAGCCGTTTGCAGAAGTAAACAATTAATCTAAGTTACTGCGTAGGAGATGGTTTTATTCCAGTCAGTCAGTCAGGATACACACACGGAAGCATGCGGAGAGATCTCTATTAAGTGTTCACAGTTCTGATCTTATATAGCCGAAGGCCCGCCTCTGAGGCGCGGACACAGGACGTCTTCACAGCATGTGTGTGCTGCATGCATAGGACACAGGACGTCAACACAGTAGGTGTGCGCTGCATGCACCGCAGGAGTTTGGTGCCTTCACAGCATGTGTTCCGGCTGGCGCAAGAAGTTGAATGACTGAGAATGCCCCCCCCTCAGTCGTTTGACGTTGGTCTTCTTTGAACCTCAGCGCGTCTTTGTTGTTTCAGCATGCGCCTAATAATACGGTGCACCTTATGTATGTTTTAAATACAGAAATAGCACCCATAACTGAGACTGCACCTTTTAATACAGTGCGCCTTATGGTCGTGAAAATACGGTAGATGTGGGTCTTGAAGTTTACACATATTTGAATGGGATTAAGGAATTTGAGGTAAGGCTTACCTCTCTTTTACCACACTAACTGAACCTCAGAAAAGTGTTCAACAGAGTGATGTTCCTGAGCACCCGTCACATGGCAGCACATGAAAGTGTTTGCGTGAGGTGACCCCCCATTGGGGGTCAGACTAGGTGGTGATCACCTCTGTTGGACTGACTGTCGGTTACTTGTCAGTTTCTGTCAAGTTCTTTGGCCAAGAGAAATGAACAGTGCACAGAAAAGCCTGGGTGATACACTTCCTGAGCTGACGGTGGGATACATCCCTGCTAAACCTTACTGAGAAGCAAGTGGTAGGAGGCATCCACAGTACTCACTCTCAAGGATCGAGTTAGGGTTGTCATCAAAGTTCCCCTTTCAAATCTCTACAGCCTTTATTGGGCTAAACTCCTTCCATATTAATATGCAGTCTGAGCCAGTAACATATGCATGTTTTGTTAATCTGTCTTCCATTTCTAGGTTGAAGCTACCATGCCCCAAACGTGTGTCAGGCTATATTAATCAAAGGTTATATAAAACAAGGCAACCCTTCTTACTCCTGGTCTCTGCGATAATAGACATTACTCGTATCACCAGTAACAGCTTGGACTTGGACAAGAAACAGGTGGGAAGGGACTTGTCCGGGTGTATCAGACGCTCGCTTGCACGCTCAACATTTAGCCACACAGCGAGTGAGTAACATACTTGTTTTATCGCCTCCTGTCAGTAATCCTCGGCAGTGGTTATCTACACAGCACACTTCTCTGCAACCAAGGCCTTCAGCCTTCCTTTAACCAAAGATGGATTCATAATGTCCACCCAATCGACGTGTGAGAAAGCCATTATGGAATGTACTTCAGTGAGCCTTTTGTCTTTGAAGTCAAGAGGATTTGTTTTTATTTGAGCCATTTAGCCTGGGTTACATCAAACGTGTGAAAAAGGAAAGGCTTTTGGGACTTGAAGGTACTTGAAAGGGTAATTATCTTATTTGATATTCCACAAGATATGGCTCTTAATGGGCAGTTTTTGTCAGATCGGTCTCATACTGGAGTAATGACAGATACTGCCTTCACCGTGCACTGAGGCTTATCTCGCTGATAAACATGGATGTCTGATTTTTATGGGGATCATTTCAGTAGGGTGTTTAGTGTGAATCATTCTGGCTGTCAGTTCTGGTAAATTCCAAGAAATGAAAAGAAAAATGTCGAGTAAACGGCTCCTATTTTCTAAGCATCACGTTTTCCTTTTAGAAGCATTCTTACTCCTTTGGCAGCCTGTGCATGTTGGGGGAAATAGAATTTCTTAAGGATTACAATGGGTTTTTAATTTGACACAGTGCATTTCCTTAACAGGAAATTTTTTATTAACAGGCCCAAAAGACAAGATCTAAATGGGGGTCTTAAACTGCCCAAATGGGTACTTGCACTAAACAGTTCTTGACTCTGTACTGCCCATTATCTACACTCAGGCTGCAGCACAAATGTCCACCCTTGATCCTGATTACACCCTCAACCCTGATTTCTCTCATCCAATCGTATGCTGTTCTATGTCCAATTACTTAGCTAAAGACAGTTCTAAGTTCTCCATCATTTAGCCCGTCCCCTGTTCACTCACAGGGAAGCAAGCAGCGGTCACACGTTGATGTTTTTGATTGACGAGAACCATCATTTTTCATGCTCAATCTGGCCTGTTTATTGCGTTTTAGAGCTCAGTTTTACATTCAGTCAGAATTACATTTTTTTTTTTTAAAGAACTTATGTAGACACATATCTTCCACTAGATGGCACTGTTTCCACTTTCCCCAAACCGACAGATACAGAGCATCTCCATGGTCTCGGAGGCTTCCCTTATCTTGTCCTGCATTTCCCATCCAAGCAGATCTATTTGGACCAAAGAACAGGTGAGATCTTTGCCAGTCGGTGCACTTGATTCAGTTTTATCAGATGGAGGTGGAAGGCCTGAAGATTTAGAGGCTTTAAGATCACGCTCGGTTGGATTCTATAAGGAATTAGAGAAATCCACAACTCTTGCCATCTGAAACAAGAGATGAAAGCATATTTTTTTTAATCTAAAAAAACAAAACAAAACGAGGTACACGTAAAATGAATACCCTAGTCATGCAAGACAAATATTTGTTGCCAGGACAACAGCAGCTGACATAAGCAGAAGTTTTAAGAGGGATACGGAGGCAGAAACAGAATGATTGGGATTAGAGCTTCAACCAACTAGCCTAGCGACTCACCACCAGCATGGTCGGAGTTTGGGAGCAAACATCACGTATAATTCAACACCTGCTGCCCGTGGGCCCTGAGAGTGAAATAGCAAGGACCCAAACATTCTATAGGTGTTGTTTAAAAAAAAGGAGAGCTTTTAGAGCATACCTGTCTGTGCTCACTTGAATTAATTGGCATCGCAGAGCCACTCTTCTTCCACTCAAGGCTTAGAAAGCTATTGTAAAAAAAAGACGTTTTGAAAACTTGGGGAAGGTTTGAGTGGATCGGGCTGTTGCATTACATGCCAGTGCACAAACATGTAACTTCGTAGCACAATACACTGTGATGTTTAGCGCAATACCTGTGCTGCTTCATTGCCCTAGTTCCAGACCCTCGCTGCACCCCGCTCGCTGTAATTTAGCAGATTATTGCTCTCAAATGGAGGTGATCCACACACACATGCACGCACACGTGCGCAAACGAATTATCCTGCGACTGTGACCTGTATGTCTCATATAAGGCTATCATTTTCCAAATACACCACCAGTGCGCATATTCTCAGATAATTGTATAATCCAGTCTGTGGACCAGATTTCCCACACACCTTTTAATTACACATAAACCCCCATCACACACAAACAGGCACACAGATACACACCTCTGCCCTCCCGGGATTATCATGCTTGATGCCTCTCCGACTGAATGGCTGGTTTAACACCGACAGGCTGTTGATCTCTGTCTCGGTCTACTTCTGAGGCGCGGCGGAGGCGAACTCCATCCCGTACCTGCGCACAAATCTCTTTCCTCTATTGTGCGTATGCAAATGTCTGCTTTAGTGCGTCTCTGAAGGGGCGGAGGGGAAGAAAATGAGTGTTGCTTATGTAAAATTGGCAAAACCAGGTCAGACTGCAGGGTTTTTTATGTCATTCGGTTCTGCGGGGCTTCGTTTGAGTGCATTTTAGTTGCTGTCAAAGGTTAATTTGGCTTGTTTTTCTAGATTATTGATCGCTTTTGTAACAGAGTGTTTGCTGTTTATGGAATGTTTAAATGCACCCTGTCGCTCCAGGAGCTGCTAACTCTGCCAATTCTAATGCAGTTCTGATGGTTGTGCGGGTTTATCCATTGGCAGCGGACGGGGAGAACAATGGTTCCGTGTGATGTACGTAAGTTTAGATGAAGGGATACATCACAACACAGCACCATATACGGTAGCTTCAGGAAATTCTCCAGCTTTGGGAACAGATTTTGTATCATTTCAGACAACTGTGCTGTTTTTTTTTTGAGTGCCTAAATGGTTCAATCGGCATCCCATTGTGCTGTGGGAGGCCATAAAAGCGTCTTCATAACACAAGAGAGCGGGTGTTCTAATAAAAACTCCTTTTGAATCATCGTCAATTTATGGATTGAATGGCTGAAGTAAACAAACAAACACTGGATGAATTAATGGAATGACAAAGCTTGCAATGTTCCTCATCAAATGAGCCGATATGTTTGTGATGTTTTGCCAGGTTCATTTAAACGGCACTTCTTTGCATCGTGGACTTTTTTCCTTTGTGGTTCTAAATGTCTCGCTGACAGTCGTGTCTAGTAAACAAGTATCGCGTGACCAAGCCGTATTCACTTCTTACCATGAAGTTTATTAGGTTTTCACTGAATTTTAGGCCGTTACTACACATCAGCTGGGGGACCACATGGTTGTGGAGGCCATCTTTGCCCTCAGAGACTCCGTGCACTCCCTGTGGTGACTCTCCAGCCTCTATTTATGTTGGCGAGATGAGGTAAAACTGCGTTTATGATGCTATAAAGTCTTTTTGCCCACTACCTTCACTGCCCTCTGTGTCTCCTCGGGTCCCTCATAAACCAAGACGAGGCTCTACCCTTGGAAATGTGCAATCAGTCCTAGTGCACACATGTATACGCCCACTTATATATGTTGATTTAACCATTACCCAGGGTCACCGTGTAGCAGTTGATGTTCAGTCTGTATTTCAAAGTCTCCTTCTTGTGTTTTTGCAATTTGCTTAATATTTTGTAAGAGTTACACTGCAAACGCTGCAAACTCCTAAACGTGGACGTACAGCAGCAGCAACGGCCAATAAAGTCGGGCTGAGGAGCCGATGACCTCCTCTAAGACAGGCAGAAATGAATAGGTGGGAAACAAATAACAGGGAGTGTTGACAACCTCATCTGCGCGTGTGTCAGTGTTGCCATATCATGCACAGAATAATGGCTGCGGCAAGCTGCAGGGTTGGTCTCATTAGCCAGGTAATTCCTCCACTGCAACAACCAGCGTAATGGCTGGAGATGGTAATGATCCTTTAATGGCCTCACCTTGTTGCCCACTGGCCAGATCCTTAAACCAGATTTCCCTGCACGGCTGCCTCTCAGCCTGGAGGCTGAATACAAAACTAACCATCATTATATTTTCCATAGAAATTAAATCAGACCGCTCAAATCTGCTTATCAGCCTTTCTCATTTTTGTCTCAATTTCAGACCATACATCTCATCTCTCTCTTTTGTTCACCACCTCTCCTCTGTTATGTCATTTATTTTCACCCCTTCCACTGCTTTTGTTCTTTTTGTAACAAGGCTCGTTTTTCCATTTCTATACTTCAAATGGTGTCAGTTGATTGGATTTTTTCTTTAATTGGCTCTGGGAGGTAATGACGAATTTGCATTGACGAAGCACACCGACTAGGCTAGGCTAAATAGCACAGTGACTGTCACTAATAGTAGGGAGAATGTCGATGCTAGGGATTTTTACTGTCGGCCTTTCAAAGAAAACAATGCAGAAATTGATTGCGTGCTTGTGTGCACGTGGGCGTGTGTGTGACGGACACTGCTGTTATCTAGAGAGAGAGAGAGAGAATCGAGAAAAAGGCCGACACTCCACGCTAATCTCCTCCACATATGGTTGGGCTTCTCACATATCCTTGATAAGATTTATAAGGATTAGTTTGTCCCCCAAAATAGGCAGAGTGTGGAAAAATGGCTGTCTGGAGGGTCCTTTAATCTCCCCGCCGTCGGCGCTGTTGACATGACAGGATGGTAGTGAGGAAGTGAGCCCATTTCTGTGTTTGATTTGGAGGAATCTTCCTCGAGAAATCGCCGAGTTTAACAAGTGGCATAAAAAAGGTTGTTCTTTACACATGTCTGACCGCACACACTCACACATGCACAGTGGGTGTAGCTGAACTCCCCCCCACTTTCCCTCCATCACGATGCTCATCTAAATAATTGAGCTCAAATCCAGGCCAGTCTTTAATCAAATGTCACTACTACTTCTCGCTGACAGGTGCTCAACAAATTATCATAATCATCCATATCTGCTGTAAGAGACTCAACGCGCTTTTCCTGCTATGATGAAACTGATGTCCCACACGTTAGCTGATATATTTGTGGCATCACACAGCTTCTTACTCCACCTCTACTCCACCTCGAGTTTATGCTTTGCAGATTAGCCTAGCATAGGCCCTATCTAACCATCTGCCCACTGAAAGGTTGAGATTTTATCTGTCTAGAGTTTCAAATCAGTATCTCTTCCTTTGTTTTACCACTTCTTTCTCAATTTTGTGGGTTGGATTGTGTTTTTCGTTTGGACTGACACATGTGTTGCACCTGTCTGTCCGATTTTCTTTCCACATTTTCGCCGCACTTCGTTTTTGTTTTACTTGAGCTTCCTCAAGTCAATCAACAGCTCACAGCCATTAGCATTAGCATTTTCAATAACACGATACAGTGTGATTTGGAAGACGCTTGCTTTGCATTTATTCAGGCTGCGATAGCCACAGTACCGTACAGTATGTCAGTTTGATAGCTTCAGATGGTACCGGTGGTGGATGCAGCTAGCTTGCTAACGAGATAAAATTCACCACAGTTACATTGCCTCTGGCGAAGAGGGAGTGCTGATGGAATTCGAATCTTATCAGTCTTTTCTGTGGAAGATACAGTGAACAAAGGATATCCCGATGGGTTGAGCGGAACGATTTCTCCAGGCCGACATCTCCTGCAAACAGATTTATTTGGGCTTGTCAAACTGTTGCACGTATCGTGCATGTGTGTTTGACCGTTGCTGCTTAGTGGGTATTTCCCTCTGTAATTACAGGAAAAGCTTCTCCAACCAGGATTGTGAAGGTCAGTCATTACAAAAAGCGCCTTTAGCTTAAAAAAGCAAAAATGCTAGCTTTTAAATAATCTGGAAAGAGGTAAAATAAAAAGATCTAAAAGGGAAAAACTGTGTTTTTCTTCTCCCAGTGATGTTAACATGTTTACCTCTGAAAGTGCGAGAGCAAAGAGCATTGGAAGAACTCCAGCACTTCATGAAAGTTTCATGCTGGAGCCATATGTGGAGATAGGTAAAAGTTAAGGTGAAACATTAATGGACCGAACTGGGCTACCATTAGTGCCCTGTTTACTATACCATGAAATTGAAATTTTGTATGGTATTTATGCATGTGTTGATGCCCACAGGCCCTCTCTTTTGTTCCGCTGGCTTATCCACATCATCAGTGCAATGCCTACCTATTTGTGTTCTGATGTCCTAAATTAAACACAGTGGGATTGCTCTAGCATTAGCATCATTAGCAGTGGAATAATTAGTGTATACAATGTGGCTGCGCTTGTCTTAAGCGACACTTTAACCACTAGTTCTATTTTAATCCATCCTGCTTCCTAATGACTCATCTAGCACTTCCTGTTTGTGGGTTTTTAGGATTTTCTACATTTACACACTCTACTCTACATGCTAGGATCCCTCTTGTGACCTGGTCCATTTCTGACCATGTTTCTTCGCCATCACCAACTCATTTGCAGTTTCTCTTCTCTCTACAGTCTCCTCTTTTCTTCATTTGCCACGACTCTGTCTTGGCTTGTTTTACCTGAGGAGGCAACTTGGAATGTCAAAAATCCACCCTGGGATAACATCAGCCTGGTGCTGGGGCCAAATCCAGGGGGAAAAAAAGCTTTATATCAGCGAAGATTGAAAGAATGACGGGGAGAGGAGATGGTAAATGAAAGGCAAGTCCTTTCTTGATGCGTTTTCACCTGGGGAAGTGGACCTCAGAGGTGGCTGATCACATAAACTGCCCTCTAAATGGTGGCCAATTTCATTAGCTGCTCAGAGAAAGCAGCGGTGATTCACTGGATGGAAGGAGGGATCTCATTAAACAGGATCTAGCTCTTTTTGGGGTGGTGGGTGGGACCGGGTTGCAGACTTGGACACACTGGCGATAATGTGACCAGACGTGTCACTCGGACACCTCACTTTAGAAGACGTTGAGGAAAGTGTCTGAGTGTGTCCAAGGGCTGGCACCATTTACAACCATTTAAATCAACTCACCTCCTTTTGATAGAAGAGCTACTGCCAACACAAGGAGGCGGCACTGGACAGGACGTCCTTCTGCTTAAATGGACCTTTTGTTTCCATGGTCTTGTGACCTTGCTTTAACAACAGTAGCTAGGCCTTTTTGGATATCGCTAAAAAAAAAAGAGAGTTTGACCCAATCAAGTTTGTATTTCAGCCAAAGCTCGGTGGATGAAGGTGTAAGTGACGTAAAACACACACCTTGATCCATCAGGTGGTTCCTGATGTAGGTGACACCACAGGGGGAGCTCTTTGCATGACTTGTTTTACATGTTTAGGTCTCACCGGGCTTCATTATTTGATGTCTTTAGGGGTTAGAAGGGGCTCCAAAGGAACTCTTCATGTTGGATGAACAGGAAAAACGACTGCCTGTTACTCAGAGCCTTGTGAATGTTGAATTAAGCTCCCTTGATGGATGTACGAAGTTTTGTGGGATGATGCCAAAGGACTCTTTGCTTCCGTTAAGACACAACTCTGAATCTGAATCCAAGAATCGTTGCTCATGCCGAGAGGTTGGAGCGGGCAGGCTGGATTTATGTTCAACAGATGTTAGCCAAACACCTCGCTGTACAATGAATGCTTATCTGAGTCTATAGATTACAATATTTGGTATCAGTTTCATATTTGGCTTGGAGAGGAAACCTTGCTGGTAAGATCATCACTTGGCAATGTTCTCGTGTTTGGAGCCTTCCCCCCTCCCTAGCCTTTTTCGGCCAAACAGCCATTATGAATATTCGATTCTCTTAAGCTTTAGCCAACGTGGCAGTTGAACTAAATCATATTAGGTGGTCATCAGGACTGCAAATATGGATCGAGGTGAGAGGAGGTCAGGATGAAAATACATTTTAAAGCAAGATGATAGCACAGCCAAGATGTTTCAGGTCGGGCACTGACTCTGAATTCTATTCTGAGGTGTCTGACCACAGAGCTGCTAAAATCACCCAGTTTACACTGCTTCAAATTTCAAAACTCTACATGCTGAGCACTAAATGGTCATCGATAGCAACACTCTGGACCTTCATTTATGAATGAAAATGTTAATTACCTCTTCCACTTTAAAAGTTGAACAATGGAATTTTATTTGTTCCTATTTGTTGATTCATCTAAATCAAGAATAACATTGTTTGTCATTACATAGCACATGCTCGCTAACAGCTAACTCATGGGTAAAAAGCCAATGACTATGCTTTAACCAGTCATTATGTCAGCAATTACCTTTATTAAATTCCAACCCACCTGTACATAAATATAAATACATCAACTTTCCTGACCTCGAGGCAACACAGGCGAGGTATCTGGCCTGTATGGCCGCGCTATCGATGCTATGCATCGAGCATTTAGACAAATGTGCAGAGGACCCTCCTGCATCTCTTTTGTTCCAGATTTTCTGGCAGTAAAGACGCACACAGGAAAGATTTCTCAGGTTCCATTTTTCAAAGGGGTTGAAGTTATCCAGAGTTTAAAAATGAAGGGGCTATATTGGGAGGCGTGAAGAAAAAGTCAGAAAATGCATCATCTTTGCAGAGGTCACGCAGGAGCAGCCTGGGTAATTAGCCAAAGTCAATCATATAACTAGCAGTTCAAAATATTTAGTTGCACAATTTTAGAAAGCCCTCTCGTGCCCAGGAAATATCGGAGCCGGAAGGATCAACATTTTTGTCAAAAATAAATAACTAGAAAGCTCAGGTGTGACACAGAAAAAGAGGTTCCCCACTCTATCCTTTCCTTTTCAGTGTTTTCCTCATATGCTTTCCATCTTGTGCGACTCTTCAGTAATGTGTTCAACAAGCCCCTCCCCAGGAGACGGGGCTAATGAGGGCTAATGATGACGACGCACACTGTTGTTTGGCTTCCTTAGAGGGGTCCACACTTGTGCAAGCAGTGTTTCATCTCCTCTAACAATCATCTTCCAAGTTGAGCGACTTCCCTCTGTACTTTCTGTCCTCACAAGTTGCCGAGCTTTGTTTTTCTTGTGCCTTCGTCTTCTGCGAATGCTAACATGGACTAATGTGCTTCTAATAAGGCCTCCATGACTCCGTAATGATTTTTATTGGGTGGCTTAATAAAATAAATCACAAAGTTGATGGGGAGGACTGGAGGAAGGAGAGGGCGATGGCTCAGAATTCAGATATCGTACCAAGGCCAGGCAACTAGACGGAAGAGCTGTTAAAATAAACAACAACCCGTGCGGTAATGACGTGAGTGTTGACGCGAATGCTGAAAGTGTCAAATCGGGGTATTCGATGAAATAGATCTGTTTCTGCATCTCAATGATGCTGGGATCTATACTCAAAACAAGACGGTCTCAGAAGTGATGTACTGGAGAGCCCAACCTTGTAATTAAGCTCCCTCCAGGTGCTTTTGAACACTTTTGGCCATTGGCGCTACATGCTAAAGAGTATTTTTAATGCTAATGAAGAAAGACTATCCCAATGCTGTACTCATGTAAATTTCGTTTCTAGTCTCTGCACTGTGCGGTGGCTAAAGAAATGTTTTCTACCCACATGCACCTCTGGAAGTTGTCATCTCCCTTTGTCTTTTCCACAGTTTCCCCTAAAAGAGTTTTGTTTTATGCTGGCCCGCACAAAAGTGCAAAAGCTACCTATAGCCCATATCTACCTTTTTCCATTTTGTGTGCTTCCGCTCGGCGAGGTGCGGGGTTTATGGTCCTTAGGTTTAAAAGACACATTTACAAGCTGCCGAGCCCATGAATAAAACATTGAGGTTAGCTCTGGCAGCTCGCTGTGGCTTCTTGCCGGAGCTTAGGGGGAGAGACTGCACTTCATGTTTGATACATGTTTGACACAAAAACCTGAGCCTTTTAACCTAACAGGGATTTTCTGAGACAGATTTAAACATAGTCCAGTATTGCATACAGGAGTACACAACTTCTCTAACTGGGACGGCGTCTGTGTACGGCAGGAAGGTGGGTGTAGCTGCAGTGGTGCCTATAAATGGTCATTTCTCTGCAGTCTGTAATGTAAATTTTAGTCATTTGTTTTCTCCTCAACACTTGAGTTCTTCAAAAAAAAAAGCAGATTGTTTGTTCGGAGACTTGCTGTGAGATAATGGACTGTTTGGGCTCGGCTCAAATTGCTGGCGTCTGCGGGATTTGGGAACGCTTCCAGTATTTTTATTTTAGACGGGTGTCACACAGATGTGTGGATAAATCCCAGATCACCGTCGGGCCGCCAATTGCCGCGCCGCCATCTTGCCTCGCTGACGGTCATTGATGATTTCAATTTCTGCCGTATGTTGCCTCCACGCTCCGCCGAGTGCTGAGAACAGATTTCTCGGCGGCCGCTCTCGCAGTTGTTTTTGGCTCCGATCGATTTGGGGCAAATATAATTACGTCGCGTCTCGCTTTGTTATGATTTCCCAATCCGAATTCAACCGTCAGCTGCTCGGTCCTGCGCTTCTTTTGAATTGTTCCTGCCTCTTTCTTCCTCTTTGAGTCTCCTCCCCTTACATTTATTTGTGTTTCATTAAATCAAATCTACCCACTGACACACCTATCACCTGGGCGACTTTTGTCTCTAACGTTCCACACTTTGCTACTGCACTGATCCTCCTATATGAGCTTAGTATATACCTCCCTGCATGGTAACAGTTTGCCATTACCAAATTGGATCCTACAACCTCAGAATTACAGTGCTAATTAGCCGGAAGGCTTAGTATGTGTACTCGGAAGTCACAATTCCAAATCAGCTTCAGTGACATCCTGTTCCTGGAATTTTGTTCAGATCATTTTGCCCTGTGCAAAGGTCCTCAGGAATGCGCAGCCCCCATTCTTAAGATGTACTGTATTCCACACTTCAGCACACACCCAGGCCCACGACGGTCCTTAATGACAATTTTCTTGCACACTTAGACACGAAAATGTGTTTTTCAAGGGGAAACAACAACAAATTTCAATTTAAAAAAAAAAAAAAAATTATCAGCCTCTGAATGCATTAATTTTAGGAACACTCTCCCTGAATTATAATTTGGCTCAGTAACATCTTTTAAGTGTTCCAATTACAGGTTTTAGAAATTCCAACTCCCATTAAAATGTTATCTATCCACTCAAACCAAAGTTCCTGTTGTGCACTTCTGCACTTCCTGTCTAAGTGTCAAAGTTTGTGTGACGATTCTGGATCGGGATTTCAGCGCCTGTTGAGAACTCCTCGGGTAATTTCTGTATCCGATAAAAAAGCTGAAATTTTTCTTTTTGCCAGGAACGGAGAGGTTCTGCTTCACGCACGGCTGATCTTAGCCAACTCCGACCACTTCTGGAGGAATTCACACTTCCTCTCTCTTTATCGGAATGATGCAAGGCTGCCAGGTTTTAGCGCCCCATTTGTTTGGCTGTTCAGTCTGCTTGTCTTGTTTGCCCGGCTGTTCCTGAACAGCCTGGATGGCCTGTCTGGGACTGCTGTTACTAAGGAGATGGAAGAAGTTGTCATTTTCTTTACTCATCCATCCACATCTTTACATGTTGATTGTTCCACTGCACCAAATAGGCCCGCCTTCTACTGAGGCACAGGCACCACGGCAACACCTTGAACTGTTGGTCAGGAATTTGCACAGTATTTCGCAGATATATTTTGTGAGTTCTGGTACATTTACTGTCGGCTGGATCAAGTCAGTGACAGTCAATGTGTGGAAAAATGCAAATAGCAGATGTTTGTATTTTTAGCTCATTAACTTTTCACAAAAACTTGCTGCCAAAGAAAAACACAAACACAACTGAAGCTGTCTGTGGTCTCTCGTTGTTTTATTTCAGGAGAGACGTGGGTCTGAAGAACATTGAGATTTAAATAAAGTAGAAGAGCCCCATGAGAAATGTAAAAATACAGCTGCCTTCTTGCAAAAAAACGACTAATCATCCAGGACGAGTCATAAACTTTTGATCTACTCGACAAAAGAGAAAGAAAAATGGCCTCAACACAGCTGTTACCAAACAATAGATTTTGACTTGTTTTATTGATCGTTCAAATTATTAAACTATATTATTAGAGAGGGAATGTCACATTGGGAGGGAGAAAAAAGTAAAACAGGCACAAGTCAACATATGATTGGTAAAAAGGAAGGTTCCTGTTTGCGGGATGATGGATGTGTCCTAAACCGTTTAATTCACAATGATCACATGCAGACACTTTAATGCTGATTAAAAGAAGCTAATTATGGTCTTCAGACATCCTGCTGACAGTCGGAGTTCAAAGCAGTAAAAGTGAAATTTGAAATCTTCAGTCATGGCACCAAAATTTCATGATGTCACAAACGTGTCCTGCTTCTTGCTAGCAGTAAAAATTTGCTTGGGTATTCTTTGCATTTATAAATCGCCCTCTTTAGAGTTTTTAAGGTGGGCGGTTGTAAAATTAGCACCATCTGCTGGATGCAACTTGACAGTGTTCACAATAGCCCCATGTCCCCAGTGTCATAACACCCGCCCCTCCTCGGGGTTGCACCCCTCAGTTTGAAACCCCTGATCACTGCTCTCATCCCTCTACGTTAGCATTGAGTGTCTGGCTGGTGGAACGCTGATGCACTGTTGCATGGAGCCGTGCATTTTTCACAACCTCGGCAGCAGGCGGGAATGTATGAGGGACGGCCTCGTCTCCACCGTCTCACGGGTCTCTCCATTCTTGCTTGTCAGCTGTCGCTTCTCCTCCCTCGCCGCATCTCTTTGCGCTGTCTTGCCTCCACTTCCTGTTGCCTGGTTGTCTGCACCTCGTGCTGCGTGATGAAAACCTAATCAAGTGGAAAAAGAGGAACCCTGACTTGGATATCAAGTGCTCCAGTGCTCCACCTCTCCTCCAGCTTCCAGAGCTGGTGGAGCAACACTTGGCTCCCACTCGTGAAGACGAAGTGCGTCAGAGAGGGCGCTTGATGAAACCTGCTAACATGCTGAGCGGAGTTAGAGAGCACTTCCAAATCATCATTCGCGCCTCGTTAGGCTTCATAATTTATGTGCCAAAAAAGATTAAAGATCACGAGTGTCAGGTCCGTAGTGGGAAAACATGCGTCCGGGTGGGAACCAGCATGTTTTGTATGCATGTGCATGACATGGCGGGTGAGAAGGGTTAAGATGAATACGGATCATTAAAGCAGCCAATGTCTCCAAGCCCCCCCACCCCTGCAATGAGGAGCAATGGGTCCCTCCACATATTTTTCTTTCTAAATGTCAAACCCCTCCGTCCCCATCTACCACTTCAGGGTTCCCTCCCATACTGTGTAATATTATGGCGATAATTCCCATCATGGCTCAGCTGGGTACTCCCTATTCTTGCCGCTATCCCAGCATCTCTCTCAGCTCTCTGAGGAGACGCTGCTGCTCCACAAACGCCACCGCAAGGCCAGATATCGGGGGAAGCCTGACATTCTCCCACCTTCTCTATTTTCCAGCAAATCAGAAAATCATTGAGAGAAATCAAATGGAAACATCTCGCACACGTTTGACTCGATGGTTATCCAAGAAGCAGCATCGGCCGCAGGCACCTCCATTGACCGGATGGCATTTTGCTTTGACATTCAGAAAGCCAATATTATTATATAGGGGAAAAAAAGATAAATGTTGATCTTGGACACTTAACGGGGAGTAAACGAGAGCTTTAAATTTCCAGATGACGATATTTCCCGGAAAATCAATCTCTTTGAGTCTAACAGAAAAAAAGGCAATTGCTACTTTCTTGTCAGTAATTAGTGGCATGCTGGACTCAAAACAGTCTCTTAATTCATGGAGGATTAATGTGTAACCCTTTAAAGGCTTATTGTCGCTCAGCAGGGTTTCTGTGTTTAAGTCAGACCCGAAGCATGAAATGAATTTCCAACATTGTAACATGACAATTTGGCCAAAATGAGGTTCCCTATTATTTATTTATTAATCTTTAAATGGTGCTGCACAGAGCTCCATTATGGCCCCACTTTATGGTCCTGCTACTTCAAGACTTGGCTTCTTGTTCTTAATCAAAATCATAATCAAAAATGAGGATCTGAGATCGGGCCTGAATCGGTACTAGCCTCAAACTCCGGAGCGGGATCAATAAAACCTTCCTGGCTCATTGAATTGATTGTATTTTGTAATTTATTTTTTCCCCCTGTTTTTTTTTCCTGTTGAAGAGCCTTTTAAAAGATATTTCTAATATTTACTTGCTCTGGTCTGAATCTGAAAAACATTCTATTTTATATTTGTAACACAATTTTTTCCATTCTACCTGTCTTTTCTTGCTCCTGCACAGCCGGTGCTGTTCCGCTCGGACACAAGCCTGTTATTAGTGAGCGAGCAAACACTTGCAGGCTGTTTTGCATCCCCTTCAGTTCAGAGCAGTCCTGCCTGCCCCTGCAGGATATTTGCTTTTAAAGCCCTCATGAGTGCTCTACCTCCACACTCAGGTCTTTTGAATGAATGTTTGGTGATTTTTTTTTTTTTCCACTGGTAGCCGTTATACAACAGCCATTTCTGCTTGAAAAATTTGCCGTCCTTCTCTTTGTGGAGCAGCTGGTGGCGGCTGCATCTCCAGTCAACTTGATGGTACAATTGTGGTTAAATTTCACCTGAAGTTCTGGCCAGACGGCTGTAAACGGCTCCGAGGC
Organism: Takifugu rubripes; assembly: GCF_901000725.2. Taxonomy (NCBI): domain Eukaryota; kingdom Metazoa; phylum Chordata; class Actinopteri; order Tetraodontiformes; family Tetraodontidae; genus Takifugu; species Takifugu rubripes. The sequence goes on along the minus strand of NC_042296.1, from coordinate 4,934,645 downwards.
AGCGTCCCGGTGCACGTCTGCTATATTTCTCCTATAAGTTGCATTAAACTGTTCCACATTTATGATCCATGAACTTCCCCGAGGCATGCACATGACGTAAAAAAATAGAAAGACAGGAACAGATAGAGGGAGAAAAGGCTTGGACGGGGGCCTGACGGGCATTTATGATCCATGATGCTTCGCTCAGCAGGAATGCAGGACTCTTCCAAACGCATATAAGCTGCCAAGTGGTTTGAGTGGAGGAAATGTCCTGTAATTAGATCAGTTAGATAACAGAGAGCGGAAGGGGAAGGGTTGATCCGCTTCTGTTGGGGTGCAACATTTATAACGAGCCACCCTCGGCAGTCCAATAACTCTGCAGATGGACGAAACAATGTTGCACCAAAGGTGCATTGATGTTAATGTTTTTGCACGTTATCTATGCCCACTATCTGACCCCTCCCAGTACAAACAAAAGCCAATTTGAGGCCTCTGATAAAAGACCACATTAAAGTGCTGTGTTGATTGTCTCTGTTGTGCAAATTTAATGTAGTGAGCTGCTCTAGCAGCATGAAGTCAATACAGAGGAAGGTGATGCCCCAAGAATGCTTCATGTAAAGGCATTCCTTTTGATATTTGAGTACAAAAGTCTGGAACATTCTGACTCAAAAGTGGGTCTGAAAATGAATCAAACTGATATGAAGACATCCACTCATACAATAACTTAAAACTTGATATGAGCAGTTAAGTTGAAAATACATGTACATCAAAAATGAAAAAGAAAAAAGTACCTCATTTGGAACTTGGAGGATATTAAACCTCCCATTTTCTATGTTGTTTCAACTTTGATTGTCACTGTTTGAGAAGTTCCTCTGGATTTGGTGCATTTTTATTTTATTTTATTATTATTTATGGATGGAAACAGGAAACAGAAACTGCCAAAGTTGTATTGTCTGATGGAATTTACTTTTTCACTGTTCACTATATAAGTGCCTTCGTGACAAAATCCACTTTGTCAACAGATTTCATAATTCTGTCAACGTTTACAAAAAAGGCTGCAACTAAATATGGAAATGTTTCATAGAAGAGACAATATTAAAATGTACTTAAGGAGCTTGTGCACGTACTAATTCCATTAATGCTGCATTTGATCTGTATCTGCATTTGGAGAGATCCAGGGGAAAAAAATAGCCGAGAAATGAAGTGCAATTTAGTTTGTGGTATGATAATATTGTGCACAGGAATGATACAAATTCATATCACAGACCCCAGGGAGCTGATAACCTGTTTTTCATTGGAACCCACAATACGTGTTGTTATATTGCATTTGGAAATAACCAGGTGACACTCATGTGTGCAAAGCATGCAAGGGTAACTTTGTGATGAATCGGTAAATTCTGGTTAAAATTCCTGTCAGTTTTCTGTAGCCATCACTCAGACGCTAACTTGTTGTGCTGTGTGTTTATGTAGCTAACAGATGCTAGCAGAAAATGGGGAGAAACTGAACGTATGAAAGATAAAACAGTTGTTTGCTGTTGAAGGACACATAGCAGCCACATAGCAAGCCCTTTGAGAGCCTTCTGTCAACACATCAGTTTTATAAACCATAAGATTTCCAGAAGCACTATTTTATTCTTTAGCAACAGAGCCACAAACCTGGGAATGAAAGTCTTGGACGTAATTGCAAGGACTTAAAATGAGACCCAAAGATCTTGTAAAACAAGAGGGGATAAATAAAAGTGGTGATAGCCACAGTGGGAAGCAATGAAAGCAGCAATGAGCAGAGGCTAAAACAGGGACATAAAGCTAAAATACTTGATCCTGATGCCACAAGGGCTGCTTATAAAGGGTTTCATGGATGGAAACAAAAGTGTTGCAGACGCACAGTCATCGTTGTGGACATAAAAAGGACTCTCATTTAAAACTGGATGTGATATCTGTAGGAATGTTTTGGACAGAAGAGGAGGGACACCAACAGTCAGTTAGGGAGTCTGCGTCACGCTGACTTTGGCACTGAATATTCAGCAGTAATGTGGAGGTGGAGGTCGGCGCACGTGTTGAGTTCTCCACCTTGGGATAGCTCGCTCCGTGGCCTCCGAGAGGATGATTAGGATGAGCGGGCGCTGGGATGGATGACCCCGGTGCAACTGCAGCATTCCCATATTTATACAGGGACAGAGGAGACGGCAACACGTAGGAAATAAACCCCAAACTGCTGCATTTATTGAATTGCTTTTTTTCCTGTACACTCAATCAATGTTGTTTTTGAGTCTTTGAAATTTTATGAACGTTATAAAATAGTTACAACCCTCAAGTCACCCTGGCAATCAATTAAGCATTTATAGATAGAAATGAATTATGATGTAAATCTATATGGTTTTGTTTAATAACCTGTTTCATCTCATGCAAAAAATAAATAATATTTTATTGTACTGATCAATCCTGGATTTGAAAGATTTGGTGTCTCTGAGAAGCAGAAGATTGATGGCACATTCAGGATTATCTGAATTTACATCGTCAGAACACAGCCTGCATGTGAATAGTCGCATTAGTCGGGTCATAAATTCACCTCCTGAAGTTGCCAGTTCTGTAAGAATCAAACCTCAAAGAACCACTGTAGGAAAATGACATTGGTCATATGATTGATCTTATTTGATGTTGCACCACGGCGGTCATTAAAATATCTTCAACATCACATCATACATTTATAATAGCAGGCAGAGGTATTTCACAAGGACATAATATAATAACCTGTGTGCAGCCTGGCCAGAGGTTACAGCCACCGAGCATGAGATTGCCATGCTTATAAAATATTCCCCTTCTTTGTGTAACGTTACCTTTCACCTTGATGCTTGGCGACCTTTAAAGGGTTAGCGCCTCGGCGTTGGAAATATCACAACAGGAATGCAAAACATCTTGAGTCTCATGACAGAAAACTAGGTTGTTTTGGTTTTGGTATCTCTAAAAAAACTACTTTTATTCTGAAAGGCATCTCGACCAGAATGCTACTGCAGCATTAATAAGGGGCATTGTTTTCAGGCTTTGGGGGTCTTGGAGACCTTTTTTTCCCCCCCATCACATGGAAAGAAGAGGCTATATTTAGTTCTTCCAAGGACTGCAATCCTTTGGGAGAGCAATTACCTGGATTGGGTGAAACAGGACTGTGAAAATATCAGCTAGAATTAAAGGGGAAAAAACAAAAGTATTTTCGGGTGAGAACAGAGAAATTTAGAGGCTGCAAATGAAATGAAAATGACTCAAAGTCCAACCCAGAACGGACTCACATTTAGTCCATTTGCCAGCGGAACGACGGGGAACCATTAAAGCATCCTAAATTAGGCATAGGTGTGCTTTGAAATTCCATTTTTGACAACTAGGGTGGAAAGTCAAAAGGAAAAAAAAAATCCCTAAAAGCAGGAAAAGTAGGGCCGGCTGATAAGCGATGGTTACATAAATGATGGTGAAGTTTCCCCATTGGAGATGTTCATACATGTTGACAAAATTTCCAGTTGTATTAATCCCAGGGAAGCCAGAGTTGATGCTCGCTGCTCTGTAATGAGAGAATAAGCACAGTGATGCGCTGATGTGAGTGAAGGAGACGCTCTATGGGTGCTAACGTGACCGGGCTTTAAGTAGGGCGGCGGGATGGGGAGAGCTGACTTTAAAGAGATCGTTGTGATAAATAGACTTGATGAGGCAGGATGGATGAGAGTCCCCTCCCCGGCGCAAGCGGGCTGAGCCATCATGGCGCGAGCTCTTCAGCTCTGATGAAGTGAACGGAATTATGACATTAGCTTGGCTAACGTCTCTGACTTTGAGGGCAGTTTGGTGCCGCCGCGTCAAACCCGAGCACGAGTTGCTCCTCTGATTTACAGCCGGGACGGACCGATGTGTACTGGTTAGAAGGGGATTTAACGTGGAGCAGTGGCTCAGTATCTCCAGCCACTTAATGGAGGCTGAACTTTAACAGTATAGCAAAACGGAAAGCTCTGCGAGTGACCCCGGAGACTGCATTCAGATTCAGTTTCTAAGACTTAATGTTCTGTGTTTTGTCGCGTGTCCTCACAATGTTCTAGAGATTCAACTTGACAAGGCTGTCAAAGGCCAGTTGAGTCTTTAAATATTGTATTCAGTAAAATTGTTTGGACTTATCAAAGTCTTTACTAGATAAAGAAATCAGAAACCAGAAAACGGGACATTTACACAGTTGACCACACAAATTACTAGCTCTCTTCTAATGAATGTGGGTCTGGTTTTGGGCAGGATGGTGGAAATCTGTTGGTCTTCTTCCAGTTCTCCCGTTTCCCTACACAACTGCGCTTATGTTGTAAAATTAAGGCTGGGCATGGAGCTTTTCCACCAACGTCCTTGCTGCAGATAGTTTCAAATCCACTGTTGCGAAGGCTAATGATGGGCTGAATGGACCTGTGCGATGGCGGGATGCCAAGGGCACCTGGGGATCGGTGGTGCAGAGAACCAACGCACTGCACGTTGCACAAGCACAGCATTGATGAATTCAAGCATTCGGTTTGCAATTGAATATGTCTGTCATGACTCAAGGAGACTGTGTAGCGGGAGGGGGAAATCAATAACAGAATTACAAACTGAAAACAAGAAACAAACACTGAAACATTTAAAAGCGATGGTAAAATAATCTGCGTGAGTAGGCCCTTTTGGAAAGGTTCGAACTGAGTTTGGAATTAGTGCTGAGCCATTGGGGTGTACCAGAGGTCAGGTGGGACAGAGTTCCAGAACATTCCGACGCTCTGGTGCCAAGATGGCAGTGTTGGGGAGGGGGGACTTTGAGGGAAGTGTGAGGATGTGAGCAAGGTTCTGGACTGTATTCTGAATTGGATCAGGGGCCAGTGGAGCTGCTGAAGGATGCTGGTGGTGTGGTAGGGGGGCAGCAGAGGTCTGGACCAGTTGTCTGAGGAACGTTTGGGGGAGGCTATTGTCTAAACCAGCGGTTGATGTTACATATAGAATACATATAGGCAGGACTTCTTTAGCCAGATCAAGTCTAACACTGGCGTCCAGAGTTAACAGGTCCAATGTTGTTAGCGATGTAGCATAACATTGGGTGTGGGCGAGTGCTAAAAATCCCCACTGTGCTCATTCCCACAAACAAACGAACCTTCTTCCTGTTTACTGCCTACGGGTATCATCTGTTGCTACAGACATCCCAGCAGACGGTCAACAAAGGTGGACTCCCGTTGCAGAGCTCTAATTAGGTAACAAACCTGTGGAAACGCACAAAAATCCAGCAGTGGGCGGTAGCGTCACATCACCACCGAAAATTGTAAACTTACTTCTTTCTCTAAGGTGAACATGTACCTGACAGATTAGTCTTAAGTTATTTCAACCATATCGAATGCAAGAAAGAAAATAATGCAAATTTTATACAGTGAATTATGCTGGTCTCAACAGCTGTTTAATCTGACTAAATGAAGAAGGACAGTAGGAAATCTCTCAGCCAACCGGGCTTGAGCGATGTGCGAAGGCCAGAGACGGTGAGAGGCCTGGCAGGTCTGATGCCCTGACATCTCCTTTCAAATGCTTGATCCAAAGGTCTGCTGCCTCTGGCCCCCACCGCCATCCTCTGGGAGAACATATCCGACGCTGACAACTCCCAGAATACGGTTCCATTAAACCCTTTTGGCTGCTGACAAAGCCCCAGGAGAGGTGTGACTGGCTGTCGCTGGCAATGAAGCCGGTGTTTTGGTCATACCCCTCCGCCTTGCTCCTTGATGCGCCAAATAATTACCCCTGCCCCCACCACGCAATCAGACACAATCAGATTTGGGGTCGGCTAAACCAGCTGAAATTACACACTATGGAGGAAGAAAACATTGGAACAGGAATATGGCTTTCAGTGAAAACTCGATAGACTCGCTTTATGTGATAAGTAACCAAAACTTTCAATAAGTGTTTGTATTAAAGGTCAGAATAGTTCCATGCCACAACACTATCGACGCTGGAAACCTGAAAGTTTGCATCGTGGTGTGCAGCTTTTTAATTTTAGACGCATCAACATGAATGTAAAGAGCTTTACGACACATCTTTTCTGTGTCAACACAATTCAAATCATTACATAAAGCGCCATGTTTTATTTATTATCCACGGATATCCTCTCGCCGCTCATGCCTTGACATTGCTATGGCCAGCAAAATCAAGAGATATCGTGTATATTATTTCCTTTCCAAGGACCAAAACAATCTGTATCACAACTGCGTAATGCTATTTAAGTGTGTAGGAAGCACATTTTACCGATGTTATGGGCAGTAAACTGGAGCTGATCCCCTGTTGCATTCTCCCTGATGCTATTCTCCTCGGTGTGTATGCTTATAATGGCCTAGACGTCGGTTTAGGCCCATTTGTTGCTGATACTTTTCCTAGTGTAGACTGATTTTTCAACTTAACCTGAGGGATGAGTCATTTTATTGTTTGTCTTCTGCTGTGCACAACAGGGGGGGATTTCCTGGAAACAGTTGGAACTGATGGCAGCCTTCATCAGTGCCTCACCTACTGCTTTAAAAGGGATACAATCCTGTTTTTATCAGCAACTTTCAAATTAAATCCATTTAAGAGTGGAAGCAACATGCAGAGTTTGGACAAACAAGTCTGACTAAAATGTAAAATAAAGGTGACAGCATGGCGAAAATTCGACGCACAGCATGCCTTCAAGCTGATTTGACACCAACACAAGCTTTTATCGTCACACCAGTGCCATTGTCCAAGATTTTAGGCAACACTTCTAAGTCCTCCGGCAGTTTTGTGGCTCCTGTTTTTTCCTCCATAATAACAAAGCGCAAAGTTTTGGCGCTGTGCATTTAGCTTCGTCTCTGGAGAAGACATTTGCCTTGCAAATACATTTAGCTTAGTTTGTACTGATGTGCCTACTCAAAGGTTTATTTTTTGCAGCGAATCGCTGTGGAATTCTTTTGCTGTTTTTTTTAAAAGCTGAATTACATTTGTGAAAAGGACACATGATTCTTTGAGAACAGTCAATTATTTAATTACAAGACACTTTCATTTTATTAATCTCTGACAAAAGTCTGATTCAGTCCAAAAGAAAATGCGAGACGTGGAGTGACTTAACTTCAGCTGTGGAAAAAAAAAAAAAAAACGTGCAAAACGTATCCAGGGTACAGAGTTAAGGTAAATATATCTTCCATTATGTGACTTGTATATGCATCTGAAGAACTGGTAGGCATATCTCTCACAGCACTGTCCTTGGGACTGTCCAGCCCCTGGACAGTGGTGTCCATAAAGTTAAAAATTAACCTAAACAAGCCTCTGAGGAATGATTTTCTAAACAGGCAGCTGTGACTCCTCACATGCTGCATTTATGGTCGCAGATCAATTCATTGGCTAAGGTTCGACTGGCGTGCTTTGGAGTTCCCCTCATTAGTGGGTTGCACTTAGTCATTAGGACAGAAGCTAATTTTTGGTGTGGGCTAATATTTGGAGAGAGATTCCCCCAGAGCTCCAGCAGGTTGTACTTAGGATGCAGTCAGTGTTTCTTCCTGCAGGTGGAAAACCAGACACTGGACCACCTCCACTCAAGAATCTCTCGGCAGATTAAAATGGCAAATAAAAGTAAACCTGATGGATTGCTAATCAATGAATTCCACTGGGAACATCTGCGAGGGGTGCGAGGTTGAGTGGCTGGCTGACGATGCAGCGGCCGAGACCGGTGGAATCCATTGACTTTTACACCTGGTGATTTCTCATTTCAGGCTTTGAAGTAGGAGGTAAAAGAGTAACAAGGCTGAGGTTGAGACATTATTAGCCTTCTTTACCTGGAACGCGAGCCGCCCACTCACGATGAGGGGCTAACGATAATGCTTTTCTCCACTCCAGAGTGCCCCCGTAAACAGCTGCGCGCTGATATACAAACCATGAGGCCTCCTTTTTCTGAAAGGGATGCCAGTATGCTGATGACATTATCCTTTTCCTCCTGCATGCATATCCAGATTAAGTGGGAGCTGTGGCTGTCAATGCTGCCGTCATGAAAGCAGCTCTCCTATTTACCCATCAAAAGATTCAAAATATCCCCAGTAATGAGCTGTCCCTCTCTCAGCAGAATAAAGACCCGAGCTGTCAGAGCGAGCGCCGTGTCCCCTGCTCAGGGCCTGCCTACAGTGCGGTGGGCTGATGCGGGTATGATAATGCCATCACCGGGATTAATGTCTCTGTCCAAAAGCAGCCCAACTGCTGTTGTCTCGCGCGCATCACTATCAGGCCCGGCCTTGAACGCATGACTCAGATGTTTTTGGGTTTTTTTTGTTTTATTTGAAACTCGAATCCAACGGAACCCCGTGTCCGTTCTGACTCCTTCAGTCTCACACCATGCATTTGTAAGCATACCGAACGCGGATGAGTTGCACGCCTCTATTGATGCAGCGAACACTCGTTTTCTACAGTTTCAGGACGCTTTGATATTTTTCTTTTCTTCTTAAAGAGTATTTTTGCTGTTCTTTGATTTCTCCCCTTTGCAGTATTTCACCCCAAAGGGATGCTACTTTATCAGATGGCTTTTTTTCAGTCTGGGAATTGAGTTCCAGAAAATTGTCTTTATGATTAAAATGAAGATATATATATAAAACAAATGATTCACTTTTTATAGTTTTTTTTTACTTTAACTAACATTATTTTACTCATTCAAGTTTTTTCTCCATCTTCCTGTAATAGTTCTCCAGCGAGTGTCAGTGGTTCACTCCATCCTCATGTATACAAGATGTTAGTTAACTTATAGCATGGACTATGTCAGCATGTCTCCACGCTAGCCGCTACGACAACTGTAGATCGTAATAAGGTGTTGGTAAAACTACCCATTGAATAATTTTTGTCCCTCTTGACTTTGGAACCCATAGAAAAAACAAAACAAGAAACCCACCTACCAGGCGATAATCCTGTAACAGAACAAACCCAACCCGGGGCTTGACCTTGCGTGTCTGGAGCTAACGAGGCAGTGAGAGAGATAATGCAGTATTGGACATGCTGGTGATGGTTATTTTATTCGTAATGGCAGTGTATATCACTTGTGACCACAGTGACATGTTTTACATTTGTGGGAGCGAGCAGAGATTGAGACGTCAGGGAAGCGAGAATTATGGGGACGGTGTGGAAGGAGCTAATAATACAAGGCTAATACCAAAACATGCAGGATGACAAAATGTTGCAGGGGATCACGAACACTGGTCCTCCTCTGATCTTACACCAAGGATTGACCTTCTTGCTGGACTGAATAATACAAACTCTAGGCCTGCCCCCTTGATATGACTACATAGTACATCGTAAGCTAATTAATAGCCATGCGGCTAAGGTCATGACAGTCAGTGTATGCGCATGTGTTGCTGAAGACTTTGGGCAAGTCCTTCTCTCTCTCTCTCTCTCTACTAGTCGTTTGTCTGCCTCCATCTGCTCCCGCTGCATCCCATTTCGCCCCTTGTAGCTGAAAGACACCGTGTCCTTGCCAGGGTAATTACATTTAGTTTAGGCGATGGAGGAACATAAAATATAAAGTACTAATACCTGGAAATTGTCTTTTGAATCTGGTCACGCTATACTAGGTGTGCATGTATCACCCCACTTGTATCTTGTAAGTAGTGCCATCAAAATGCAGGGACAAATAGCCTTAAATCACCATCATTTAGAACTGAACATGAACCGCCACACTTATTTACAGGTTTAATCTTTGGACGAGTGGCAAGGCTGACTGATAATATCGGACATAAAGCCTCCTTGCCGTTCTGCCAATGCCTCCTCTTCCCATTGTCCCTTTGAACTTCCCTCCCTTCTCCCGGCCTGCTTCCATGACCAACAGGTCATGATTGCAAATAAAGTCTCCTGGCTACTGGAGGGGGATCAATACCTACTCCTTTTATCAACAAGTAAATATGCCACAATAGCCTCGTTTACCCCCAGCCACACTCGACCCCCTTTTTTGGTAGTACACCCTGCGGACACCCCATGGGCATTAGGTCTATGCTAGTAATCCTTTGTTGACTGCCTTCCTTCACGCACAAACAACACTGACAAGTGTTGCATGGCAGCCTGTGTTCACCAAAGGTGATTGTTGAGTAATGACTATGGATTACTTCATTATCCCTTGCCCAACAGGCTGGCAGGGTGCTTTCATGGTTCTGCCTTTAACAAGCCAAACAGAGGAAGGGCACAAGAAAAAAGAGGAAACACTCCCAGTGTTCATGCCTCTACTGCTGTCATGGATGGTAATTTAAAGTAAAAAGTGTTCCAGCCAGCTAAAGCTCTTTCCATGTTGGTGTTAAGCCTCATTTGTACTTGGCATGATGGTACAGTTCGTATGGGTACAGTGGGTCTTGCAACACTTAAATCATTTATTAAAATAGAAACTAAGGTTTATTGAGTACAGTTGAGAGTAGTAGTTGCTCCGAAATAGCGATTCACTGTCAAACAGTTACTGGACCACTCAGTAATTGATCACACATCTAAGAAAAAGTGGAACGGTACGCTTATTTGGTACCCCAACACAAATGGGGATAAAAGCGCCATACTGCTCACTTGGACCCCCCCATCCCTCTAATTATAAAGTGTTTTTCTCTAGGCGACAGCACACGCAAAGATTTATTGTGCATCAGCTCTTTTCTCCTGTCATAATAATCCTTTCCTGTTATCAATTCAAAGCTGCATCACAGGTCCAACTGTTTAAGTGACAGAGATGTGACGTTGATCAATATCTTATCATCTGCTAGCAGACAGCAGCCGCTTCACTTTCCAATCACAAGCCAGATGAAGGTGCGAGTGATTTGCTACTTGTGACAAATTGATTTCTGTCTGCTTTCTGATCCAGGTGTTTATAATGAAGAAATAAGATGGGGGGTGGGGTGCATTCAAATGTCTGGGGATTTCCTTCTGTCATTTTGCTGATGGTTCGACTCCTCGTGTGGATGTATGCTAACGGGTTTGATAATCGCTCCGTGATTTATAAAAAGATATACGCTTTGCATTAGAAGAATGATGTGGTTAAACGACATGCAGTTACCAAGACCGTATTCAAGATAGGCTAAAATAAAGAATAATTTCGCTCTGCTGTTTCGTTTCCGTGCATCGTCCATGCAGATTTTCCATGAGTCACTGTTTTAACCTGCACAATTCGCCTTTAAAGCAATTAGTGACATGTTGAGCTGAGTTGGCCTTTCTCTAAGTTTGTAATTAAATCCCAATCAGATTTTAGCCATGCGACCTTTCAGTCATCACATTCTGGAGTGGAGAAAATATCATTCTTCACGAAAATAAAGGGGAAGGTAATGCTGAGTGGGCGATCAATGGAAAAACACAGCCAGGCTAACATTGTTTTATTCCTCATTGTTCTCGTAGAACAGGCTTCTTCTCGTGAGCGTTTTAATGTGCCTGTTTCAAACTTCATGGGGTCAAAGCAAAACAAGCTTTTTACTTATATACTCATGAAAAGAAGATCAGCAAATATTTAGAGAAGTTTGACTTGAATCAGTTAGCCTTTGGGGAGGAAAAGCAAAAGATTTTCCACGCTACCGTATAATCACAGTCAGTCATGCTAATTAAAACAGAGCGTTTATGCAAAACAGGTTATCAGAAATGTTTACCTAGAGGTGATAGTGCTAATGAGGTCTATTTGCTCAAGCTGCCCATCAAGGTGATGTTCAGCTGCTAATTTCTGCCAGGGCGGGGGAAAAAACAAAATCAAGTGGAAAACAGACACCTCGGGGTTTTACCACACATTAAAGTATTTTATCAAGTCCTTTATTCTGCTCCCCAACAAAATGCATCGACAATCGGCCCAAATTCCCCCAAGGTGCCACAACATTCACAAGGCTGCTGGTGCATTTGAACTTTACAAGCCGCGCATGACCAGACAGAACCAAATGCTGCCATCTGTGCTACCTGCAGTGCTGCTGTTTGCAGTTGCAGCACCAGCTGCAGCTAAGTTCTCAATGATCCACCCTCCGTCTGAATGCATTTTGCTTTAAACTTACTGTGTGCACTGATGTGAGGAGATTTCTCATCCCCATAGGTCTCAGCATTCTCTATAGATATACCGTCGGTGCACACCTATTTTCGGCTCCCCATTTCCTTGCACTTTATGGTTTGTTTGTCTCTCTCTTTTTACATGGGCCTGCTGTATTTCTGTTTACTGCTTTTAAATTGTGAGTGAGAGGGTATACCATCATTTGTTGCACTGCATAAATAATACAGGGTTGCACACAAGTGGGACCAGGAAAGGCTCAGCAAATCTTTGGAAAAAAAATTACTTGCTATCAGGACCATAGAAGTTTTTTTTATTTTTTTATCTTGGGGTCATATGGTCTGAGGCGAATGGAGATAATCAAGGCCTTTCGAGTTCATTGACTTGTTCTTTGGATCGCAGGGTATTGTTTACCCTCTACTTCACTGGCTGTCGCGCACTTACGCAAACGCCAACCTTGAGCTGGGACATTTCCTCACAAGTGCACTGAAATTCTGATCTTTCCTTTTGAAGCCATTCATTTACAGACAGAAAGGGAAGAAAGACCACAGTCGACATTCGCAGGTGTGGTAATGACACTTGTGTTCCTCCTGCTTCTTTATGGGTTGTTTAGATGCATGCATTATGAATATGGAAGGTCATAAATGCAATGCTTTATGGAGCTGTAGTGATCGTTTCTGTTGTAATAGCGCATTTAGTAACTCTTCCTAAATGACTCCATCCACCAATTTTATGTAACTTTAGATTCATGGCTCCTATTGGACCACAGATAATTTTGCAGAGTGCCTTTCTGTTCATGATTTGAGTATTTACAACCACTTAATCCATGAGCTCTCTTAGCCTTGCATTAGGCTGTTCATAGGGATCCCCCTGTTGCATGAAGAGTTCATGGCTGATGTATGAAGACATAGAGACCATTAAAACATCCTCCTTCTAATGTCTGTTGGTGTCTTTCTGTATCCTGGTTGGTTAACAGCTGATGGAGAAAAGAAGGGAAATAGGTATTAGAGCAATTATTGAGCAAAGTGAAAGCAAATAAGCGATATGGAGGCTAACATTATGTAACGGTGCTACGATGGAATTCTAAAGATAAAAAATGACAGAAAAACAATATTTTTGGCCAAGGCTCCGTCTGCTGATGTCCGAAGATATTCAGACACCGGTTCTTCACTGTCTATAACCTTGTATTTAAAGCCACGGCCGTGCATCAAACTCTGTGCCCTTCCCCCCAGTTTATTAGATCCACTTTTCATGGTGAGGATTTACATGATCATAAATACAAAACAAAATGATGCCATCGTTGATGCGTTGTTTTCTAATACCTTGTCCTGCATCCTGTGCAAAAGCAAATATCCAAGAGGAGCAGAGTGTCTTAAACCCCCAAAATCAATACCTGTTCCCACACCCGTCTGTGTTTTATTTAAGAATTCATGGAATATTTCAAGTTTCTTTACAGTATACTGTACAGCCTATAGAATACACGTGCCCGTTTGGGCCTCTTAGACACCCGTTCTCCTTAACACTCCAGCATGAACATGCCTGAGTATGACTTTCTGCACCCATTAAACGATTTATTCCCCAGTGGCGAGGTCTGTCAAGATTGGCCCTCTGCCATGCATGACCACATGTCCACTCCACTCAACATCTCTGCACATAGTTCCGCTAAAAGTGCTGTACAAGCGTTTCGGTTGATGCTCACAAAGCGTCCTGCGGCCTCTGAAATAACCGTAAATATATTTTCATCTCTCTCGTCAATCTCCGGCGTGCCAATGAACAAACACTGTTGTATGTGCTGCGAAGAGGCTACAAATGGGTTTTTTTGGGTTCCGTTGGTCAGTGAAGTTGATCTGTGACCTATATAACCCGTTCTTCTCGTCCTCAAAGCCTTGCCTGTGAGCCGCACACCAGTTTATGTTTTATGATGTCGTCGAGCGCTTGAAAGAGGTTGGTTCTCTACAGGTGACCGGTGCTCAGTCAAATGGAGCGTCTATGCAAGTCCATGTGCATGCATGAGCCAGTCTGTACACATATATGTGTGTGTCACCAAGGACTTGAACATACAGTGCTTCCCATAATTTCTTTCGGCCAAGGTCACAATAATACCTGGCTTCCAGCGTGCCGCGTGCAACCTTCCTGTCATGTGCTGGGATGGGAGCGGGTTTCTGGTGAGAGCTGGCTGAATTTGCAGGTATGTGGTAAAAATGCGGAATGCATAGCCCGCCTCTGCCGCACAGTCAGACATTACCTGCATTTAGATGAATATATCCATTAATTTGCCTTGGGTTTGGAATAAATATCAGTTGGTTGGGCTAGATGAATGCATGCTCCTAATTCTCTGGAGGTTGGTTTTCTTGGAGGTATCGCCTTTTGAGCAACGTTGGATTTGTCCAGTCTTGAGGATTTTTTCCATTTTAATATTGTAATTATTATTGTTATAAATATTGCTATTAGAATAACTATTATGGGTGTTTTTTGTTGTTATAGAAAAATGAGAATTATTCTGAATAATAAATATGGCCAATATTATGCATATTTTATACCCTTCCATCCTCATTTGTATACTGTCTTAGGTGTTAAAACTACATTTCTTATGGATGAAAACTTATAATTGATGATGATTTGTCACTCCATCCATGGGGGGAAAAGTATTTTACAGTTACAAGATGCATCCGTAAACAGCCAAAGTTCGCCCAACTTGCACTGACTTTTTGAAAGAAAACATCATGAAGGGGGCACGAGTGGTGACAAAAGCTTCCCAGGACAGTTTCTTAGCTTAATTGGTCACATGCCTGTTGTATGAAGCCAATCAAGTGGCCCCAATGATGCAGATCATTATGAAATAAACAAATCAAGGAGCAGGAATAGTAACACCGTCCATCTGTCTTTCTGTAGACTTTTTGACTCGTTATATATTTCAAACTGTCTCTGCATGCAGTTATCCTTCTTTCACCCTCTTCCATTTCCATGCAGCGCTCCAAATGGAAGAAAATGATGTCACTTTTGAAAGAAAGCATGAGAGGGTAAAAAACTTAAAGCCTTATTCACTGATTCCTTTATATGGAGAAAACTTTCTCCAGCAAAAAAGTGACCTTAATCTCATTTCCGTATTTTCCTCTGTGGGGGAAAAAAATCACAGATTTTTGACAGATGTGGTATTAAACCACGACTGAGATGGAAAATCATTGAAAATATGCAGTAATATATTTTGTCCACGTTCAGATGTTGACACTTTGGTATGAACGTTTTTAGCGCTGCAGAGTAAAATGCAGCAATCTGGCTCATTTCTTACTCTGCAATAACCATATTTAACATCCATCCTTTTCTTTAAACAAAGGGAACATGAAACAACTTTACCTCCAGCTCAATCCTGCTCTCCAGCAAAACACTGATTGTGAGTCGGGCGGACATGCGAACAGGCGAAAATACTCCCCTTCTGCAAGTGTGGGGCCAATTATGCTCTTCATGATCTGCGGTCAGAGGAACTGCACAGACAATCACACTAATGAATTGGGCAGCTTCCAAACACAGAAAGCTCCCTCACTTCAGGTGTCACTTGTTAATCTGCGTGCGTGTGTGTTTGAGGGGGAACAAAACAAAAATTGCCCTTGCGGCTCAAAATGCATCGTTTGTTACAGGTAGATAAGACGGGCATTTGTCTCTGTTGACCTTCACTTTCTTGAGTTGATGTGGATTTAAAAATGTGCAGGATATTTTACATTTTCATGTAGGGTGCGCTTCTAGGTTGTGCAACAAATGAGATGTAAGATTGAGAAGAACCGCTGTGTAATATCGTATCTTGTGTGGGTATCGGCACCTCCGAAAGGGGAACAGAAGGACATTGTTAAATAATTCATTGCCATCCCAATCCACAATTGAATACAGCAGAGTGTCCCACACTTTACCCCCTCAGAGTCTGAGGAGACAGCCAGAAGTGTTTGTACCATCATCCACATCGGGAGGAAAATCTTTGCTTCTGTGCGCCAAAACAAGCACGATAAAGTTTGAATGACTTGCATGTGGAGGTTCGGTCTTGACAGCCTGACCGCCCGCTGTGGTCCCAGTGGGCATTTTAACCCGTCTGATGTGGAGAGACTCATAGAAATTAAAGAACAACGACCGTTTCGTCATGAGCGTGAGTTGTGACATATTTGTATTAACACTGAGAGGTTATAACAGATATGATAATTATCACCATAATGATAATTATAATTATCTTCTCTTTTAGGGTCTTATTTGATTGGGAGATTAACCCTATAGGTGTATCTTAATACTCAGTGCTGTCACTAGTTGAGGTGAAATGCATTGTGGGATACCTTGTCGCCACAAGTTCAACCTAGTCATGTTTCTGACCTGGAGCACGCGTGGCTGGGGCGTATCAGAGCCTCCTTTGGGTGAGAGGTGGGTTTAATTATTATTCTGAATGTAAACACATCTACATACTGCTTGAATGTTGTCGAGTTCACTTATGCTTACCCTTTTTGTCACCACTTCAATCTCCTTTTACCCAGAAGAGGAGAAAAGTGCCACTTTCCTTTTTTCCTTTGTTGCTCTCTTACAGGAAGTCTGCCATGACGATGGGAATACAGGTCCAATTTCAAAATGTCCAAACACACGTAGCCAATTAACAGCAACAAAATTATAATACTGTCTAAATGCTTTGTGGAATAATCCAACCCCCGCCCCCGCACATTAGTGACACGCTGCTAACCGCTACAGTGCAGTTGTCATAAACACCCCCAGATGTTGGCGTTAACTTTACTGGAGCTTCCAGAATCCTTTGTCAGAGTGTTGTTCCAATTTGCGGTGGCCATAAAACAAAATCCTGGCCATCTGCTCTGTTGAAATATTTAGTCGTGATCTGTCGCGTCCTCCCTCTCGTGGCCTGTTTTGCAATGTCGGGGAGGGGTAATTGAGGCGCATGAAAAAGGGGCCTGTTATACACACACATCTGTACACAAAATCCTGATATAACAAGAGATGACACAGCCAAGGTAAAGGTGCTGGAAGTTCCCCTCTGAGTTGTCCTCAGGCAAATTCTGCCTCCACCTGTTCCTTTTCCCGCCAGATGACTGGCTACATACATTTAAAGTTGCTAAAGAGCGCGTGCGTGTGTGTGTGTGTGAAGCTTTTTTTAGCTTTTAACAATGGGGGGATGGTCACGCTGTGCAATCAGCTGTTGTCACAGATAATATGGTCATAGGAGCAAAACCGCTGTATTCAAAGCAGTAATAATCATTTTGATTATAATGAACTAATTTACGTATAGTTTAAGGCAGCAGGATGAAGTGTGCCTGTGCTAAACTATATAAATGCACTTCTTGTTGGGAATGACGGAAAAGTAGATAAAAATCTATTATTAGTGCTGTAAATGTGAGTCCTGTATAGTGTAAATTAAAATGTGCATGTGTGCTTCCACTTCATTAACCATTTTGGCTACTTGCGTAGAGCAACAGCTGCTTCATCTTAGGAGTGCGACCCGTCCATTATTGCTCCTTTCTTAGATACCATATGTGCAGATTTCCCCTCTGGACTAGGGTAAACATACAGTCCCACCAGTGTTTCCAGGATCTGCCTTCTGGTGAGCCCTTTCACCTGGCTTTCCTCTACATGAATCCTGGACTATCATCCATCACCATCGTTTTAGACGTTAAACTGAGTCCCTGTAAGGCTGCGGGGTTGAGGTACAAACAGAAGAACGTGCAATCCATTCAATGTCCAAATTGGAAACAGTGGTGCTAAATCTCTGGTCCTGGATGTCTGACAGAAGGTCCAGCATCTTCAGGATGTGCCTCAGAGTTTAAAAATCCTCATGTGGCCTCTGCTTGTTTAAAGGGTAGCTATGTGCTCAAACCTGACATTTGCTGTGTATTGAATGGGGAAAAAGGTGGCAAAAGGAGCCGCTCACAGACACCAGGGAGATGAAGGAGAGATGTATGGCCTCCCAGATTAGGTTTGTTTTCCAATCATCTTCTGGCCATATACCTTATTGATTAAAACTTAATAACCTCATGACATGCTCTCCTCTGCTTTACTCATCCCTGCCATCCCTTCCTGCCGACGTTCTTTCCCTCCCCAAAGAGAAATGACTCGCAGGCTCTCCGCTCACCATAAAAGAAGCCGCGACAGCGAATCACTCTTCCTGACCTCACATCGGAGCCTTTAATTTTGACGATGTCCATCAATCACGACAAGGACATCAAATTAAAAAATAAAGGTTCGGCAGGATTATATATCCAGCCGGCGATTAAAAGATATTACCTCGAAAAACATACATCAATCTCAGAAAAGTGTCAAGCGCACAAGAAGGTTAGCGAGGCAGGACAATTTGGCACAATCGCGACATTAGCGTTAAATTGCCACAACATTTGGCTCAGGAAGTGTCGCCTTTTTGGTGTAATCGCTGACTGCAAATGTCATATTTCCGTTATTGATACCTAAGTGAAGGTGAGGCTGACCTTGTAGCACACTCTGCCCTGGCAATTTGCTCTTGATTGCGATTCTACGAGCCTTACGTGAGCTGTAACTATACCCTTTCGCCGCCACTTGTTTCGGGTGCTGCCACTCCGGTACCCTTGCAACCAAAGCGTCCCCTCATCCAACACTGGCTAATGGGTCTTTCAGCTACACTTAAAATTTTCCCACCTGCCATCAGTGCTCTTCACAGCCACTTCCCAGTGTTTCCATCTGCGCTGGAACGGCCTAATTTCATATCCCCTCACACTTCACACAGGTGAGTAATGAGTCTTTATTTTAGAGGGGGGCGGGAGGGATCACCAGTATTGGAAGGTGTGGCAGATATCACTCCCTGATCACACAATCCCAGGCATGAAAATGAGTCTACTCTTCCCAGGGGTGACATTTCGTTGTTGATAGGCCGCTGTTGGTTTTATTGCCTTTAATCAAGACTAATCAAATTTCTCCCCATTGCTTTTCATGTCACCCTCAACGCTGCTATCTTGCAATTAAGCATTCATTCTCCTAATCTCTCCCTTTAATATTCACAGAGAGCACCGAGATTGTTGACAGTGGCTAAAACATGCACGCGGGCGCACACACAGACTCCGACTCCTGCTCCTGTGTGACATTTGAGAGCCGCGGTTCAATTTCTCGGGATCACTTAATTTCCCTCCCATATGCCTTGGTCACAGGAAAACAAGTCTTGGTATATTAACCTTATTAGCGTTATATGCATTCTAATTAAATGGGAATTTACTACCCCAGCAGGGGAGATTAAGGAGCAAAAGGATTGCTGGGGCATGTGGCAGACAGCAACCTTTACAAGGCTTTTTGCTTTGTTAAAGTAATGATACATTGGTTGGCTGCCCTTGTGGACTTGCCCTTTTTACTTCCATTTCCCCAAATTTCCTGAGCTGTTACTTCCTATTAATGTTTTCACTGAGGGGGGTCACATAGAACTGTTAGGTAAGCCGTGGTCCTTGGTTCTTATTTGCCACAGCAAAGCACTGAAAAACGTGGTTAATTTACAGCTGCAGAATCTTTAATAACGAGATATTCATCCTCGGCACACTTTGGATTATTCAACAAGTCAGAAACGAGAAAGAGATTAATGAGTGTTTTTGGGGGGCTAATATGAAACCCACTAAAACGTAGCCTATCATCTGAACATTTTTCTGATCTGTGAAAATGTCAGAGGTTGTCACATGAATAAAGAGACATGTTGGTTCTGCCTGCAGGTGGATGTAGCCCGGATATATTCTACGCAGGCCCGTCACGTTTGTATCGCTTCCTGTCAACAAGCAAAATGAATAATGAATGTGAGCTAAGCTGCGCTGTATGTGTCCGTAACAGAATTGGGTTTAAGTTGCCGTCCCCCGGCTCTGTTCGAGTTTGGACAGAAGAAGCGCCGAGATGCTTGGAACACATAGAGTAAGAGATTCCTCCGTCACCTCAAAGCAGGGCCATATCCTCTTTTCATTCTACTCTAAATGTCAGTATACGCTTGCCCCCGCAGTGACTCCCTGCTGTTTTGTTTGGCCGTCTCAGTCGGGCCTGTCGTGCTGGTCATTTTCAGGCTGACTGCATCATTGGATCTGCCTCCCAGATGTCCCTCGCTTGTTCCTCGCTGTAGGAACTTAGCAGGCTTTAAAAAGACAAAAAAGGAAATCGCAATTGATTTGTTCTCGTAAACTCTCCCAGTTTGGATGCTCACTCTTCTGTTCCCTGGTCATGTCTTGTCTGCTGTTGTCTCTTCTTTCCCCAGTTATCTCCCCGTTATTTGTCTCTTCCCTTGTAAACAGAAAGATGGAAACATAAGAATGGGTCACCACTGAAACCCCAGTTGCTGTCGCCGTTTACGCTTGTGGAAGACCGGCATCCATTCTTACACAGGGGTGGTTATGGGATCTGACAGGAAGCTCAGGCCGAACTCTTCAGAGGTCAGACGATGTAAGCCAGGGTGAGCATCGGATCAATTAAATCAATGGGAGCCAATGACGGCTTGTAATCAGTCAGCATCGCCGTTGATAAAGTCAAGGACGCCACAGTCAATCCGATTCAACTGTGTAAATGATTTCAGGACACACCAAAGCTTAATTGGGCTTTGGCAAAATGTGGATATATTTAAATCGGGCATTCCGAGGTGACGTCTTGTGTGATTTTTTTTTTCTTGCCTTTTTCCTTTTTAGTCCCTCATTTGCAAGGTCTTGATGGGATTAAGCAGTAGCCTGTTTGCCTTGGTTCACATATTTGACGCGTCTCTTTTGTCCGCTCTTCTTAGTCCTGTTTTCTACGCTCTCTCAGCCCATATTGTCCTCCACAACTGCTACCAAAACCCATTTCAGACCTTGCGGATTGCTAAGCCTTCCAATTGGCTGCTTTCAAATCTTTAGAGTGCTGACATGTCTTCATCTATTTGTGCTGCAACATACAGCAAATATACATACCTCAAAAATAATACTTTTTTGTACCTTGGCTCACTGAAAATGTGTTTAAAAGTGATTAATGTCAAAGATCTGGAGATATTTTCAACCAGACTGAAGGAAATCGGACTGAAGGAAAGAGGAGTGGAAATTTTTTTTTAAAAAGTGCTTCATTTTCTTTTCGGGAAGTGAGTTGGATGTTGTTGACCAAGAATGAGCCGATCTAAAGAAAAGTGCAGTTGAGACACAACAAGCTGGCTATTGAAACCATCCCATCCCGTAATAAAACCATAATTACTTTTCTCCTTAACTATTTCTTCTGGTTTTCTTGTTTTTTCCATTTCAGCCATCTTTAAAAGTCTCGCTCATCTTTCTGACTCGGCAGTACCTTCCCTGTTACAAAAATACCGTAACTGCTCCTGAATCACGTTTTAATGAACAGTAACCTTCAACTTGCAATGCACTGCATCACATGGCAACTTCTGGAAGAACTTTGTATTTGAATTGCACATGGAACCAGATTCAACAGCGGCGGTGAAGCAATTACTTTGTACTGGAATAAACCCTGAGCGGGACCAGGCTCACATGGAGAGAACATACTGCTGATGTCCAGGGGGGGTGGCGGAGGAGTAAAAGAGGACGAACGGGAAGGAGAGAATCAAACATGCATATCATACATGAGAGTACAGGAGTTACGGTTTGTTGATCTCAAATCTAGTGGAGTCAGTGGTACATGCAGATAAATGAGTGAATAGATGAGCAGATCATGTTTCTGTACCCCAGCAGCACATACGCTTATAGCAGCCAAACTGATGCCTAATGGTTGCCTGATCCATTTTTTTGAACATTAATCCCACTAATATTGACTTTAGCTATATAATTGCTGACTATAAGCTTTGTTAAATATGAGGGTTTTTAGTCTAACCTTAAAAGTAAAAGGGGTGGAGGCATCACTGGAAGGAGAAACTAGTGTCCGGTCCCACTACCCGACTATCTGACCTTACTGAAACATGTTTAGTCAGGCAACATCGGCCGTGTCATTATCTGCACTATTGCTTAATCATATTTGTCATGTTTTCAGCCAGCTCGTGTATTAATTCAGCGGCGCACGCAAGAGTGGAAGCGTTACATTTGTAATCATGCCTGAGTCAAAGCTGTGAAAAACACTTTCATTAACCCAATTACCATCTGAGACCACTCGTACAATGGTAAGCTTCACTCATTAAGTCATTTCCAGCACATTTGATTACTTCCTGTCTCTTTTTTAAGGCTTATCTCGCCCCTGCTCCCTCTCTCATGCCTTTATCCCAATCCTCTCTTCTCCCACCCCCCTCCCCCGGCCTGAAAAAAAGAAATGCATCTTATTATGCGAAAGGCCAGGCTGCAGAATTAGCAAGGTAATAGATGTGATCCGCTCGCTAACCTCAGCCGGCAGCCGTGCACGGAATTTTAAAGATCTTATACGCAAGTGACATATTGTTGTTCAGGCTTTGTCATTACTGTACTCTGTGTGTGTGTGTGTGTGTGTGTGTGTGTGTGTCCCTCTTACACAACCGTGTGCTTCATCACATATGTGTCCAGCATCTGTGGTCCTGACACACAGACACACGTCTGACTATATGAACAATTAAATATAAAAGTTTTCATAGGAGATGTGCATGGACCACAAGGTGTCTGCAACGTCCGCTGACAGGGTTACATTCAGTCTCGCTGGCTGTCATGGCAGCCGTGTGGGTTGACTGGCACGTTTACCACTTGCAATGACACTCCTCTCCGTTGCATATCGAATTCCAGGCCAGATTTTCATCAGCTGTGATGTGACTTTGAGAGTGTGCCTGTGTGTGTCTGTTTGTCTGTGTTTGCGTGTCTCCGTCCGCCTGTGCACCTAGACCACCGATTTGCACGCTAGAATGGAGCGGATTGGGCCGGCGCACGGCGTTAAGCTGTGCTGAGGCGAAGGGCACTGATGCATTAGAAAAGCTTGTGTAAATCATAAGCTGATACTGAGAGCACACACGGCTCCCGAGTCTTGTTCCTACTCTATTTTTGGCCGACATTTAATATATCGTTCCGTAAAAAAAAAAAAAAAAAAAAACGCGCATTTTCCGAAATGCATTAAAAACACGCTGTGAAAATTGGCCGGGCAAAGCTGGAGTGCATGTGCAGCATTTATGCAAAGCAGTTTCAGCAACTTAATCAGCATTTAAAAATATATACGCATGCACTCTTGGCATTAGTCAGCACCTGATATCAGTGGGAAGTTTTCATTCCAGTCCTCATTCCCAGCGCTTTGGCTGCTAGGCTGACGGTATTCAAACGGGAATCAGGGAAGCTAATCTGATTCACCGTGACTGAATTCTGCGGTGAAGCCGCGACGACCAAGAACACCTGAGTACATCGAGGTTTGCCAGCACCAGTACCCAGAATGTGTTATTTCTGAAGCACCAGCTCGGAGGCGAAGAGGGAGCCGGAGGGCACGTCAGGGTCAATCCTAAATTTTAATCACATGCAAGCTCGACAAGGTTTTGGACACGCTTAAATAACCCCAGATTTCATATAATGGGCTGGAACAGATTGTTAAATTCAGCAAACCCGTGCCCTCTGGTGTCACTGCAAGGTTCCAATCTACCAGTTTGACTGAAGTGTGTCAACAAGCGTCAGCGGGACTGCCACGGTATCAGTGTAAACTCTCGTGCCCTGAGGATGCAGTTTAATAACTTTGGTAATCCAGACGTCCGTGGTTGTCGGATATTTTGGTTTAGTTAAAAGCCCAATGTCAACTCCACCAGCTTTCCGCATTAGCATTTTACCTTCTTCGTGTCAGCTTCAGATACCGGCGTTTTGCTCAAAGCACCTCTGCGCCAACATCCTGCCTCACAAAGCTTCTAGTCACTTTAAATCCTGACAAGCCATCGAAAACCCGCATTTGTGTGTACGCTCTTGGAACAAATGGCTTCTTTTGCATACCTTTTAAGAATGTTTCCTCCTGGCTCCACCTTTAAAAACATGGGAAAAAGTTACATACAAGGCCTCTGAAATTCTGCGACAGAAAATATGCATGTTTCAGCTGTGTGTCTGTGTGTGTGTGTGTGTGGGGGGGGGGGGGTTGATCTGTTCAGGTGATCCCGTCATCTCACCTGTTCTTTTTCATTTGTGCGTAGCACTGAGGGGGGGGGGGGGGCAACGCGCCCAACCTGCAGGCATGCAGGCAGGCGTGGCAAAGGCCAAGAAAACATCCATCTGTATCCTCTGCCACCTCCTATGGTTCACCTTGAATTCAGAAACTTTAACAGCAGCAAAAGAGAGTGAAACACACACACACACACTTCTATTTTTGTGAGGACTTCCATAGCCACAACCTAACCATCCCAACTATATGTAGTAAATATAAGGGCATTAACACACAGTTAGACTTCTGTACTTCACTGCCATTACCTCCGTTTTAAGGAGCACTTCTATTATTTGTGAAATGTGTATACATATATACCATATATGAAAATCCTGGACTGAAAGTTTAGAGATGTGGAGAATGTTGAACAAGCAGTTTGGTTAGAATCTGTGGGGTGAGGTAATTAAGAAAATAAATGGGGAGAAAATCGTCAATAAATCTATCAAAATTAATGAGATTCAACAGCTGGAGTTCAGGAAAGTGATAATCGATCAAACAATGTATTGCTGCTGTTTTCTTGCTTTTTAAATCCTGAATTTGCCATTTATTAGTTGCATCAATGTTCAGTTTAAATGAGTGACCAAAACAGGTAGATGGCGCAGATAAATAGATTTTTTTTTTTTTTTTTAAATATAAATATAACATAAATGTATCATTTAGACTGTTAGGGTTCATTATCTTTGACAAAACAGTAATTATTATATGCTTTTTCAGCAAATGAAAATGTAAAAAAAAGGATTTCAAACAGGTTTAAACTTAAAATCCACTGTGTAGAAACTTTTGAATCGAAGTAAACGTTTCTGGAAACTTCTACCTACCTATAGATATGTGTGTGGTGGTGTGTGTGAGTGTGTGAGGCGCACCTTCAATGCTTAAATGGATCGGGCTCCACCCACCCTGGTAGCGAACATGCACGTCTGGGGCCACATTTATTGAGTTTGTCCCTGCTCCACGTGTCTGATTCAGCACAATCGGGTGTGTAAAGTGCAACATGTATCACTGCCGTGTGACAACACGTTGGTGACGCCTTCATGAAGTGAAGTCTGCAGCATCTTGGCAGCAGAAGTGGCTGCTTTTTTTCTTCCCAGAAAATGAGGTCAGCGTAATCGGCCCGATTCATCGTTCATGCCGGGACAGTTCTCAAAGAAGCTGCACATGTTCCACCTCATGAGACTTTTAGTATTTAAAAAAAATACTAAAGTCAATACTAAAGTGTATATCTTTTAAAAAAAAACAATGAATTCAATGCTCGGTTTGTTTTTATTGCGTTTGTTGCATTTATTCATGTGTGCTGTTGCGCCTTTTCCCTGCGTCCTTCTATTTTTCACTGTTGCTGTAACTTTGATCAACCGTGAGCTTCTGCTCCTGTGATAAATTGTCATTCACTTTTTGATTCATTGGTCGATTGTGTAAGAAATAAAAGGACTGCAAACACAGCAAGCCTTCAAAGGTCAGGTACACACGCGCGCACGTGCACACGCACACCAGGATCTTTCAGAGAAGGACAGATGCCCTTATTCAGCACCAGTTAACATGCCATGTGTGAAGACATTTAAAGCAGCACATTTAACATCCCCACCTTGTCGTTGGCCCGATCCAGAGTTGTTTATCTTCTGCCCTTGATAAAGTGACGGCCCCATTGTCCCCGCACGCACGCACGCTGTGAGCGCATGTGTCACCAACAATCAAGCGAAGCATTTCCCACAGTCCCAGCCCGGATCAATTGACCTTCCACAGACTCGTGGAACAATGAAGAGTGATGGACCGAACAGGAAAGAAGATCAGGACTGTGAAACCGTGCGAGAAACAACGGGACGAGCGAGGAAAGCGGCGCAAAGGGCGAGAGAGGAGAGAGGCGTTCCAGGCTGGCAAAGATGACAGGTAAGGCTGTCCAAATGTGATAAGACGGCTCAGCTTCTCTCGCCGCGGAGTTCAAGTCGTCTCCGATGGCTCAGCTTAACACTCACGAGTCATCACATATGTTATGTAATATAAAAACCATTTACAGGGGAAAAAAAGTTGCAGAAAAGCAGATAGTCATTTTTGATTACCCCAAATTACTGTTATAGTCCCGAACTCGGATGCGAAAATTCTTTTTGGCATCGTTTAATTTCTGGCTGGGCTGTTTTAAACCTTCCATGTATTTGCGATTTACCGTGGCCAGACGTACGTTTACCTCATTTGATACTTAAGGATCAAACTTTACCTCCAGCCCTGCTTTACTGCTCAGCTGCATCTGAGCCTTTGCTTATGCAACATGAGCATTTCTGTTGGTGTAATCCCGCCTGGCAACTTTGAAGCGGACGCGATTATTCAAGATGAGCGTTGAGGAAGAATAAATTGTGTTTTTTGAATTCTAAACTTCCTCCCTCTTTTTTGTTTAATTTCCGTTGTTTTCCAAGTTACCAGGACAGGACATGATCCTGCCACCAAGAAGTTGCCTAAACTGAAGCTACATTGTAATGGCCACTAGGGGGCGCCATAATAAATTCGTAAAAAGAATTTGAATTGGAGGGGAAGAGGGAGCGAAAGGACGACCAGACACACCACAAAGGCTGAATTACAAAAAAAAAAAAACATCCAGAGTTCAAAGCACTGAAAAAAAATCTCTTTAAATAAGTAAGGAAAGACATTTTTGAGTGATGGGCAACTTGTCTGCTAACATGGTCCCTGTAGTATAAAGTTCACCCAAAAGCCAACATCTGGCTGTCTTCCCTGCCAGATTTGCTGGAGGCATGTGTCAGCAAACCATTTATATTATCTTCAGAGTGTAGAGGTCTATGGGTTCAAATATTCATTCTGGAGAAGGTATGAATTCTGCATTTATGGGGAATATCATCTTTAAAATCAAATGTAAATTGTTTTTTACTGACTGGGTGATGCACGATAAACCCTCTAAAGTTTAAAACACTGGAAATTAAAGGACCCGGTGTTTCCAGATGTCAAATGAATTACAAACCCGGTGGAGGGGGCTTCCTTATAAATAATCTTTATCACTTATTAGGTTGTTTTTGAGAATTGGTATGCTAATGTTGCTTTTTCTCCACTTTGTCTTTTTTAATCAGTCTTTTGAATGCAATTTCCTGTCTTACTTTATAGATATGTACATGCAGAATTTAATCCTAAATATGCCACAACATGTTAGCATCAGTGTTAATTCATTGGCTTGGTGCTAATTTTCCTCATCATTCTCCGGAAATGACAAGAGCAACTTGGCAGACAGTTGTAACTTGGCCTTCGTGCTGTCCCAACAGCCTCGGGGCACCTGTGTTCCACGGAACTTGGTTCTTTTCATTTATTATCTTGTCCCCACGCGAAGATTTGGTCCCACTGGAAACAGCCGAGAAAGCGGCGTGTGCAATTATCCAGCGAGCAATTATCCAGTGACAGGTGGAGGGAGGAAAGCCGAAAAGAAGAAAAAGAAGAAAAAAACTTTCTTTTACATAATTCAATGTTATAAATGCCAGTTCTGTACATGACATTACAAGATCTACGCTGTGAATTTGACCCTTTCAAAAAACAGTGTGTATTGCGGTGGTTGTATGTGTTTGTATTTGTGGAGTCTGGTGTGTGTGTGTGTGTGTCAGTGGGAGCAGTGAAGCATGGATGAAGCCCACATAAAGGCTGTCAGAGTGTCGGTTTAGGTTATTCCTGATCTAAACCTGTCTTTCAACGCCCATTTCATGTGCTTGACATGAGAGGAATTTCAGGGGCCCATTTCTTAATGAGCGCCTTTGTTTCCATCTCCCTCCTCTCCAGTGTTGTTTGTATTAATCCATCACAAAAGTCTATCAGCGACTTTCTCACATTGCTTGAACTTACTTCTAATCACCAATAGCCCCCACAGTCAATTTCATCCCTTTATGTGGCCCAATCCTGGCATAAAGAGTTCAAATGTAATAAAAGGTTAAAGGAGTACATTGAAGGACTTTTGATGTCACCTGAACAATCACTAACTGTGATCCTCCTTAATTTTTAGGTGGGAAGCAAAGGGAAATAATAATACAACTGTCGGTTAATCTGTGAGAAACTGTCGACAGGTTTAGATTCTTTTTTTCTTTTCTTGGAATGTTTGGTGCTCAAAGCCAATCAGATCCTGCTTATAAACCTGTCTCGAACTACCTAATCCATTTTCAGCGTTGCTCCACTGTTGTGGTTAGACGCTCTTGGAAGAAGAATCCATCAAGGACTGGTGAATGGACCCATGTCCCAGCCCAGGGCCTTAGTACGGCGTCAACAGGGTTCAATGATCTGAATTACTGGAATGAAGCTGAAGCGTCCTAATATCCCTGCAAGTCCTTCAGTACTTCTGTCGTGCAGATTCTGAACAAAGACTCATTTTTAAATGAGTCTTTTATAGGATTTCTAACAATATGCTCCCTTCTCTATTTATTGCTATTATTTATCTCCACATTTAGATGTATAATTCTTCAATGGTAATTTATTGCAACCCCGTCCCTCCGACTGTCTCGAGTCCAAAATCCTGTCCTTGAAATAACTTAGATATCTACTCTGTGTGTGTGTGTGTGTGTGTGTGTGTGTGTGGGCACACACACAAACTGCCCCGTGGGGATAAATAAAGTCTATGTCTGGCTCAGTAGTTGAGTGTTGTAAAAGATATGGCTGTAACGTTTTGTGCTCGCGTCGCCTACGTTTTTTTTTTTTTTTTGTATTTTAGATATTTGATCGGAAAACTTTCTAGTTTTCCTTTTAATGGCAACCATTTATGGTAACTATGCTATGCCTCCTCCTGGGAGTTTCCCAAACAAAGTGAGGTCATGTGGTCGGAGCGCATCACTGCCACCTACTGCGAATAAATAAAGAAAGAAGCGGGGAACTGAAATTAGATGGCACTTTTGGGCGGCTGCCAAGCGTGCTGCGTAAGTCAGTGGGGTGGGGAAAAAAACAGAAAAATTCAAGTTTGTCCTTTATTTATTAATTCCACTGATATGTGCTATGCGCTCAACTCTGCAGGCTAACACTAATGTAACCCCTGACCTCCTTTCTTCCGTCGCTCCGTCTTACTGCAATGCCGCTGGGAAAACGAAGCCAAAAGTCTTTGATTTTGCAGAGCGATGTCTGTTATTTTTGGTTTTAAGAGTTCGTCCTTGCTCATCTAAACTATATTTGCTGCCGGTGGCCTTTCTCTCTCGTCCTGCCTCGTCTTTTCTCTGCCCGGCAGCATTACTTCCCCACATAGGTCAATGTTTCCCAGCAGCGTTTGATGTATATCTGACCTTTGATGTTGTCGCAGTGTCCCGGAGCCAGGGGCCCAATTAAAACAACCAACTCGCAAGGCCTTCCCACCCTTCCCAGAACCCCATTTCTTCGTACACACTCAACCACTTTTCGCCTCCCAAACTCATGTTTTGGTTCTTTTTAGACTTCATTTCTTTCCCCTCCTTCCTTTGCAACACATAACAAACATAAATATGCCTGCTCTGCTCTGCGGTCTCATCTTCTTCCTGCGCTGCAACACAGTAATCTATCAATTATAGGCACAGAGATCCTGCTTCCGTTACCATTTGGGTAATAGCTGTGCCTGAAACCTCAGGACACCAATTTCAGAATATTGCTCATTTCCCTCTTTGATACATGCTCTGCTTCATGTGACGGCAGACCTCATTTATTCCATTTAATGCACATTTGGTAATTCCAACAAGTGCAAATGCTGTTGAGTCTCCACGCTTGTATTCATCGTGATGACTTATGGATCTAATTAATCAGTTTGCCTGGGTGAGGGGATAATTGCGGCTCCCTGCCTCCACTGTTGCTATCATTTCTTTTATGGGGGATGTCAAATCAAACCGGCATTCCCAGGGCATTTCTCCTGATTAGGGTGGGCAGCCTTGAGGAGACATGTCCCACCTCAGGACGGGGTGATAACATCTCACGGTAATGGCATCGTCCCCCATCCCCCCGTAACAAGCAGCGATGAGCAAAATGACTGTAATAGCATTACCATCGCCGCGACAGGCAACAAGTCTTTTGAGGGTTTCTTCCATCGATTTCTGTATGAAATTTGCAAAATGGGTCATGATGTGCTGCAAAATGCAGGCTGCACACAGAGCAGAAGCAGCCAGCGGGTTCCTTTGAAAGATGGATAAGGAAGCGGTTGCATTCAAGGCGGGTGGAAGAAACCGGATGGTGCCCATTAATTTTGTGTTTAACTACCAGGCCTTTATCAAGAACCAAAGGATCAGAACATTAGTGTAATCAACATTTAAGTACTCAACACAGCACATTGAGGTAACTAAATGGAGGTTGTGATGCTGGACTCTGTAAAGTTAACATTTATCTTTGTTTTATAATGCAATTTTTGTTCCACGAACAAAAAGTTTCACTTACTTCTCTGTGTGATTACAATGCCAAGAATTCAGAAAAATTACAAACCAAAAAAAGGGAACTGTTGTCCTTTGTGTGTGTACAATCGGTGTTTCCAGTCCCTTGTTGGTGTTGGCAGAATGGATAAAGTGCAGTGGTGGGACAAAAAGAGGGACCAGTTTGTGATGGTGTCCTGTCCAAAAGTGGTGACCCTGAGAATGAGCAGGCATGCTTTTAGCATGGCTGTGGTCAACAGCTTGGAGACTTAGTGCCAACATCTTCAGGCCAAAGACATCCAGGATCTCCATCTCAAGACACAACAGTGGCAACAACATGTAGAAGACCCAGTTTGTCTCCAGGACCACATCACCAGTCCCACAGACCAGGTCAGCATGTAAGGGCTCCACTTGGTTGACCTTCTGGTGTTTCCTACCATGTGAATTGGGTTTATGCACATTTTTGTGCATAAACCCAATTCCAGATGTTAAGGTCATACCTGATGGACTGCTGTGTAGAAAAACTCTATTTTGGACACCATTTAAATTACCATGATTAAAATACTAATAAAAACAGGATTTAGCAAAACTGTGTTTTTCCTCTTTTTTTTTGTTGAAGAGTTAAAACTGTTTATTTAAATTTTATTTTCTTGCCCAGCAGTAAAAAAACAAAGGGTCTGATGGGGTAAAAACGTGACAAGATCTTCTGAGCAGTGAGTCTCTCTCAGGAAAAATCCAACTACGGTACACTGAGCCGCCACATATATTTAATGACAGATGCCATATTATCTCCATACATTACGCACAGAATATGCAATAATCTCACCCATTACGTGCAAATGAATGCTACACAAACTAAATGACATGATCGTGCCACTGCTATGCAGACTGGATTTGTTATTTCTGGCTTCATTTTCAATAAAATTAAGTTTAGTGAGAATAGCAAGAAGGTGAAATGGTCAGTCAGCAATTTATTGATAAAATCCACATTTTTTTTTGGTAGCATATATAACATATGCTGAAAATACAACTTGGTTTTTCAGGTTTTCAATTTGTCACTACATCAATTTTTCTTTATTTTTTGCTGTTTATTGGCAGCTGTTGAACCAGATGAGGGATTTTTCTCTCATTATGTTTACATATTTAAATTTATAAATGTGTTTTGCAAGTAAATGTGGGTGGTTTGTGGAGCCCTGAGTGGTTGAAATCTGTCTCACAAATGCCCATTTCTTAGGCCATACTTCAGAGGAAAGAAGGCAAAAAAGGACTTATTTAAAGATAAAAAAAATGCAACTTTCTTCACCTGAGATTCCAAAGTGGATGATTTGATTGTGGACTCTCCGCCAACAGAGGTGTAATTTCCTTTTAGAGTGAACTAACCCTTGAAAAGCCAAAACAGCCAATATTATAATGTCTTTTTTCATATTAGGGCCAATACTGAAATTACAAGCCACATCTTTTCATTTAAAAAAATGTATTCTCTGAACCATGACCTCTATTCTAAACTCTGAAAACTGACCCTTCATTTTAGTTCAGCTGTTTAAAATATTTGCTTCTCAACGTATTTGCATGAATGCTATACTGGCTAAAGTGGTGCGACTGCGAAGCGCGGTGGAGAGGCTCCCGCCATGCCGGGTCTCCCTCCAGCAG
Source organism: Takifugu rubripes (assembly GCF_901000725.2). Classification (NCBI taxonomy): domain Eukaryota; kingdom Metazoa; phylum Chordata; class Actinopteri; order Tetraodontiformes; family Tetraodontidae; genus Takifugu; species Takifugu rubripes. The sequence goes on along the minus strand of NC_042296.1, from coordinate 4,902,662 downwards.
GTCCTGACCTGCTGTCCGCCTCTCCGTTAAATAATGCATGCTGTCTGGTGACCTTCCTGACTCCCCCTGCCAGCCCGGCCATTGTATCTGGCGATCACTTGTACTTACACTCGATGTGGGGAGGGAGAAGGTCAACACATATGGCAGCGGACATTTAAATGCACGTGTTTACACCGGCGATAAGGCAGAAGAAGACATTTGCTGTGTGTCATGCTTGAATTTTTCATATGTTTCACTGCTGTTTTTGTCACGGCCGGCGTGGTGCTCATGGCAACTGCAGAAGGAAACCCGTGGACCTGAAAAACTGATGCGATTTACAGCCAAGCAAAAGCATGTCCCTCTTTTTTTCCCCCATGTTGTGACAATAAACTGCAGACAGAAGTCACCGTATGAGCAGTAGAGACATTTATGTGTGATGTTGATTTGCTTAAATATCACAGAACTTGGTCTACTGGGAGCAGTCTTGATCTCTGTAAAGGCACAAATGTTAGAACTGAGCCTTCCCCAGCATGGATGAGGTTTCAAGATCGTTATCTGGATGGAAAGGCTGCGTTTTGGGAAGATGCTTCCTGCCACTGCTGGGGGTGGGGGACGGTCGTCGAGGTGATGGATGCTGAAAAACTAAGTGGCTGGCAGGAAAGAGAGGAGGCAATCTGGGCTTTCTGGGACTGTGTCAGAGTTCACCTGCAGATAGGATGGCAACAGCAGAGGGGCCATGTTGTGAGGGTGGATTGAGCTTCCTACTCAAGGGCAAGAGCGGGGCACCCTCACAACCCCTACTGCCCTTGATCGCATCTTCCTTCAACCTCTCCTGATTGCCTGGCGAGGTCTATTTAACAGTTGCTTTCCAAAAACACCTTCATCCTGCACTTACAATAATAACCATCCCCTCGTTAGACACACTTTCACCCTTGTACTTCCATCTCTGTGATGACTTCATATGCATAGTAATGCATTCCCCTGGTCCTTACTTGAAACCTAACCATCTCAACTAAATGCTGTTTGTAATTTTTGCGGACTGTCATCTGGTTTGCTGTGCAACTACTAGAATTTACATCCAAATGAGTGAAGAGGGGCAACATTAAGGACTCCAACATTCGCAGCCAGTCGCTATCAAGTTGATGGGAAAGTCTACAGCACACTAAGAGCAAGAAATAAGAAAAAACCCCGGGATTCCATTTGTTGTGAAGCTCAAATAGGCCTAGAGCCTTCATGACCAGGCATATTTGTTTGCTTTAAATGGATAGGAAATAAATCCAGATCACCTTTGGTCAAAATGATACAAGACAAGTTAAGTTGGAGAAGCCACAAAAGGAAATGATCTCTTTTGGTGAATCAAGTGCCCTAGTCTGCATAGGATTGTGCCCCCCTTTTGTGAAATGACAATTTTTTGGTGGGGGGGCGCAGCGGTCGCAATGGGCCCATCACACATTTTGTACTCTATATGTACCAAATACAAGAACACACACACAGCTGAACAACTGGAGATGCTGAAAGAGCTTCATTGATATTCAGGATAGTGTGTTTATGTGCGTTAAATAGAAAGGACGGGAGGGGGTCATCTAACTCGGACATTAATTCACTGGTGGCTAGATTGACATGTTATTCCTTCTGGCATTGCTCCTAAACCTCTTCCCCACATTAGCAATGCAAATGCAGCGAAGTGTGAGGGAACTTTCATCATACACCACAAGAACCTGACCTGATCTACCGCTGACCAACATAACATAGTCCAAGAATATATTCAGAGGTTCCGGATTGGATTATCGTCGAATTCAATATGGATATATCATCCATTGAAGTCTGCACACAGCTCTTTAGAGAAGGACTAATGCTGTAATGAAACTATTTTATCATGAAATTGGCAGATCTGTAGAGTTTAAATACTGTTTTGATCTCAGATTAGATGAAACGCAGCCAGAAAAGCCTTCTATAGGAGCCAAAAGTACATCAGAGAGCGATCAGTGTTTACTAACTCTTGACTATGCTGTAATTACACAGTATAATTACACTGCAATTACCCTTGACTTTGTTTTGCAAGTCTTTATTCAAAGTGATGTGTGTGCTGATGTGATGCAGACAGATGTTTTCAGACCGATTCTCTCTGCAGCTGATGGGGACTCGGTTGCATCTTGGCAATAATTTGCAATTCAGCTCTTTCTTTGTCTCAAATCTGGCAGATGATCCCTTTTCAAATCAAACGTGTCCGACACACGGATTACAGAGAGACCCGCGTTTACTCGCACATGCAGAAGATTTTAATAGTGCACATTGGAATTTGGGGATTAGGATTGGTTGCCACATGACACGTCTAATTTTTCAGTCTCATTGAAAACTGATGCTGGATACATTTGGGGAATGGTGTTGTAAAATACTGATTAGACGTACGATGGAAACGTCTGTTTTTGAGCCAGCTGAACAGTCACAGCACGGCTACTCTGGTGAATAATTTGAGACACCATCGTCCAAATGACACGAGAAAAGTCCAGAAATAGATGGACGGCTTCAATCTCTTAAAATCCCTGATCATATTCAGTCAATATTATGACATTTAAGACAGTACTGGTAAATGGTAAATGATTAACAAGTATTAACAAATGTGATTACAAGTTGCATGTTTCAGTGTGTAGTCCTCTTTTCAAAGTCAAGCACGCCGAACAGAAAGCACGCCAAGAGATGGCAAGTAACTTGTAATCGTAGGACATTGGTGCATTTGATCACAGCAGGGTGATTTAATTATTCATGCCATGATAAATGTCACTCTGACGTTTTGTCTGCGTTCCATTTTGTTCTTTTTTATTTTTGCCAGGACCAACTCAACCATCTCACGCGAAGCCCCTCTCTGTAGAACTACAATCAGACACCCCCCTGCAGATTGTGACAGTTATCATGCACATCATGCACAATGTACTTGTCCCACGCAATATCTTATGAAAGAAATATGGCGAATGTTCCTCCTTCCCTCTCATGTTCCTCCCTTGGTGTTCTTGCCCTGGAAACATGTAACCAGGAGTGTCTTCCCTCATTTCCCCACCTCTTCCCTTTTTTTGTGACATGATGGCTTCTTGCCGCTTTGAAATCTGGAGGTGAAGAGGGGAAAAAAAACATTGATCTTTGATGTTGAGTCGCCCAACTTCAAAGGAATTTGCTTGCGGCAATTGACCTTGATGTAATTAGTCGAGAGATTGTTGTGTGTGTGTGAGTGTGTGTGTGTGTGTGTGTGGGGGGGGGGGGTGGTCTTGTTGGTTAATTCATAGCAGTGCGGCGACTGTCACTTGGATTTTGGTCATCAGCAGTCAGGGAATCCACATACCCTTTTATCGCCACGCACGCGCCAACTCAAAGGCGCGTGTGGGCATGGGGATGTATGTACTTGTGTGGAATCATCAAGCTGTGTGTGTGTGCGTGTGTGTGAGGGCTGCTCCTATTGAAGGGGCCTCAGTGTTACTAATGAACCTCCGGGCTCTGTGACAGGATAAAGTGCCGGCAATATTATGTGTTGAGCCTACGAGAGGGGCAGGCGGTCAGGAGAGTTCGTGCGTTTCCCCGACTACGCACATGCTTGTGCGAGCGTGTGTATTAGCGATATCTTGTGTGGCCAGCGTGGCTGAGGAGGCTGCGGGGTGGCGATAGCATTGGCCGCCGTTGTGCTTGAGCTAATCTACTGAACTGCAAGGCAAGGGGAGGGAGGGGAAGGTGGGGGGGTCAAGGAGAGGTTTTGTCGTCTCGGGGAACTCGACCTGGCAATTTAAAGCACTCTCCTCCTGGTTCCCCTTCACACCTGTCAAACCAACCTCAGGTGAAATGATCCCTGGAAGCCGGTGTTCTCATTGTCAAATATGATTTTAGACTTCATGCTTTGACCAATGCATTATTCAGGCGAAAGATGTGGGCTGTTTTCAGTTTGATGTCATTAGTCTATGGGGCTATTCTACTCCTTCATCAAACCTTTATAGGTGAAGTTACACCATGTACACAAATGCAGTTCTACATGATAATGGTAGAGCTGCAAATTTGCAGTTTTGATGCAATACACACACCTGCCAGTTCATTAATGTACCTTCCTCATCATCCTTAAGTGCAGTACCAACTTGCCTGTGGGTGAACATTCTCAGATGTTTCATCTCTTATCCAAGAGGAAAGGGTAAGAGTGTTCTCGCCCCCACCTTTGACTCTCAAGTCCTGAAATGATGCAGCGTCTGTCACCACAGGAGCAGCAAAGCATTCGGGCTCAAATGAAGATCGTTTAGCCAAGGTTGAAATCAGTCAAAGGCCTTGTCTCCTGCCCACTTCCCACTATGTTTCCCTGCCCCACAGGAGTGGAGTTCAGTGTCTACCACCCCTGTAATTACTGCCCCCCACGTGTCACGTACCTTCACCGTGGCTGTGATTAGTTAAAGGACACCTTCACTTTAGCCCAGTTGGGGGTGGGGGTTGTTTAAGTGCTCCTGGTGTGAAAAGTGTTTGATCATTTTAGTCGAGGTCCTGGCACCTAAAGAGCTGTGTCAGTAAGTGAGCCCAGGGGTCTTTATGGAAGCAGGGATTGAATTAGTTAAAGCAGAAGAGAGATGACAGCATTTTTTTTTCATTTCAGTTCTTACATATCAATTCAATTCAGCTTTATTTATATAGCATCTATCACAATCAAAATCTACTCTAGGCACTCTACAGGAAGCCAGGACAGGAACCCCCAAAACACACAACAGGGAGAAGGGCTTGAGAAGGGGTAGGTAAGACAGAGGGGAGTAGAGAAAGAGGAGTATTATATAGAAAATGCTGAACTAAAACTGAGTGGGTCCGTGTACAACTATGCGATCGGTGGTACCTGTGGACGTAGGTGGGGGTGGGTTTGAAAAGCACAAAAATAAACATCTGCTTGGTATTCAAAGAGGTAAAACAAGTCAAGAAAACCACTTTGGTGCTCTGAAGGAGGAGAATGTCATGTGTCTTGACCTGTCTAAGAAATGGCAATGCATCAATAGACCAACAAAGGGTCCATGATTCAAGTGGCCATTGTGAACGTGAGGTATTGTGACAGAGGCATTGCTTTCAGTCAGGGCGCATTCAGACGGCATTCGTCTCAACTAATCCCTTGTTTGCTAAGATTATGCACCAGGGTTAGGTGTGTGTAACGTTTAAATTGTCCGAGTCATTTAACGAAATGCATTTTATACATGAACCACATATTTTAATCTTATTAAATCCCTTCCTATTTTCTTGTATTAAGACGTCTTCCAGTGTTTTAAATATCCTTATAATGGTCACAGATCATATCTACATTCACGTTTATATACATTTCTATACATAAATGTATTCTACAGTCTTGATTGTTGTTGTAGTTGTATTTTATTGAATTGCATGTAAAAGTGTTTTACCTTGCTTGGTTTATCTTTCTAAAGCGAGAGGGATGAGTTGATTCCATTACCTGCTCCTTGAATTGTTCTTTATATGACAAATAAAGTTACAAATGTGGAATCTTAAGTATGAAAACATTTACTTTTCACGATGACAAGGCAGAGTAAAATATAGAATAGAATTAAGCTGTTTAAATGTGCTGCAAAGGCAACTCCATTTTATCTGACCATTAATGAGGCTACCATGTATAATAACAATAAAAAAAGGTCTCCAACGTTAACCCCTGAGCTCCATCGCCTGAGCTATTGTCCCCAAGTGCTCACGGCTCTGTGATTAACCTCCCCCCACTCTGGTTTAACCTTCTCACTGCTTCGTCTTCTCCACCATCCTATCATCTCTGCCTTTCAGTCTCATCGTTATAATGATGGCATGAGAAGGAAAGGGTGGGGGGGCATTTAACCAATGACCGGCAGCAATTAGAGCTGCATACCTGCTGAGCTGGCGCCCTTCACCACGCGGCAAACAAACAGCAGATGGAACCCCTTCGACATAGTATCGATCGAGAAGATTCGTTTTCCCAATAATTCCCAACCTTACTAGCTTGCGGGGTTGGAGTGAACAAGTTATGCGTACACACGTGAACATGTGCAGACGCCCAGTGAATACAGAGCCACCAGCGTGCATTAGTCTGATCAGGCTCGTTTCGGTTTGCTGGTGGTGAAAAGAGATGGCCGCAGAGCCACGTCCCACCGAGCTTTGTGGAAACATTGTGACAACGTCGAGTGTTCCATTTAAGAGGTGCATAGTGCCCCTGAGGGCGGTCGGAGAACTCGCGCTTTGCTATTATACTGTACATGTGAGCAGTGCACTAATTGCCCCAACCACAGCCCTGGATGTTTTTCAAGGCATGCATGGAGGACGCAGTGCTACGCTGAGAGGCATTAGCGGGGACTCTCCTTGAGACGCTCGCATTGTCAGTGAGTTTGTCTTCTTTTCACTTTGTGCAGAGTTCAGACTTTTGATATCCTCCTCACATCAGACCCCCACCCCCACCCCTACCCTCATATTATTATTTTCTCACTTTATTCACTCCTCCGGGTCTCTGTTTATGTAATCCTCAAATGTATCTGTTGATGTGTGTCTGTGTCTTTGGGATTAAAACATGCTCTGAAGTATGAGCGCCGCGTTTTGGGGAATTTTAATGCTCCTGTAGTTGCTGCCTGGTTTCGCTAAAAATAATAATGCTGTCATATTGTGACACAAACACGAATATGGCAGCAAAAAACAAGGCTTTGTGTAAAAAACCTATGTTTACTCAAAAGCGGCTCATCAGTACACTCGATGGCTGACAGCTAAGAGCAGCGCTTGCTACAGCTGAGGGACTTTGGTCCACAGATGAGCTGAGCTTCACTGTTTATTACTAATGGCACTGCAGTGATTGCTTGTGCAAGGTTTGCCAGATTCCGTCACAATATTGTCAGAAATGGCGTGGCCAAATTAATTTCCTGAAATCTCCACGATAAACATTTCCCAAAACTGAAAACCTTGACTTGACGGTCAAAGAGGGGGGGAACCGGAATAAAATAGATAATGACGTCCTTTTCTTTCAAAGGACAGGAGAGAGTGGCGTTCATCAAGGTTCCCGCGAAATAGCCCTTTTGTCGGTAAGCCGAGCGGTCGTGAAGTGAGCACAGATGGCAAAGCAGGTGTGAAGATGCTCGATGAGCCAGTCCAATAAACACTCTGGTGTGTTTCCACTCCTAACAACCACGCCTCGGAGCAGGCACCGTTAAAGATCACATCATCTCGTGACCCGGAACATTGGTGGTGCCTCTCTGTTGAGAACGTCCAAAGTTACCTGATGAGCCAGATCTGACATGCAAGGACTTTTGAGCGGAAACACAGAAGCTAGCCTAAATGTTCTACTGGACACCATTAGTGTTGGTGAATTTGTGCATTTGAGAGATTTTTCTCATCAGTGCCTCACTTTGCTTGCTAAGCAAACAAGACAAAAGAACTTGAAGCCACGACATTGTTATGCGGAGAATAAATTAAACTGGGAAGGCTAAGACTCCTACACAGCAGATTTTCTTCGCTTTGAAGTACTTTGTTCATGATCTTTTTGCACATACCTCATATTAAAGTTCAATATCCTATGCGATATTGAATTTTTCCAAAGATTTCCAGTAACTTGGATAATAACCTAAAATTCCAGATTACAGCCATGCTTTGACTTTCAAACCAGGAACATGGAGGCTGGGATGGTGGTAGAGCATCCGTGATTGGTCCGTGATGCTTGAGGAACAATCATTCGATCAGCAGGTTGCCAGCCGAGGCGTCCTGCGTGAACCCGCGTGGCGCGGCGGTTATTAGGCCCTGTGATGAACGACTTAACGAAAAGAGTGCTCTTCATGCTGAATTCCTGTGAGAACGGGGTGATTTGGTTCATAATGAGGCTTGTTCATTACAATGACAAGTCCTCACAGCTCATCAGGCTGACTTTGAGAGCGAGAGCCCTTCCTGTGTCCTCAGAAGCTTCTGCCAATACTAAATTAACAAGAAAAGCACATTGGTGACTCAGAAGCTCCAAGTTCCGCTGTGTCATGTAGCAGCTGCCTGCCTTTTTCTTTTTGTAATTTAATATAAGTTTCAAACAAATGGACGATTGTCCCTGTTTAATCTACATTTAAATGGGGGATAAATTGAAACTGTAAACACATGACAAACCTTTTGCGTGGCACTTCTTATTAATATTTTCTGTTGGTCTGATGCTTCTTACTTCATGTAAATTTAACTGCCGCTGTTCAGCCCTAATGACATCCGTAAATGAAACCAGCAATGTGTGGAAAGCCTTTTTACTACACCTGAATCAAAAGTAACCTTGGCCCGGAGATCCGGGGAAGAGAAGACGGCGCGGCTGCGTTTTATAGCGCGGCGGCACTGCATCGTTTACAAAAACGCAGCATGTAAGACAGAGGAGGAATAGGACTGCAGAGTCTTTTCATTATATTTTTGACAGGACGTACAGGATGTCTGAAAGTTTCAAAGCTCAGATGGATGAAGTTTGATTGTTGAGGCATTAGGCTGCACAGTTTGGGGGAATGTCCAGTGAGAAATCATTTCATTATAGGACACCAAATCCCCTCATGGCGCCACTGCTCACACTAAAGCCATTTATAACAAAGAAGCAGCTACACTTCCACCTTCATCAAAACTGGATTAAATGTCCGTCTGCTGTGTCTGGACGTCTACAGTGTAACCGCTGAGCAACAATAGGTCAGGATATCTGGCTTATTTTGGAAACAATTTTGTCCGTACAGCATATGAAATACCTGAAACGCTACAGGGAGTGTATGCAAGGCCACCAAGGCAATATTAAACTAAAAATGAAAAAAATATTGCAAAGGGAAATTTGAAATTGAGGCGAAAACAAAACAAAGATACTGACCTGGAGTTGCTACATTTGGGAGGAGTTGGTTTTGTGTTTCAGCTGATTCAACCATGTCAGTTCTCCTAATAAAATTAGTTTGGTAACCTATAGCCCTTTTATGTACTGCTTTTCTATGGATTTGAAATCTGCCGCCATAGAAAAAGACAAACAAACAAAACAAAAAACGTTATCTCTGATTTGTGTTAGCAGCCATGCATTAAAGTTTTCAACCTGCCTTATTTCCAACCGTTTGGTTACCGCTCCTGGTTATTCCTCCTTTCATCTTCCTGTCATCCACCCATCACTTCCCTTCTTCACACCTCCTCTTGCTTTCCCATCTCCCCTCTGAGCCCTATTGATTCCTTCGATTGTGGCAGGTGAAGCCAGCCTGTTGTTTGCCATGAGATAATTGTCTCATCATTGCCGCCGTGATGAGTGCTCCACCCCCAATTACTTATTTATTTATTAACAGTGCGTGTCACCTGCGCCGCAATCGAAAGCCAGCCGGGTTAGACAAACACAGAGCGATGCCTTTATCGATTAAGGGGAGAATAGGAACGTGGCTGGGTGGCGGCGCTCGGAGGTCACTGTCCTCTGACTACACAGGGCGAATCACTGGAATGGATGACTGAATGATTTACAGGAGAATGGGAGCAGGATCCCACTCATATTCCAGTAATAAAAGAATTTTATTGCTGTATTGACTGGAAAAATTGTGCTGCATTGACCGAATCAGGAAGAATGCAGCAAACATCACATTTATTTATATATTTACAGTTCCTTCCCCCGGAGAAGCTGCCTATTTGGCCTATTGCAGTTGGTTTTGAGTCATTTAAGTGCAAATCCTTGCTAAAGGTTTATTTGCTAGCATATGCTGGAACAGTCCATAGTGGTTGTTATTTATGCCACCGTTCCATCAGCTGGATGGTGAAACACTGTCTGGTGATGGTGGCAGTCGCAGTTTGCTAATAAAACGTGCTTTGGTAGCTGACACTGATGATCTCTTTCGGTGATAAGTAGTTTCAGGCTGCGATGCTACCACCTGTTACACCAGTCTAAGCAGACGGCATCTTTCGAGGGACTAGCGGAATATAGCATGTGTTTGTCGACCTTTGTCCCCTCCCTTATCCCCCACGGTCATTCCAAGCCATGGCGGCTAATCAGCGGGGCTCCTCTAAAGCATCTCCTACTGCAGTCATGAAAAGTGCACAGTGCCAAGGGGATTATGTGGCACATAACAGAACTTGTGCTTGGAGGTAAAGCTTGTCAGTCTCTCTCAGAAACACTTGAATCTGTCAATCAGGCCGTTTTGACCGCATCACCTCTACCATTTTATTTGTCCTGAAGGGTGGCAGCTGTTAGAAAAGCGACTCCAACAATTGTCTAGCCCGACATATTTTACCCCTTTAGTAACTTGGGTTTTCACCCTGTAACTGACGTACAGTATAGTTACAGCACCGCATCAGAGATTTGTCATGCAAAGTGGTGTCACCTGTAATCTGAATGTCCTCTTTAGTCGTAAAATCCATCTCTGGTTGAAAAGCTGACATGAAAAGGTGTTAAGCCACTGTTAACTGGCCCCAAACAGATGCACATTCATGATGGGAAATCCAAATCACTCGACCTAGTCAAGGTCATATCCTTGTTGAGACCAGCACTAATGAGCCGACCACTCTTTAGTACTCAACTCCCTCTGGAACCAACTACAGAACACTCACTATTGACCACCTGTAATGGCTTTATTTGATACAAGGCCATGACCATGACCACGAAGGGTTGGCAGGGACGGTCGGCCGGATCCAACACAGAATAGGATCCATGAGAACCATCCATCCATCCATCCATCCATCCATCCATCCATCCATCCATCCATCCATCCATCCATCCATCCATCCATCCATCCATCCATCCATCCATCCATCCATCCATCCATCCATCCATCCATCCTCTACCGCTTATCCGGGGTCGGGTCGCAGGGGCAGCAGCCTAAGAAGAGAAGCCCAGACTTCCCTCTCCCCAGCTACCTCTTCCAGCTCATCCGGAGCGGCCGAAATGAGCTTCCTCTGTAGGGTGGCTGGGCTCTCCCTTAGAGATAGGGTGAGAAGCTCTGCCATCCGGGAGGAGCTCGGAGTAGAGCCGCTGCTCCTCCGCGTTGAGAGGAGCCAGATGAGGTGGCTTGGGCATCTAGTTAGGATGCCCCCTGGACGCCTCCCTGGTGAGGTGTTCAGGGCATGTCCCTCCGGTAGGAGACCTCCGGGAAGACCCAGGACACGTTGGAGAGACTATGTCTCTCGACTGGCCTGGGAAAGCCTGGGGATCCATGAGAACCTCACCGTTGAACTCAGCAGTGCGTCAGTGCTTCACCCACGTACCACTAAAAGACCAATACTATAAATGTCCCCCTGTTGAATAGGGACGTGTGACATTGTGTTGTCCCCGTTGTAACAACTTCTATCTGTAGCACTTTAAATGCACATTTTCCATCTGCTCCATTGGCTTGTGCCGTCAACTTTTGCTGATTCAAACATTAAACATTAAATGGATATAAAAATCTCCTCTGCTGACTTGAAGCGAAGAGTTGACCTGACAGCTGTGGAGAAGCCATGTCAGATCCAGTCAACACTGATTAGACAACCTTTTTTCCACAGTTTGTCTGCTTTTTAACTATAAATATTCTGAAATGTGGATCTGCAAGAGAGATTAGAACAAAAGTGATTGTCCTGAACCGTTGTCATATCAGAAGATGTCACATCTTGGCAAAGCTGATTTGAATTACATCAGACTTATTCTACGATAATCGCTTCCCTCCTCAGTAGTATGCCTCTGTCTTTTTCTATTGTACAACTGTTAAGAGATCCATTTCAAATGGCAACGATTGGAATTTGGCTTTACGGATCATGCCCCAAGGTAGATGCATGCAGAAGCTTCACACAGCAATATGAAGAGGTAAAAGCGGGCTGGTAGTCAGCTCTGAAAATTCCTTCTTCCAGCACCAGTAATGAACAATACCAGTAACACAAAGGACAATGTTTCAATGACAATGTTATTGCCACGTGGTCTGTCCAACAACCTTTATTGGCACATTCTAATCATTGTTTTGGTTGGCTTTTTGCTTTGTTTCTGCATAGAAATGTAGTTTTATTGCAGTGGAAAAAGCTGCATCAGATGTATGAATTGTGCAGATGTTTGTGCCACAACAGAAAGACAGGTGTCACAAATTGAAGGTTACATGTGCTGCCGATGACGCCATTGTCTGAATGTTACCATGCAGGTTTTTCTGGTGTCACAGTCCCACTTAGAGGGCTCTAAATTTGTCTCTTTTGGGGCAACCTTTAACATTGAATGAGAACCTTGATAAATCTTTCATCTTGTCCTGGGACATCACGTAGCACATTTAAAATATGGGAAATAAACCTCTTAAACATTCAGTGTGATGCTTTTTCTGAGGAAACCCTTCAATGGAATGCCAAGCCTATCTGCCAATTGTATCTTCAGAAAGGGCCTCTGCTCTGATGGCTGGTGACAGAGCATGTGAAAATATTGAGCTTATCAATTCAATACGTCATTCTGTTGCCTTAAGAGAACCCTGACGTCTGTCTGTCAGTAATAGGTCCAGTAAAGTAAAGAAAAGAAAAAGAATGATTTAGCAAAGATTTTCAAACCTGAGGCCTGAAAGAGATATCCAGGTAACCATAAACAATTATTTAAGCTCAATCACAAGCATATGTTAAAGGATCAGGTGATCAATGTGACTGCTTGACTGGGTCCAACTAAAGCCAACACATATTGTGGATCATTGATCATCAACAGCCATGTTTTAACCACCCTCATTTATTGTCTTATTTCAGAACTTCTCCTTCTACAAGGCTGAAACATCCATTAAGATCTTTCCCAATACTATCTAGGATTGTTTTAAGAATAAGAAAAGAGAATATTCACATGCAGTGATGATACGTTGCAGCAAAGGTTTGTGATGCCAATTTGACGTTACGCAAAAAGGTGATTTAAGAAAAAGAAAAACTTATTCAGGGAAAAAGGAACCAAGCAGGTGGTTGTGTTGTTTTAGAAATGCAATTTACCCACAAACCATGGTGGCTCATCTCAGATTTCCCCTCTGCAGAAAACAGCTCACTGAGTATGAAAAGCAGTCAGGCGTGAAGGGCTGTTTGGTAGCTTGTTTCATAGCTGAAGGGAGAGTAAAACCCTTCAAGGTGCACTCCTTTGTAAATGAAAATATTTTCTGCAAAGCAACTGCTCATAGAATTTGAAACATGATGCCTTTTATGAATTTTCCGTCAGGTATGATGAGGAGGAAAAAAAATCTCCCACTGGATCTGGAATTGCGGCTGCAAGAACTATTTTGTTTTTCTCCGAGAAAGCTCGAACAGTTGAGCCAACATCATTCTGCCGACGGATGTTTAATCTTGGCGGAGGTGGGAATAACTCGACATTTTGCAAACTTTAGCCATTTATTAAAGAACCTCTCACAGTGCTATCACCACTGATGAGGATTTCCTAACCCGATTATGATGCTGTTTAATGTGCCATGAACACGTTTCGATTTGCTGACTCCTTGTGAGGCAAGACTTGGTCTCATGACGCAACAGTAACACATATATGGCAGCAGTCCTGAAAGCTTCTTACTTTTCAAATAATTTTCAGTCTATTTATCATCTATTGATTCCCACCAGCCACAGCTGCTCCTCCGTCGTATGTGACAAGCCCGACATCAGTCGGCGGTCAGGACATATTTAATGTTTCCTGTCCCCTGATCCTCTGTCCCGGACAAAAAAGAGGCAGTTCAGCCATCTTTGCAAGCTGATGCTGGCATTTAAAAATGTTTATCCCACAACGAGCTGCATTATTTTTACACAGATATCAATATTTGAAGCATAACAACATGATAATCAAAAGATGTAAAGATCTGGCTTTTTTTCCAAGATGTATAACCTTGGTGCCAGATTTGAAATTGGGATTTAAGTTCACTTTGGCAGATAAAGAGGAGAACGAGGGTACTCAAGGGGACAAACAGCAGAAGCTCTGAAGGCGTTGTTGCTGGAATCCTGGAAACTAGTCTAAATCTTCAATGTATCTCTGACCAAGGTGCTCAGTCCTTTCATGCATTGAGCAGCCGGTCTATTGTCAGTGTGCACAGCCGTTTATCGACCAGTGACCCTGACACATCAGCCAGGATGAAGTGCATTTTAGGTGCTTCACCTGCTTGTTCCATCCCAGCTCCTCTTGCGTTCTTCAGTTTTCGTACAGGGCCAACTGAGGCATACATGACGCCATTCCGGGCTGACTTCCCCGGCTGGATAAAAGGATCGGGATCTATGTGACTGTGCATTGGAGTGATTCCAGCTCAGCAATGCTGTCCTTGTCCCAAAGTTGTGCTGCCTGGACCTAATATGTGTACCACATGTAGTACAGGGTCCTAATAACCCCTGAGCCCTAAACATAACCCTGACTCTGATCGTGTACTTATGGCCTCACACTCAAGATGGGATGGCAGTTTTCAGACTTTTATTCCCCAGCCGTTTAAAGTGATTTGACAAGCAGCATTATCACCTATTTTGGGATCTGTCCACAGCAGCCACTTTCAGCGTGTTCTCATTTTCAACCGAACACATCACTACATCCCATCAACCCATCCCACAAGACATGCACGCCCCTGAGAGGAAGGCTGAGAGCCTAAAATGTCATGAAGGGCACTTCACACCCAAAAAAAACTATTCAGGCTGCTGAGGGTGGCCACTTGTCTTTGCAGTCAAATGGTGAAAAAAGGGAGACTTCCCAATCCTCAGCCTCAATCCAAGTTCTATGCTGATCATCTTCTTCTTAAGGAAACGGCCTTTTCTCTGTCTGTGAGGCTACGCGTATTCATTACTGAATGCATATCTGATTTCTCTGAGTGAGAACCCACTGCTTCTTCAACAGCAGGACTCCTCCTACATCTTAACATTCACTCATAAATCTGCCCTCTTTTTAATGATCTGACATTTGATAATAGATTATATGATTAGGAGTGAGGAGAATCCAGAAAGAAAATTCTGGCTCAATTTCCCAAAATTGCATTTTTACTTTCTTTGCTGCTCTGTGATGATGAAAGAGAGAAGAAAAGACAGTATTTTAGAGTTCCCTTCAAACATCTGACATTGTGAAAGACATCGGCATCCCTTTCAGGAACATCTCGGGCAACTCACTTGATATTGGATGATTTCTGCACGTGACTATTGAATTCTCAGGCTGCTGAACTCATTTTGTGTTCCTGAAGTATGTCCTTCAGCTCATATTCTCTCTGAATCCACTTTTGTTCTTCCACCTCCCAGCGGTTGTAGAGTTTGCAGCTCCATCCGGAAACCCTCCTCATTCAGTGAGATCTTTTTGTGGGGCCTCTGTTCTTGTTCCAGTTTTATGTGGAGCTCTTCTTCCAGACTAGAAAACTTCTGTGCACTCTTTCAGAGTAGCTTCAGCGTTGGTTAGCACCAAGGTGCGGTGTGGTTCTCATTTGTTTTCTTGTTGGTCCAGCTGGTCACCTAGTCCTTTTCCTCCAGGAGGTCTTTGAGATGTCTGACCTGCTCTTGTAAACTCTTTTCAGAGCTCTGCAGCTCTTTGAAGTGACACTTCGAAGTGCTCATCTCCTCTTTAGGAGGTTGGAGAAATAATCTCTACATCTCTCTTCTTCAGTTTTTCTTGAACATCATGAAGTTGCCTCTCCATTTCTGACCGGTGCCTTTGACATCATCGCGATGTCACTCGATACCAAAGAGTTGGTGTTTGAGAGACTCTATGACACTGACCTCCTTACTCATCAGGTCTGTTTTCTCCTGGAGAACATGCTTCAAATGTTGGTTCTGTTGCTCAGCATACAGCAACAGTTTCCTCCCCTGTTCATTGCACTTCTGCTGCCGCTGCTGGAGTTATTTTTTTTTACCAGTCTGGTTTCTCTTGTCTCACTGTCACCACAGATCCTGTTTGTAAAACTGTCACCCCCCCCCCCCCCCCCCCCCCCCCCGCCCCCCGCTAAAATACTTTATTAAAGTAAAAGTTAAGTTGTCCCTAAATGCCTGATGGTATCAAGTGAATTGGGATTTGGTCTTAGTTGTCTGAATTGGTTAGCTCTCTGCATCATTGTTGTGGATCAGAAGGCATAAAAATTCGGTCCCCAACAGACCTTCTGTCATGTCAAAGCAATGAATGAATCTTTCAGAGATTTGGTGAAAGTGTAGCAAGTGTAGATTGTTTCAGTTTTTCTCCTGCTCAAATTAACATGGGAGTCAACAGGGTATAAAGGTGAGGTGGTGACAGCATTTGCTCAGTTTAAGAAGCTGTGGTCACTTTAATACTCTAATTTTGCGAGTGGGACATACACAGGGATAGATATGGCAAACATTCAGCATTTGGGATGTATTTAAAGCCTCTACCCTGTGGGTCACATGACTCCACTTTGTCCACAAAATTTCAATTGCACTATGGGTGACATCTCTGGAGAGTCTGCTGGACATGCAAGAACTAGGATATTTTCAGCTTCCAGAAGCTGTGTACATGTGGTCATGCATCATCATGCTGCACCCTCAGGTGATGGTCATGGATGAATGGTTCAACAATGGGCCTCAGGATCTCTTGTCACGGTATCACTGTGCATCAAAGTTGCATGAATAAAATGCACCTGTGTTCGTGGCCCATACCGTAACCCCACCGCCACCATGGGCCACTCGATCCACAACGTTGACATCAGTAAACTGCTCACCCTCACGGTGCTGTCTACCATATTTACCTGTCCAAAACCTGGATTAATCTGTGAAGACAACTGTTCAAAGCAAACGCCACAGAAAGAGAGCATTTCTCAATCAAGTCCATTCTGACGAGGAACTGCATTTGACCCCGATGAGGATTATGAGGATCCAGACGAGCTTCCCTGAGCTGGTTTCTGGTAGTTTGTGGAGATGTTTTTTGGTCAGTCAAACCTATTGTTGCAGCAGCTGTCCAGGCAGCTGGTCTCAAACCATCCTGGAGGTGAAGGTGCTGTATGAGGAGGTCCTGGGCCGATGTGGTTACACATGGTCTGTGGCTGGTTGGGCTTCACAGTTCTCAGAAATGCCTTTGGAGACAGCTGATGGTAGATAAATAAATATTAAGTTCACAAGCACGCGGATGGCACGCACTATGTGATAAAACTGCACCTGGTAGAGTCACCTTATTTCGTAGGCAGCCAAAGGCACGCCTGTGCAATAATCATGCCACGCTGTTGAGGTGGCTGGATTAATTAAGAATTGTTCCCAAACAGATTTAAAAAGATTTGTGAACATTTTCAGAGAACTAAGCCTGTTGTCTATATCTTTCTGGAAAAAAGACCTCATTTGGATGTGATAACATTGTGCATTCTTACAAGAATACAGGAAAATACATAAATAAAATGTTGCAGCTTGCATTTCACGCTGTAAATCCCGTGGTAGGTTAGACAGCAGCCACCATGACTCCTTTGTTATGCCCTTTGCTCTGTTTGAGCTGTTGTTCTTCATAGTTTTGTTGTAATTTGCAAAGCCAGCTCATGAACAGGTGTGTCTAGAAAACCTCAGCTGGCCACAGTAGGCAGAATAATACAGAGGCAAAAGATGGCGAAAGCTTCATTTTGTTCCTGCTCTCTTGAAGATGCTAATAGGAGGACGGAGGCCATTAAAATGTAATTTGGGCCTCTTGTTCCATTGAGGCTGTCTGGAGGAGTGTACAGATGAGCTACTTGTTCACCAGCAGGGACAGAATGTACAAATGTGCAAGCATGCATGTGTTAATGTGTGTCTGCATGTAGCATGAAAAATTGATTATTGATGCCCGTTTTTGGTGGCGGAGGGAGGAAGGGGGGGTCATTGACCTATTGGTAATTATCTTCAGGATGACTTTGGGTGTTAACTCCTAGCTCAATGATCTTGTTTACTCTCCTATAAAATAGCAATTATAAGCTAACAATAGACCACAAACACACTAATAACATACATAAACTCGTCAGCAAATGTGCCGCAAATGCAATATGATGCACTGCTCTACAGGCACTTTCTGCCCACCTTAATGCATAATCAGCACCCAATACCCCCCTTGTTTGATCAAAAGGAAATCTTGAAGTCAATCATCTGAGTAAATGTTTGAAATTATGGTCATCACCCAAGTTTTGAATTATTAATTCCTTGTCTAATAGCAATAGCCTGCGTGACTAGAACAAATATCACAGTGCAGCGACTTCACGAGGGTTTTAAACTTCTTTACTCCATTATCGATATGTACCTTTTTCTGTGTTTCTTTATAAATGGAACATGGGCAGAGTGCTTCATTTTTCAACATTTTTTCCACAATTTATACTTATTCCTGATGGTTGTGGGTTGCGCAGTGCTACATATTGAGAGCTTAAGTACAGACAGTGTGCTTACAATGTGTAACAGCCCCTCTGCGAAACCGCAAAGCGGCCGATGCATTTAGCGTATTTTAGATACAAAGATGTGACACTTGGACAGCATCGGTACCGCTCCTGCCTGCTCTCTAAATTACAGTCTTTTTATCATTAGCTCTGCCAACTAATTAGCTTTGCAGCCATTTGCTGTTTGTAATTCAACTTACACCTCACATTTCATGAAACCAGTACGGCAGGCAGGCATGTCATAACTACAGCAGCTATAATCTATTTTCAGTCCGGAATAATAATATCGCATCAATGCAAGAACCTTTTACATTTTGCTTTCAGAGTTTTCAATTTCACAGCATGCTCTCGCCACAGAGGATTACATGTCCGGTTCGAATAATGGCAAATGCTCCTCAGTTACGAAAACACCTACTAAAATTTCATCCACAACTGAAAATTTGCCCAAGTGAAATACAATTACAGTAACTGATATTGTACTCATCCATATAATTGAAAATACAGAACTTTTCATATACAAAATTGTTAAATACACCATCAAACATCGCACACACAATTCAAGGGGATATAATATTAAATGCAGAAGTAATTTCTCTGAAACATGTCATAAACTGATCAGTCTCATGATAAAATTAATTCTTCAGGGGTTCACTCAGCGACACACACACGCAAGCCTCACAAACTGTCATTATTTGACAAGTTGGGAGGAAAAAACTGGCCCCCGGTGGACACCAAAGCTGTAGTAGCACATCAAAAACGGCTTAGAACATCTGCTGGCGGCACCAAAGGGTACCTTGATGAGATACAATGCAAATGGTGCTTGACAAAACATCAGAATGTGATGATTGGGAAGCATGAGAAAGCATGATAATGGGTCTGCTTTATCATGCCGAACCGTGACCAGCTCTGTTATTTTTGTGAGGCTGTTTCGTAAAACAAACAGCCAGAGGTGGCGCTTATTGATGGGCCCTATTGAGCTGCAATTTCCTGTCCACCAAACTTGACGCCGCTAAGTTTCAACACTGAAGTGCAGCTCAGCGTGGCGTCTTGGGTTTGTCTATCCTGGGTTGCTGCTGTTGCTCCTTTGGTACCTTCATATAATGCTGTTTTAAAAGTAAGGAGAACACAAGAAAGGGCCGCCTTTCCATCAAAATATCTGTGTAAGTGGCTTTAGTCCGAGCACCATCTTAGTGCCAGTGCGTGTCAAAACAACTGCTTTGATTGCTTTCAGTGTAGTAGAATTAACATTATCATTCGAGTGTTCTCTCTGCAGTCACTTGTCAGTGTTCACTAACATCAGAGAACATATATACATGATTCCAGTCATGAAAATATGAATAATTTCTCATTACCTTTTCTTGGAAGGGAGATGTACTGATTTCCAACCAGCATTGCACCCCTAACATGAACAACACTTGGCCCTTTTCCACTTTCCTTTCTCAGTCAATAGAGAGAACTCTCAAGGCCTGAGTCCTGTATACAGGATTGGAGACATAAAAACATACTTTTAATTTTTTTTTTTGTGTTTTCAAGGCTTGCTCTTGTACATTTACTTTTATGTTATTTTGAAAGGCATCATAGATATAGAAAACTATATAGTCTTTCCACTGAACACACTGCATTGTATCTGAGTGCTGTATCTGTATACGTGCATGTCTGCAGGAGGCTTTTCAGCACCACCATGGCACTCTCTTTTGATGGATGGTCATTTTCCTTGGCTTGCTCATGCTTAATGAACCCGGCAGTTCATGTTTTAATTGAATGCTTTTTATATGGTCTCAAGTTTGCATCCCAACCCCCACCCGCATCCCATCGTCGCCATGCCCCTCCTCCCCCGTCTCTTGTTTGTGAAGCAGCTCACTGATGGCTAATGAATAAAGGCTCTCTCGTGGCTCACTTTCCTTATGAGTCCTCGAGGTTGTGCAAACAAACAGCGGTGCAGAAACCACACATCTGGCCACATACAGCCCACCAGACAAGAAGAGGGAACTGGCAACAGAGGCACTTTCCCCATCAAGTTGCTGTTTGGGTGTTTTTGCATCTTTGATTCTGGGGGGAAAAAAAAGTAATTTTTCTGGTGAGGAGGCACTATTGGGAATGCCAATGTTTTTGGTTTATTCCCAAAGTGCTGAATTTTTTGGGGAACCTAGTCATGGTGACTACACTACAAAGACTCCCCCCCCCCCCACCCTTTAATATTTAGTTCACATTCTTCTTGTTTTTTTTTTTAACTCTGCCCCTTTGTCTTCCAGTAAGTCATCTTTAGCAGAGCAGGGTTGTAAATCTTAAATCTGCTAACCACAAAAAGAAAATATTCAGGCAGTATGAAATGTATTTTGAAGGAGATAAATGTTCGAAAAGGGTTTGTCTGGCTTGCTTCTTAGTTCAAAGGGGTTTGTCTGTGCAAAACGTGTAGACGCACAAATCACACATTGTGTTAGAACCTTTTGGCTAATATTGCCCCTTCTCTTGTTGCTAAAGCAACCCTGACCAGCAGGGACATGAACTCCACTAGAGCCCTGAAGGGTTGTGGTGTCTCACTCCAGGTCCAAATGGACCAGGTCCAGATGCATGGGGGATTTGGAAGCCGAATCAACACCTCAGATTCACTGTTGAGGTCTTCAAATCACTCCTGGAGCATTTTATGCTACGTGGTAGTGCCCATGAAACTGCTGAGAGAGGCCACAGCCATCAGGAAAAGATCTGGAACACAAATATATTGAAACTTTATATAACGACGCCCTTCTGTACACCCATATGTGTACAAAATTATGTTAACAAACCTGGAGATGAATGTAAGCATCAGTACCTGGTTTTATTCATGCAAGTTAATGAGTTCTTTAATTTCATCCTAATGGAACATCCCTATCTTGCCTGCAGGGGCCTGGGTCCGGTATCAGAAAAACTTTTCAAGCCGATTAGATTTTCTCCAGCCCTGGCCAGCAGCAGTTCCTCTACAAAAGTGTTGACAAGGTAGGAAGGTAAACTTTGCAAACATCTTTATCCGCGTACCTTTGCTTTCTATCTTACTTTGAAGTTTTGTCTTTGGAGTCACATATTTCCTTTCTGTTGCCCAAATCGGCTGCAGGTGGGCCGGCGTTATCACTCCCAACACCTGCCGTGCTGGCAGTCGTGGAAACAACAGCCGCCTTGTTGGTATTCAAATAAGGGTGTCGCTATAATGAAAAGGATATTGCCAAGATGGCAACAATTTGTCGGGTGCTTACTCAAGTGCCACAAATTTGTTCTGCCATTTAAACACTTGTACCTCAGAGCCCTGTTTACTTTATTCCATAAAAAAAAAACTTTTAAAAAAACCCTCTGAAGTTATCAGAGGGTCCCGAGAGTCCTTCTCCTCATGAAAGGTGCTAATGATGCATATGAGAATAAATCTGTGCAAAAGAGCGGATTCCCACAATAGATCAGTGTCAGCTGCATCTCAGGTAACGCCACCGACCGGCCTGCCCCCAAATTTGACGAAACCTTCAGGCATGATGTTTTAGAAGCATGTGTTGTGCTACTGTAATATTTCAGAATGCTTCTGATTAAAGAGCAAACGTGTGTGAGCCTTATAGTTACCGTCACAAGAGCTTGTAAGACTTCAAATTTCCCCAAGGAGTGCGCGCCAACATGTCCACATGCCTTCGTTGCTGTCATTTTCACTGCAAGGTCATTGCTGCATTGTTAAAGTTTGATGGGTTTAAACCACACAAGCAGCAGTGATGGAATATTTCTGTTGGCTAGTTGGATGGAGATGGTAAAAAAACAAAAACTTCTTGTTATATCCAAGATATTGGATTTGTTGTTTTTTCTTTAAGTATAGGTGACGTACAGCATGGCCCAAAGCTGCTTACGTGCACGTCAACCGCTCATCCGCCGGCGGGGAGTCTGTGTAAGAATGACAAAAAAAACTGTTGAAGGCAAAATGAAAGACCGTCGACATGTCTGCTGAACCTTTTGATTCTGATCAGAGGCTATCTTTTGACAAAGTGTCTGAAACTTCACAAGCTCTATAGCCGACTGTCCAAGTCATGCGACCCTCACTCCAGCTTCAGCCAATCAAGCGACTTCCCAACAAACAAACACCAAAAAAAAAAAGAAGTTACATCCGTAAGTTTGGTCCCCGTGTGGATGCAAGTGATGCGCTGAAACTATATAAACCACAATCCCCTCTGGAAGAGAATATCAAATCATAAGAGTGCTTAATATTTCACTGACTTAATGAAATATGCATTGTAGCCCAGCATGGAGGAAAAAATGCAATGATTTAGATGCATTATGTATGAGAAGGTCCGCTGGCGAAAATGACTGCGCTGTTGAATAATCGTCATTTGACTATCACCGCAGCACAAAGAGATTTTGTTATTACGACACATTGCTCAATTCATTAGGAAAACACACACAGTTTCCATTTTGCATTTAGGACCTGACGTGTGTGCGCACGGCATACAGATGCTCCCTAATGAACCAGAAGACGCAGCTGCTGGGATGTCCTTTTCTTCTGCCTTATTTAATGAGTCTTACTGTGGATTCAGTTCCCCCAAAATACAAACAATAGATAAAAAATTAACTCTGTTGCAAACTTTTATTAGGCTTCTAAGAGGGGGAGAGAGGGGGAATTTATGTGGTTCAGCCATGTTTTTTCCCTTTTACATAAATAGGACGTTTCACGGTGAAAGCCTTTGTTAAAACCACGCTTAGAGTTGGACTGACACTTAAAGAGAGATAAGCATAAACAGTTACTGATAAGCAAGTGCCTTTTATAACACCACGGAAATAGAAAGTTATATAAAAGTACTAAGACAGGCAGTATAAGCTCCTAGCATAAACCAGTAGCCTACAATTAACATTCTTGTGCTCATAAGTCGATACTGTTTTGCTTTTAAGTTTGTTTTTTTTTCTTTGAGTTGACAATATCTGGCTTTAGGAGTTTGTCGTGTTCATGTTGGAGACATACTCGATCATTCTCAACCTAATTTGACCACATCTACCCGAAAATATAGAGACAGAATCGTGTTGACAATGAAGCTCGGTGAGAGAGTAGCATTGGTTCGTGAGGGTTTGTGATGAAGTCCATTCACAGGGATTGTGCCAATATTTTGTAACTATTGATGTTACAGCTACCACACAATAGACTTTTGATGCTTGATCAGGAAGTCTTGATGTCCTAACCCCAACGGTTACCCTACCTGTAGAATACATCCAACCCTAACCCTTGGTCACGTTTAAAACGTGTCGCATGGAAGAGCCGTTGCATCAAATAGCAACAATATTTGATACATTTGTAAACACAGAAGTGAAGGTGGTGATTTCTGTGTCTGAATGTGTGTCTTCTGTGGTATAGCAAGAGTCTGTCCCATCCATCACTCGGACCTCCTTTTTGATCATTAAATTCAGGCCAGAATAGATCAATAACACCACATAAAAGTGATGAAGTCGAGTATCTGCCTTGAAAAATAACTGGTTAAGGGATCCCGCTGCTCATTTATATGATGCCGCTGCAATATTAGTGTGGACGTATGATTTTAATGGGAAATAGAACCAAATAACGAGCTCATTCCAAGTCACTTTTGTACCATCTGATTAAATGTACTTACCGTAACCAAAACTTAACTCCATTCTAAACCAGATCCTATCAAAGCATTCACTAATAGACATTCGCACTTCAACAGGAAAATAATGTTTTGGCCTTTCCCCCCAAACAATCCATTAATTGGAATACCCAGAAGACAAGTCAGACACGTCATACCGTATTTAATAGAACTGTCATAACTCTATCTTCTTGTGCTGGATAGATAATTGCCGTGTCTGTTTATTTGGAAGATGGACACAGTCTGAGTATGCGTCTTGAAAATCTCACACTAGACCTATAAAATTTTACACCAAGGGAAAAATCATAGGAGCATTTCTACAGTGACCCTGTGAACCCCAGCAGCAACGCTTCGATAAAGTTTATCGTACCATTTATGTACCATTTATGCGTAACATCATGACACGAGAGCACTCGAGCAACCTGAACCACCGCCACAGTGTAACGACCTTCACCACAGGCTGCACATTTCCTCTTTACATAAATAAACTCACCGTCGGGACGCCTTTGGTGGCGTGCTAGTATATGCCCAGAAATCTTTGCGACAGTTTTTTTTATTTTGATAACTGCACCAGAGAGTAAAGACGCGGTCACATTATCCAATGTGTATAGTGGGCTCAGATGCCCAGATGGGCCCTTTACAGCACTGCAACGCTCTGCACTACAGACAAATATTTTCACCAGGAGAGGCCTGCAGGAGGAGTGTAATTTCATGTTTTCTGTCAATCCAAATCATGTCTCGTTGAAGGGACCAGTTTCCTAAACTGAACGACTTAATGTTTTACGACGGTGACTCCTCACTGCCGGATTTATGCCCTGTATTCCCCACCACACACACACACTCACACACTCGGATAATAGAAGAGTGTCTTCTGTCCCTGGAGGTGTCTGAACAGACTGTTATTTTCCATTTGAGTGTAGAATATCTTTAGTTGAAGCTGCTGTACAACCCCCCCTCCTGAAATTGGATGCTTTAGGATGCGAAAGGCACAGTCCCAGTGACTGGGCCGCATATCCCACCATTCAGCAGCCGTCCACGTGGCATCTTGAATGATGTAGCAGTGTTTTCTAGTAGGGGCTGGATTATTTGAGAGATTAAACTGTTTCCCCGCTCTTAAGAGACCCAATCAATAAACACAAGGGCTCCGTGGGCAGATAGCGCGTAAATAGTTTGGCATAAGGGGAATTGATTTTCAATCAGAAACCAAAACAAAATAAATAAATGTTTTCTCTGAATATCATTCAAGGAGAGATTTTGCCCAGGCCCGAACCCAGTGCCAGCTGTCCCAGCCGTCATTTCTCAGTTCGGGCCTCGTTCGTCTTTGCCCTTCTGGTCTGGACGTCTTTTGTTTGGGATGGATAAGGTCCCGACTTTATTGATCTTGGCAAAAGCAACTTCCTGGATGAAGCAACTTTGGGAGCGTTAATAGATAAAGATGCAGGCCCGACTGCGCGTCCTCTATGGTAGATGAGACCCGTGATTGACAGCCGCCGGACTTTGCTCACCATGTTCTACCTTTAAACGGACTGGCAAAGAAACCACATTGTGCAGAAAGACGTTAAGTATGAGTGAGTCAGAGCCCTCGAGCTTCTCATTGACATTCATGTGCGCATTTGATGTCAATCAGTCTAAATATTAAAGACACTGGAGGGCAACAGGAAGGAAACTGGGAGCAGATGCAAGTTTGTTGATTAACTGCCCAACTTTGCGCTGCAGCTCCGGTGCTGCGTGCACACATGAATGAGGGAGCGACTCGCTAGACGAGACATACATGTTTTAGAGGGCGAGAGTGGCCACGTCATGAATATTTACAGCTGCACATGCAGCACATTGTAGAAAGAATACATAGATATGAGAGCAAAACTGTTGAACAGTGTTTATTTTAATTTTATTTTATGCTGTCTTGCTGATGCTCTTGCGTCTGACCCTTGACCCACAGGCAAATGCGACAGTACATTTTTCTCTCAGGTTAAGTTTGAGCTTTCTCCACCCTCAAATTGAAGGCTTATGGCCCGTGGCATCCATCTTTGGTTGCAATAAACAATCTAAAGTCCCACAAAACCGCACCTGGTGTTGTGGATAATGCTAAAACAGAGCGCTAGCGGAGGGTGAAGCGAAGAGAGGTCCTGCTGCATCTGGTCCTCAGAACAAAGGCAGCATGAAGAGGTGACGAGAAAGTCCACAGCGTGTCTCTTGAAGAGGGCAAAAAAAAGTATAATCTCCTGTAGTATCTGACCGATTCTATGCAGGCTTTACGTCTGTAAGGCCGTAAGGTGTTTAGCACCCAGCCTAAGCACCATATTAGGACATGCTCCACATGTGTGTCCTGTGTCTTCTTCCTTTATGTAGGAGAAGCTGCTAAAAGATGACACTGGAGCCTGTGGGCCCCTGGTTGTTCTCCATATGAGGATGTGTAGCATGAAGCATCTTCAGTATTCCCTTTTTTGGTAATAACTGAACGCTATACCATTGGGTTGGCCATATTGTATTGTATAGCGTGAAGTCATCAGTAAAGAATGTGTTTACTTGACTGTATAAGAAGGAGGTGTCGATGTAGACACCTCGGAGTTCTTCACCATCGGGACCGCGAAACCTCCCTCGGGCATGCTGCAGCGTCCGATTGATACCTGACTGTTCTCTCCAATCTCGGCTACCACCAGGAGAAAATTCACAACACTCCCTTTTTTCATTTTCTTTTCCTCTGATCCATAAAATGCCGCTGAAGTCACCTCTCACCCTCGCTTGTGTCTGACAGAGATCAGGTTGTGACATGGTCGCTCTCAGCGTGTGTTGTGAGGCTTCAGTTGTCAGCATTTACCTCGATGCCCCATCCACGCAGCATTTGAAATTCATCAATTTAAGCCAGATTGAAGCAGGCTTAAACCATTTCGTTACAGATCAGATTTTTTTTCTTCTGTGCCGCTGACGCAACGTGGAAGAGCCGATAGAATATACAATAGATTCTAAGGTTCCTTTTTCTCCCGAATCATCCCCTCGCTCAGAATAATATGATGCAACCAAGCTAACCTTCCACAGAACATATCTTCTTCTGACCTACTTATGCCTCCTTCATCTCTAAGCGGAGCTGTTTTCATGCAAAGAGAAGCACTTTTCCTTCTTTTTAAAGTTTATTTAGAGTCACGGAACTTTGCTTTCATTGAAAACGTCACAAAAGCTGATGTATTTGCAGCTTTTGACCTTTCGAAGGTAAATATTCCCTAATAGCTTTAGAAATGTTGGTAGGTTTGCATATAGGTCGATGAGTTTAGGAGGGTTGAGGATTCAAACCGAAAATCACAAGTGTTTAAAGCTGCCAGACTACAGAGCTCTCTGGTTAAAAGCAACTAAATCGGAGCATCAGATAAAGAGAATCCATGGAATTATCTGCTCTTCATCTCCGGCGCTGCCTATTCTTATCTCCATCTAACTTTCTCTGCCTTTTGTTTTAGCGTTTTTTGGGGTGAAGGCGTTCCGCGTGACACGGAGGATCCTCTTCTGCGAGGCGCGCCTCAGCACGTTTTTCTCATTTCGGAATGTCAAGACACTGACAGCCGTTCTCGGCGTAAGTGACGGCATCAATGGACCGCGTGACTTTACACAGACCTTATTTATATCCTGTTTCAGAACTCCAGCTGCCTCTTCAAATGAAAGCAAGGAGAAAGTCTTCCCCCCTACTTTTTCCTCCTCGGTTACTCATCTCCCTCTGCTTTACCTCAACCAGGCAAATGCCTTGTAAGTTTAAAAAGCTTTGTCAAATATTAATAATGGTTTTCTCCAACTCACTCGTTTCTTTGCTCATTCTGCCACAACAAGGCAGGAGGAAGGAGCCAGAGTGACGCAGTTGTGTCCTTTGAGCAGCTATTAGACGATCTGTTTGAAGCTAACTGAGAAAGGAGCCCCCCCTCTGGCAGCTGCTGTATGCCACATAAGGTGAACCAGGCCAGCGCCGGAGCTCCTGGAAGTTCCCGCGCCCGCCGCTCAGATGCATGATGCATCACGAGCAGATGCACGCAGACATGTTCGCGCACACGCCGTTATCAGCCGCGCAACAGACTCGAAGTCACAGTGGGCCTAATTACAAATAATGAATATAAATGATCGAGGCGAGGGCACCTTTTTTTCCAAGATAGTCATAAATTAGAGAACAATAAGTAAACACGGGCTTTGAAGGCTGCCGCCACCACGACAGCACGTTCAGACACATGTTGTGCACGGAGAGAAATAAGCCGATTCATTGATGTGCGCTCAGTAATCACAGACACACACACACGCACACATAAACAAAGATTTTACTTTTCATGCTTTCGTGTGGGGTTTCAGCAAAAACGTTCTGGTTTTCTCAGACCAGTTTATGTGGCCGCACTTTTTGAAGCGTGGATGCCATTTTTCTTTGCAATGAGTGCAGGGTTCAGAATCATTTCAGTTTGCGGCAGTTGAAAAAGGTCTGATCAGCGAGAGGATATCGACCCCGAGATGCCAAAGGAATGAAAGCAGACTCCCTGCTAACCTTTAGATGTATGAAACAACGCAAAACAGATGCGGGTTGATGGAATATAAGCAATACTGTGTGTACTAAATTAATTCCAGCAGAGACATTCATAAATGACACGCTCAGAAATTTTTAATACATTTATAGGACTCTATTGACCACATTGCTCAGCGATCCCCGCATGATTTAAAAGAAGCCTTATTACAGACAAACACAAACCTCAGCTAATGGCAATATATGGTGATAATGTATAGGGTGCTTAGGTTTTTTCAGCAAACACGTTTTTATCATCATAGCTACTAATTTTCTGCATAATTTAGAGGTCCTAAATATGACAACTTGTTCCTGCCACAGTGTATTTTGGAGCCAAGCGTAAATTAGCACAGATGTTAAACGGGATTCTGTGTAGCATATTTCACACATGATTGACAGAGCAGACCCCCTTCACTTTTACATAAGTACATAACTGCGTGTTTGCGCAGGCAGTGTCGCTGTTTACACACCCGAATGGGGATTTTTCTACTGAATGCTGGTTTTGGTTTGCACAAATGGGCAAAAATGCATTTGAGTATGGCTGCAGACATGGGATGGATGCATCCACTGCAGAAACCGTCGGAGGTCTGAAACCACAGCTGGCTGGCTGTTACTGTTTTTTTTAATCTTCTACAACCATCGGAGGCAAAATACAACAGGAGCATGTTTTATCGTTTCCATTTTCAGAGAACGGTGTCTTGTTACTAGACAAACTAGTTATTAAGATATGAGCTGTGTTGCCATGGTTGTCCCTTATGGTTGCCTTTAGAAACAGCAGCTGTCTCCAGGTCACACAAATGAAGTTTGAGGTTCTTGTTGCACAGTGAGTCATCTTTCCTTCTTGCCGAATCTTTGACTGTGGTGCTTTAACTAGCTTTTAAACATGAACCTTAATGTAGATTTAAAGTGTATGTTCTTGTTGAAGTGTCGATGCTTGAGGAATGCACATCTCATTCAATGCTAATTTTCCCAAAAGTCTTATCATATTTCAAATGTTTATCTCATTTTAGGATGCATGCTTTGGTGTAGATGTTCAATCGTCCAGCAATAAAAAAGACAAGGACTCATTAAAACATACAAAAATGTGAAAGATTTCCCACACGCGTCATCAAGGGATTGTCAGAAGAGTAGTGTGCTAGTATTTTCCACCTCCTCATCACGCTCGACAGGAAGCCTGATTTGTGACATGAAAGTACCACAAATCCAGAGAAGATGAAAGGTCTCCAGGACCTCCTGCACCTTCCACTGCCTGACAGAAAGAACAGTGAACGTTGAAGATTTCCTGCCAAAGAGGCGACAATTGATGAGCTTGCTGCTTCCAACAATCCGCTCCCTGATGACGATGTCCATTTTGGGCCATTTTACATCAGAAAATCAATTCGGGGTCATTTGTAAGACGCATGAAATTTGTTTCAAATAACAAGACCAAAGTTTATCCAAGGCGATCAATAAAAGTCAGCACCAACTCTTAAACTTTAAAAATCACTAACCTGCCCTCCAGGAAGCCCTCCATTGATCCCCTTTATGTATAATGCAGTTTTAAAAGGGAGAATTTATGTTTATGTGGTTGCAGAGCGAAGCCATGTGCTCCGGCTGGTTTGTACTGCCTTCCTGAGAACCGTATTAGCCTCAGAACTGACCGGCTTTTCTGGGCACCGTGAAATTCCCTGTGACGCCCCTCGCTATGAGTACCGGCAAAGACGAGGAGTGGAGGAGGAGTTAGGGGAATAAAAGACAATGGAGGGGAGGGGTAAGGAGTGGGAGGAAAGATGAGGAATGATCCCTGATTGTGCTTGTCTTATGAGATGCATCCATCAGCAGAGACACCCACACAAATAAAACCTTTTTCTTTTTACCCTCCCATTCAATTATATAACGGAGGCCTTCACACACAAATACACGCACATGTGCGCAGTATATACACAGCATTTACATCCTTCACACACTCTTTTCCACCGTCAACGAAGCAGCCTAACGCGACTCACACTTTGCGTCACGTTCAGAAAGATTGTTTAATCTCCACGGCAGAAGATTTATCGCCGGGTGGGACTTTCATAAGTCATATTTTCATGAAAATAAACGGGCAACAGAACTGCAGCTGCGGTCTGCACGCAGAGGCTCCCACACAAATTACAGCCGGAAGAGACGCAGTTTAGAACTGGCCCCATATTTCAGGTGGCAGGTGCCGATTAGCTCGTCCAGGAGCCTTAGTGTACCTGTTGGGAAGTGTAAAATCCGCATCCCAGAGGAGCCCTAGGTCGATGTGAGCTGGCTCCAAGCTGCTAGACACATGCATGAATGCAATGGGAAGGAAGGAAAACTGAAGCAGGAAATACAGGGTCAAGATGATCGGGTTTTTGTCCCGACTTTTATCCCTTTCCGACCAAGGATGGCAAACGCCCAATTACCTCCTGTCTTCAAAAAACTATCCTGTGAGACCATCCGGTGGTCTGAGGCGTGCTAAGAGTGAATTTGTTGCGATAATCGGCGCTGACAATATTCAATATTTGTGGCCAAAAATCTGGGGAAGCTAAAGCCAAAATGTGGGGAAATCCGACATTTTGCATGAATAGCCAACCAAGAAGGGAGCGGACTGAAGAAGGAAGCAGGCGCAATTTATAATCAGCATGTTCAGGCTGTCTTCAGAGTTTTCTCCAGTCATTCTTTTTTCTTTTCGGTTAAAAATAGTCCCACGACGACCACCGTACCCTCTGCTTGTATGCCCCCTTCCATTTGCCGTGTTGTTTTCCGGCTGTTGCCATGTTTCTTTCTCTTTGTTCCTGTTAGAACGTGCGAGATCATGCAAGTTTTCTGGCTTGGTGGAGACTCTAGATCAGCGTTGGAACTGAATATGTGTGTGGTGTGTTGCGTTGGGATTATCGGAGTACGCCACACACAGAACCAACTCTTCACAGCCTGAGTTTTCTTTTTATCTTCGTGTGGGTCTCTAACAGATAAAAAATCTCTTAAGATTTAGAAAATCCTGACGTGTGTACCCCTATTTAGAGAGAGGAAGAGTCAGAGATGAGCTACACTGAAAGCCAAGTAAATGTCGATCTTCTCCCACAGATTAAGAGGCAGGTTTTGCAGCAACATCTTGGCTAAACGCATGAATAAGTAATGAAAGGGGTTCAGCAAACTGTCAGCGTGTAATATTTCAGTAATACAATAAAGCTCAAATGAGACGATATCTCGCCTCGACAATTTGGACAAATTACTTTGGAGTGATTCCATAAAAGAAGGCAAGAAAACACCTCCTTATGCTCTCAGAGAAATGACTGTTCCTGTCGCTCTGTTAAATCTCTTTCTTTTTATTCCCCAGGAATTGCTGCATGATGGTAATCTCGGTCACGGCGTTAAACATTCTCCAAACGGAAACCCCAAGAACGTTCCAAGGAGAATTTTAGGTGTCAACACATTTGTGTCCATAAATAGACAAATATGCTGAGTTGACCAATTTCGTTAACCTTAATCAAAGCAGTGCTACCGGGCTGCCTGAACGGTCCTATATTAGCATGCAATTATAGCAAGGATACATCTCCATCACTGCCATTTATCAAGCTTTATTGTATATTCTGAAGGTATGTAAATTATTTTGGAAAAATAAAGCAATGATCTCACCTTAGAGATGAGCAAATTAGCTAATTAGCGCAGATATTCAGTTGGCAATTACAGCGGAAAGGGTAATTTGTCAAGATACAAAGCGGCACAGCAATATTAAGAATCCTTTCTCATTTGCATTTTGAGGGAAGAATAAAATGTCTTGAAACGGCAGGCCCGCACACGCGTATGCCACTGAAGTGTGGGTGGAGGTGACAGGGATGCATGTTGATTGGAAAACCGAGCACAGGTAAAGTCGGATTTGCAGCTAATTCAGAAAAAAAAATGTCGCCCTGCTTCAGCTTCCTCTCGCATTTGGTAGGTGAAGCTGCATAGATTTCCTCAAGGGCCACAAGGTTGACGTGGAGGCTGGAGGTTGATTGGACCTTTTACCGAGATGTAATCCACGCATGTGCCCCCCCACCGCAAACACCCACGGTATGACAATACACTCGTACTTTTCAGTATTCCCGACACACTCCTCCTTGTATTGTTGCCACATTACAGCACTATCAATATGGTTGAAACCCTTTCATGTAAATGAATCCGCATTAGCCTGATCTACAGAGCGACCATGGGCGCAAGGTCACCTTGAGAATTCAAACAAACAACTTAAAATTGCACAACAAAGTTGTTCAACACGGGACAGACGTCGGATTGTGGAGTGGGTCGAAAAGAGCAAAGTCTTTCATAACTTTCATAACTAACGAGATTTTAATCTGTGATCATAAACCGACACGCAGCAAAACTAAGGCCATGTGGCGGACAGTAACAACGCAGGCGTGTCGCCTAGCAACAGCTCCGAGGTAGCAGCAGAGAGGGAGCAGCCAAAACTTTGGCCTGCCTCTCGGCCTCTCTCCCACATTCAGGCGCTTCTTTTCTGATGGCGCCACGTTGGCAACGGACCATCGGCGCCGGCTGCTTATCCAAAGTTTTTGGCCGCTCGCACCTTTTTCATCACCTGCCAAAATTAGAAAGATTTGAATTGTCAATTTGTTGCTTTTTTCCTGCTTATTTAATTTATTTATTTAAATTTTTTTGGGTAGAGGGGGTGTTTTGGCGCCCAACTGCCTGCTTACTTATGCCAACTCGGCAAACACAATAAACTTAATTGCTTTCTCGCGGAGGTAATATCTGATATCTTGGATTCGATCACTGAGACGGAGGATGCTTAAGTCAATGGAGAACAATGTTTATGAGAGCTAAACATGAGCGGGAAAGAATAAAACTGTGGATTTAGGAATTGGGCACCTTTTCTTGGAGGACTAAACGATTCCCTGTTAACATTCTAATCACACGTTCCAATTCACATTCCTGACCTTGATAAGAAAGCTTTATTTTTCTCTTATCTCATGTCCTTTTAAAGTCTCTGTCTCTCTTTATGTAAAACATTTATAGAAGAATATTTAGGTTGTGGTCAGGGCCATAAAAAGATCAGGTAGGTGCCAGTGATCAGAGTGTGAGAGACTGTCACTTTATAAAATATGTCTTTCTATAAACTCTCATCTCTGCATCAGCTGCTTCGCAGCCAAAAATAAAACTTTCATAATGCGCCTCTCCTTCCCCATCATGCATTTTGCAATCTGTCTCTAGCCCTCTAAAATTTCAGCGTTCCTCCTTGCGTTTCAATCCTCCTCACATTGCTGCTCTCACCCTGGGGGGAATCCAGAGTGCATCTCCAGCCACGATTCTGCCGGATCCCAATTGGCGCGGCCAGAAAGGTAACGCCGGGAGCGCGGTGAGCCTCCATGTCGCCGCCCTCCCGGAAAAAAGCAGAGTGAAAAACGGATTTAAATAGGTCACAGATGGAGACGGCAGGGTGAGAATAACGGGAGAAGTTGTGTTGAAAATACAGCGCATTGTTTGACTCGCCGCACTCCCTGCTGGATCGAGCCAGAAACAGCTATATAACAGCAGGAAAGGAAAACAGTTTTCGTCCTTTGGCATTCTTTGAGCGCCTTTGTTTTGGTTTTCTTTCGCATCCGAATGTGTTTTTTCCATAAGCAGCCACTATTCCCTGGTCTGAATGTACAATGAATGTGCTCGCAAACACCTCAGGAGCTCCCCAATTTCCTGTCTTTGCTATTCATTTGCTTTGAAAAGTTTCACCGTTATAGAAATATTTGACGATAATCTACGTTAGATTGTGCACTCGTTTTTAGCACTCCTGATGCAATTTCTCCACTTTTTAAGTATTCTGTTGACTTTTATTTATTTTGCATTAGTGCTTGACCACAATAAAAGATCAAAATTGACACAATATTTCCCAAAACACATGATCTTATTGGCTTTTCTTGACACACATCTCTCTTTATGTTGCACGTTAGCCTGGTCAATGATATGTTTGAAATAGTCCAAAACAGGATTTGGTAAACATACCATGGATTAAAAGTGTATTAAAAAGGCATAACAACATTAGTCTCTCCTGGTTTTTATTGTTCAGTTTAAGTAAGAATGGATTCTAGAAAAATAAAGCTGTGTAGGAGGAATGGGTGCGAAAAGAGCAGTATATGTAGACGGGGGCTGCCGCTACATTATGTTCCTTGCAGGCTCTTGCTTCTAAACCTCCTGGGTGCTCTTCAAAATGTATATGATGAGTGAGCTATTGGAAAAAAAGGTTTACAAATTGAAATCGCCATTATGGTTTAGGAGATAATGATGACAAATGGAATATTGTGTCTACGAGTAAAACTACACAACCTATTTGTGTAAATCATAATATTGACCTGAAGCAATGTATGAAGTCGCCCAATATGTATCTAAATTGCAACAAATGATAGTAGAATAGTTGCATCAGTCATATTCACACCGGCTTCTTGCACTGCATATTGCTTGTCTACCAGTCTATTTGTTTTGAGAATATATTATTTTAAATGATGACCAAGATCGTCACCTGCAGTGTTCAATAACTTGGGATTTAATTAATGTGCTCATCAGTGGGACCACTGATGTGGGGGTTTAGATGGCAATCTGCTGAGCTGCAGCCTAATTTGCATCTGTTTAAAACGGAATCAATACAATGAAACTAAATTCAGCCTGCTTAAATTTCAGCGAAGCGTCCAGAGTATCCCCGTCGCAGGCTGGGTGAAAAGACGCCACGTCGTCGTTCACCAGCGTTGTTGAACGTGGTATCGGTGATGATGAATTCTTCATGCGGTTCTCTCTGAAACACAAGACCAGCACCTGAACATCTAACCTACAAAGATGCCGACACAATCGAGGGGAGTAAATCGATGCCAAGGTCTAAACTTACCTAGTTAGCGTTAACTATCTGATGGGGGCTACAAGGTCTGGTGACCCCCTCTTGGAGCATCTGCTTTCCTCATGCCTGCCTTGGCAAAGCCATGCACGGACCTGGCATCAGCGCACGCCCACGCCATCTGTACCTGCCGCAGCAACACGCTCCGTGTGCAGGGAAGGACCGGCCCTTAACCCATTTTGCACGTCTTTTTGCATCAATTTAAGTGTAATTCCATTAAACAAGAGCCTTAATGAACATAGCTCTGCTGTCAGCTTTGACCTCAGCTTCCCGCCGCTCCGACAGCAAACACGAGTTCTTGTTGTCCTAATTCGTATGTTTCTCTTCTGTCCTGTTGGGCTCTGACAGCTCACATGGATAGGACAATAATCCCCTCATCAGGAAAACATTCTGAGTCATCTGAATGAGCAGTTGTTGCGCAGTCATGGTTTAATACCGACGCCCGCGCAGGGAGAGGCAACATTTTCATGCTCACATCGGCTTGCACGTGGGCGGGTGAGTGGCATGGATCAATGATTTGGTTTCATGTGTACTGACACAATCCAGGATCAAGGATTCCTTTTCGAAGGAGTTGATAGAATTCCAAAACTGAGCTGCCGTAGAGTCGTAAAGGGGACATGTGGAGGTGAAGTCTTTATGCAGATTTCTTTGATAAAATATTTCACTTCCAGGTGATTCAAAGAGGTTTTTTGCTTTCAAGTTGTCTGACGGTGTTTTGTTCCTCGGTGCTGCTGAGGTTGGTTGAGCTAAAGGAGGAGCCCTCAGAGGACCTTCCACCTCCTGCTGATAGGACAATCCATGTTCCTGGATCTGTGAGTGATTAAGTCCTCATTTCCCTTTTATATAAGGTCTTCTAGGCGCCGCTGGTAATGACTCCATTTAAAACAAAGAAAAAAGGGATGGAAGAGGAACTTGGCCAGTAGGTCAGAGGTGGTGCCTGGCTGATGATGCACATGGTCAATGGTGCCCCTTGCCAAAAGTGTCAGTAGGGATATCATGTGGGTGGAATGAGAGGGGAATCTCCCACCGGCTTTGCATTATTCCCAGAAGATGGAAGCTCCGTGGGACACCGTGGCAGGCCAGCCTCCCTGCAGGACGTTGTGGAATCCCTTTCACGAGGCAACCCTTCAACAAACCCGTCTTCCTAATTGGGGTCACCTGGGCTGCTGAGGCTCTCAGTAGGTAAATGGAATACAGCTAACAGGACAAACACCAGTCAACCACTCACAGCGGCCGTCTCCAGTTGACCCAATGTGCATGATTTTGGACTGAGCCCACACAAACCCCACATAGGCCTGAGCTTGAGTCAAATGCGTGTGTGTGTGTGTGTGTGTGTGTGTGTGTGTGTGTGTGCGTGCATGAGGCATGCACAGACCCCACACTTGTGTCTCTGCTGCTTTTTAGCTCTAAATGGACATAGAGCGAGAGGCGGATGTTTGTGAGTGCAGCCAGGCTAGTGCACCTTTTTATACACAAGGTTAAGTGGCTGGCTGACTCGTATGCAGCAACTCTCTGGCAGCAGCATCCTTTCCAGGACCTGCGTCCCGGGCCGACATTTTGGTACCAGAAAGTTGCCTTGCTTTAGGTTTCATCGGCGCTTGTTCATTTTTTATAGCTAATTTATATCTATATTAAAAAAAACAACAAAAAGCTAACAGGCATTTGCTATTGCAGACAGCAGCATTGGCACAAGTCATTGCAACACTTTGCATGCAAAGGTCGCGCCGAGTCTGTGACTCAGTCCCAGGCACATGAATACATGTTCCCACTTCAAAAGCATGACTTTTTCATGAGGCTACTCTTTAGTCATCTGCCTGTCAACTGTTGAGCCACGAAGTGGAACAGATGGTCCGGCGAGGCCCGGAATACTTCTGATGATGGACTGACATGGAGGCTGTGGCCTGAACGGTGAGCAGATGGTGAGTATTAGCATTGGACAGCCTGGTCCGCAAACACAGAGCACCATACCTGATCTATGCAACAGTGTCGGAAATGCGAGCCACCCCTCTCTTGCTGCGTCAACGTGCCGGTCGGACCGGAGCACGGAGAAACAGGAGCACTCATGATGCCTTTTGGCAAAGATGCCATCTGAGTCTCGTGGTGGCATTATTTCCCTTTCTGATTTTTATATACAGGGACTTCTCAGCAGTGTGCTGATTTAGAGTCAGCTTTTTAAAAGGAAAATGCTGCTTCCTGACCTCGACGGGCTGTCGTCGCGATCCATTCCTTTAAGAAAAATACACAAGGTGACTTTTAGCTCTCATCAGCTGTTCCATCGCTTTTTCTCCAAACAATAGCGGATAACTATTATTGTATATGAAAGCTAAGATCGTTGGAGGGCTTTATTATACCTCTAATATGCTCATGTGATCATTTTTATGGCGTTATGCTTGTTTTTCAATGTCCACGTGAACTTAAAATCTCTTGGACTTCTATAAAAGCAATTTTCCTGCAAATTTGGTAGATACTGAGACTGCCATGCCACCCTTTCCTGTAATAATGTGAGGCTTTTCTTCAATGGATTTAAGGGATTTATTAAAGCTCAACTAAGTTAGAGCACAGTCAGAACCTTTAGAGACCAACTGGACGTTACAAGAAGTGTTAAAAAAAAAAAAAAAAAAAACTCCTGATGGCAGCTCTGCAGAAAGGCAAGAGAAATAAAAAACCACTAAGGTATGATTCAATGTCGCATTCCTGTGGGCTGTTTATGTTCTCCATCATGCAGAGGCTCAAGGCCAACGCACGTTTCATGATCATGGCAGCTCCACGTGTGGACACTGCAGAAAACTAATTATACAGCTCGTAATCCGATGGAAAACTGGGAATGACATTTAAATTTATTGGCGGTGAGTCCTGACCTGTGGAGCGTCAATTTCACGTGTGCTGAGCAGAGAGTGAACAGGTTAAACTGTGACCAGGGATTGGTGGTAACCAATGGAGACGATATCTATTTGTATACATTTAAAAACAAACATAATCATTATTCATATTATGATTGCATATCGGGTATGTTGGGAATGATACAAAATGTATGTGTATGCGTTGGTACGTGTACCACAATAAGAGGAAGGGAGAGAGAGGGGGGGGAGAGAGAGAGGCGAGGAGAGGGAGCAGGTCTGCAGTCTGAATCTTTGCGGGGCGCAGACCTCAGTCGACGCTGCAGCCAAACGCTGGAAATACCTTCTTTCCACCTTTTTCCCTCCTGTCTGTACAAGATAAGACTGACATCTCCCCGACGTTGGATGGAGAACTTCTGAACCGTGGAGATTGGTTCCCTGGAATCTTTACAGCATCTCGTGGCTCTCCATCGCACCATCCGGCTCGTTCCGTCGTGTCCTGATCTAATGACGAGTTAAAACGTGGATTACTGGCGCAGCACAAATCCAATTTTGAAACAAGGATCCGATCTGAGGGCGCACAAATCAGCACCGCGGGATAAACTGGAGAGCGGCTTCTCCGGGACGCGCGTCTGAGTTGCGTCCGTTGAGCGGGGAGAGGGATTTTCGTGATTTGTTCCCCACACTTCAGGTATATCGGTGAACTGTTGAAGCACGCCTCCACTCTGCTCTGCCTTTTCTCCTTTCCCCCTCCAAGCCCCGTTCCCTCTAGGTGTGAAATCTATATCTTCTCGGGGAGAGACTCTGAACCCCTCGGTGCCCGCATGACATGGTTCAGTCCAGCTGCGAGATCCGAGCCTCCTCCATGCATTGGGATTTCTCTCAGCACCGAAACCGAGTGAATCTCCCCTTTCTGACCATCTGAAAACTGTCAGTGCCTGCCAGACCAGAAAATCAAACCCTGCCATGACCACCGCTTGGAACCAGGACGGAGCAACGGGACCGGAATGCGCATGCAAGAAGGGGGACGGAGTGAGGATTTTTGCTCTAATGAAGGCGGGAGTGCAGGCACATCACTGGAGCCGGGTGCTGCTTTTATACGTGGGGCTACTGGCCACCTCAGCAAAGGGTAAGTCCCCGTCTTCCGTGTGACTGGAGGTGTGCAGAATTCGGCAGGATTATCCGATGTTCCACCACCCACCCTGCTCGATTCCACGCGCAAATCACCGCCAGCAACACGATCTGATGCTGAAGGCGCACCAGCCTCGGTGCCGTGTCACTCTTCCAGCGCCGCCAAAGTTATTAATAGAGGAGAGGGGGACGAGCGGGGTCCTAATGAGCCGAGACCTTATACCGAGGAGAATTGGTACCGGGCGTTTTCCTCTCCATCTTTGCCGATGCGCGTTGGCGTTTGGCAGCTTTTAGGATCGGAGAAGTGGGGCGCGGGGATGCTGATGAGTAAAAGGTTTTTTTCTCGGTGACGCAAACCAATTTTGCCCTGGTGGAAAAAAAAGGGGGGGGGGACGCTGTTGGACCTGGGAGTTTGTTGAACCATTCAGACGGTTATGGTCACAGCAACAAAAAATGTGTGTGTGTGTGTGTGTGTTTACAGGATTCTCCTATCAACAAGTAAGTTTAAACGTTTGTGTGCGTGGTCGTGTCGGGAGCAAGTGAGAGAGGAAGAGTAGGAGGTGGGTGGGGGGGGGGGGGGGGGGGGGGGGGGGTCTATGTGCTGGATTGGTGCTGAGCTTAATTGCAAAAGAGACCGTTTCAACTTGAGCTTCACATTCAACAGATTATAATTCTCCTCCATGTTCCCATACAGCAGCTGTCTGTTTTCTTCGTGGTGGGCTTCTATCCTCCACCCATCCTAAAACTTGCGGCATCACTCGTCCCCGAGGATTCGCCATGGCGACTTTGTGGCGCCCCGTGCTGCCTTACCTTCGGATAGAGACACTATTTTTAGCCAAAGCGAGATTCTGCCGCGACCATATGAAATTGACAATGAGTCATGCGTGCCCACTCGTACCTTTCTGGTTTGGACAGCTCATCATCATCCCGGGAGAGGCGGAGGAACTGTGAACACCTTTTCACCATGACCGCAGCCCAGCAAGCCATGTGCACTGTACCACGGAGAGGTCCGCCAATCCTCTCCTCTCGCCCCTATCCCACTAAATCACTCCCACGCTTCATCGTGTATCATTGCGTGGCAGCTGGTTGTTGTGACATTGCAAACACACCATTGGAAACCCTCTGGACTTCCTTGTGGAGCAGTAACTGATGCATCCACAGGAGGGATCTTGTTTTATTTTCATCCTGGGGGGCGTTTTTATTGGCGTTTAGAGCGTCGAGCGCAGCGCCGTGACAACGTTTCTTTTTTAACACACAATAAAAATGTGTGACTATCACACGCGGTGGTCTTGGGCGCCGCAGCCACCAGCAATTGCCCAATCTTCCCATGGAGCGGCACCAGAGCCTCGTTCTCCGCTGCGGAGGAGCGCTGAAGCCAGACGGGACGCAAAGTTCCGGGACACATTTGGTTCCCCGCACGCTTTTTATTCGTGGCACCTCGTTTTTCAGACAGTATTTCTAGCGCCTCAGATGTGTGAATAGTGCTTTAAATAAGTTTCAAAAATGTTTCCATAGCGCCGTCCCTGATGGAACTCAACTCCCCCCCCTATTCCCGCCAGGGATCGTCGCCAATCATCTTGTCTTTAGTTAAAGGTGCAGAAGAAAGAGCGTCTTCGTGGGTCTCTGGACAGCGTCTCCATTTTCCGCTCAGATCAGCCTCCGCCGATGAAGCCGCGCTGTTGTGCTCGTGATGCAACTTGCGGTAATGTGATGCGGACCGGAGGGCTCGATGCCCCCTTTCCTTTGATCTTTTTTTACTCCGCGACATTTGCCTGTGTTTGCACAGTCACTCCTTAACAACCGGAGAAAGATAAAAGATGCGCGTTCGTGCGCAAACGCGTGCCGCTCTGTGCGTTTCATCGGCAGAATAATGGGCTGATTTTTTTTTATCTTTTATTTTTGCAACTATCCTAAACTTTCATTAAGACCACCAGGCAAATTGAAAGCCGGCGGATCTCTAATTGCAATTTTAATCAACGCACCCGTTACGCAGCTTTTGGCGCTCAGCGAACGACGGTAGAATCCATTAGCCTTCTTGACGCTGTCAGTGCAGAGATAATGACTCAACCTGGATTAAATTGTGAGTAATTTACCAGCCCAGGTTTTCACCAACCTATATGGAATCCCACCACTTTCAGAACAGTGACATTTCAGCACGCTGGACAGAGAAGAGTGCAGTTCCTCATCCAGATCCTCATGCTGGGCATATTATTGCACTGGAGGCTAATGTTAGGCTAGAGTTAGCTTCCTGTTAGCTTCCTGCCACCCCATGACTCTTCTGTGAGTCCCGTACTTGGAAGGTTGTATTGGGGTCCTTATCCCTCTTTTATTTCACTCCATTCCAGGCTCTTCCTCCCGCTCATGCATCCGCTGCTACGTGCGTGCTCTGTTGCGTCCTCCCATCTGCTCTCTGCTATCACCGTCGAGCAATAAAGGACGGAACAGGAGCAGAGAGGCTGATGACATTATCTATTTACTCAAAACAGAGGAACACCCTGAATGTAAAGTAAAAGTGAGCCACCATGTTTTCTCTTTTTATTTCTCACCGAGGAAAGCAGAGATGCATTCTGCCTTGCAAAGAATCAATAATATATTAGTTATAATTCTCCCAGTTCAGTGGAGAGGCCAACCTATACCGTGAATTTAACCCGATTCACACATTCTCTCCTTACTTTGGGTGGAACACTGTCACTGTCCACATAAGCTTTCCTGAGAACCCGACTAGTGCCAAAGTTCTCAGAGTTTTTCCAAAGTTTTCCATTTTAATCCGCCTTCCTTACTTTCCGTGGCGCACCATCGCTGGCAGCAAAATCAGCCTGGCATCATAATACGCAGGCGTCCATGTTTGACAGGAGGTCGTGTTCTCGGGATTAAAGCCTCGTCTCCCCGCCTCCAAACATATTACTCCTCACTATGGCCAGGCAACTCCATTTTTCTCATCTGCTCACGTTCTTTGTGCGACATTTTTCTTTGCTCATACCATCAGCAGCCTCGGCGTCTACATGGACGCCTGGAATTCACCCTTTTTTTGTTTATTCATGAATATTTAAGTATGCTGTTATGCCTTTGAGCACATATTTCAGGCGAGGCTTTCATCCTCACGAACACAACTCATTCCTCATCCACCTGCTGATGTGTCAGACCCACCTCTCCCTCTGTGTCCTCCTCATACTTTCTTTTCTCTTTCTCTCTCTCTTTCTCTCTCTCTTCCCTCCACCTTCTCCTCCTCGGGTCCTTCACCCTCCTCCCTGGTTATTCACACTGTCATCTGTCTCCAGATGGCCAAAGATCCGTCACTGTGCTTGGTCACACTGATCAGGGCCCTCTCCCTCTCTCCCTCTCTCCCTCTCTCTCTCTCTCTCTCTCACACACACACACACACACACACACACATAGCCAGCTGCTATCTTGCAGAATATCTTGAACAAATGGCACTCAATGCAGCGATAATGAAGAAAATCCTATTCATTTCTTTAAAGACAACTCAGCCGCCTCTCCTGTTATTTAATGTGTTAAACCTCTTTAAGAGGGTGCTTGAGTTTAATGTTATGGCCACAGTGAAATTGCCTTCATTAAAAATATATCTGGCTCCTCAGTCGGTAGTTGAAATAGACAACCTGAGAAAAATAAGACAAACACAAAATAACATGTATTGTGTCCACAAATGCTTATTGAATTGGTATATAGATGTATTTTCTGGTCTAAATACCTGGATCATAGTT
This sequence comes from Takifugu rubripes, assembly GCF_901000725.2. Classification (NCBI taxonomy): domain Eukaryota; kingdom Metazoa; phylum Chordata; class Actinopteri; order Tetraodontiformes; family Tetraodontidae; genus Takifugu; species Takifugu rubripes. The sequence goes on along the minus strand of NC_042296.1, from coordinate 4,859,806 downwards.
AGAATCGCCCCGGCCGGCGCCTGAATGCTGTGAATATTTTGCCTTTGTGACATTCTCTCATAAAAACGCAGGCATTGTTAGCATTCTGGCGGCTCATCTCCATTAGCAGCACTGGGCAGAGCAGTTGTGACAAAGCACCCTGCTCGACAATGCTATTCCCAAGATGAGGCCGATTCTTCTTTTCACGTAACCTCAGAGGTGAAAATCTACAACCATTGTGCTTCTGTGCCGGGGCCAGGACACATAGAAAAGAAAAGACGCCCTCAGTCTATTTCCAGTGGATCTAAGCTCCAAGTGAAAAAAGGAAAAGTAAAATCGGGAGGTTACATAAGTCCTCTGCGCCATGTATGCGAACGCTATAGTATAACCTTTTATTTTCAGCCTGGGGACTTTATTCCAGCAACTAATCCCCACAAAGTAGCAGACAGATGTTCACACCATACCTGTCTCATATAGACACAAATCCCAGGTAGGGGTTTATTCACTTCCCTGATCTACAATCCTTATCATATATCAGGGATGTGGCAGATTGAAGATTAGATCCAGGCTTGGTGTCTGCTCCTTTTTGTTAGCTTTCCTTTTTACTTTGAATTCTATGCCATGTATAGACCTTTCTTTATCCCCGCAGAACTCACTGCGATTGTGTTTTGCAGCATTTGTGCACTGATAATTGCGTTTTCACCTCATTGTTTTCACTCATATATTCAATTACTCATAATGACAAAAGGGAGCAAATCAATGATATTTAACTGTTTGATGAATGAAGACCACTTAACCGCCACCGGTCTCTCTGGTAGGCAGTGGAGGGCTCCGGCTGAAATTTGAAAATGTCCTACAATCACGTTGAAGTGAGGCTGATGGATCGAGTGCTGATATTGCAGCACTCGATCCATCAGCCATGGGAGGAACCGAAACTGTCAGCGCCCTGACCTTTAGATTAACGCCCCTCTTGGGTTTAATATGCAATCCTCAGAGATCAAACACGGCACGCATAGATCAACACTGCTCCTCTGTTTTAAATGTGAAACAAATCTGTGATTGCATTTGGCCACCGCCTGTTGATAATATCGATCTGTCAGGAGTGAAGAAAGAAGGGCTTTCTGTCAATTGACGTCGAAAACCTCAGAAGTGTACTCAGACAGGCGCGCGACCGAAGTTCACCACAACTTGAGACCAGACGTCAAAGTTCCTTTTCTACCTTGGCCAAGGGGAGTCCCGCTCGGTTACAGACACGTCTGCTGTCGTGCTGTCCCGGAGAGTCTCTCTCTCCCCCAGCATTGTCTTCGTTTATTACAATACAGCCAAGGTTACATAGCAGGAAGCGTATCTTAGTTACATTTTCTCACACAGGCGGGGGGGAGATTATGCTTGCTGAGTCACGTTGCTCATGTGTTGACTACACATTTTTACCACGGTACCATATCACACATGAATGGAAATTAGATGATAATTGACTTCCACGGTTTTTGCACGTGGCTGTCACACATAATTGTGATGGAGGAGAAGATTTTAATTAGTTGAGGTGTGCGTGTATTTGCGAAGGTTTAAAATCCCCAAACAGTAGTTTAGGAAGATTACGGTCGTTTAAAACCCCACGATTGGTCCCAAAAGAGTGACACCAGTACTCCCAATTTTACATAGAGTGCATTGTTCTTCGTTATTCTGGCCTCGATACTTAGTGAATTCACAATAGTGGGAAATAAAGTCTCACAAAAAATAAAGTAGAAAGTGCTTTATAAGTAGATAAAAGAACAAAATTGCAATAATAGACAGCTAGTTGTTCTCACAACGAACATTAGCCGATAATTGCAGGTATTATGCAGAAATATTTGCAGCTCTAAGTTTGTTAAGAATCATTCTGATTTCATTTTTCATCTTGGCTTTTTTGGAACGTGGAAATATTGGCTCAGACCAAAACAATCGAACCCAGATGCTGTTCAGAAAGACTCCAGAAACAATTGATTTGGGGCACTGAAGATATATCCTCCATTATTTACAACCTTAGCTCGTCAAGGCTGATCAACCTGTGACTTATTTGAACTAGGTTATAATTGGACATTAGTCACTTTCCCATATTTACAATTACATCTTCTCCCACTACTCCGACCTGACCTGAGAGCAAGGAGAGCCCCGCCAGCTGGAACTGCAGACGCAGAGGGAAGGAGAGATGAGTTCAGGAAAAAAATGTGTTGATGAAATGCAAGAACTCTACCAGGAATGCAAATGAAGGAACAGTGCAAAAAAATACCCGTAGACATTTCTGCCTGCATAGATCTTTAGAGGGTTTTCATGTGGGAGGCCCATTTGTATCAGCACTGAATAAACTCCCCCACAAAGACAAGGGGTCTTTCTTCAAAGACGGAACATCAACCGTAACACGGCTCTGACTCTGAATGGGCTGTTTTCTATTGATTAGGTAGAAGCCTGGGTGCGTGGGTGAGTGTTGTTCATGGCAACATGAACTCGCCGTCCGCGTATTCAAATTTATACAGAAAAACTGGAACGTCGCCTTGAAGTAAGGACGTTCGATGATTTCTGCTAGGTTAGCGATTAGCATGGAAAACACTCCGATGGGCAGCGTGTTAATGCGGCTGGTTAAATATGACCCAGCTGGAAGGAACCGCCTGCCTCCTCTTTTCTTCCACTCCCTGTCTCAGAGAACACATGCTCCATTGTGCCCCTATCGCCGGCCCTACAGCCAACATGCGCTCACGCCAGCACGCGCTTCTGCATGCACACCTCGTCCACGCATCTGAACACGTCCGTTTTGTTTCAAGGCTTCCATCTCGTGCTCTGGTTTTTTTTGCGCGTAGGTGTTGTTTAATGTTATCGCTGTGCGTGTGGCTCCCTCCGGCTACATCACATCACGTGACAATCGCTTATCTGTGTGGATCTGATGCCTGTGAACAAGACGCCGCCATAGGCACGAGCCATTGTTGTAACCCTGAGATTTAACTCTCACACCTGGAGTAAATGCTGTTTACGTGGTTCCTTCCTGTATGTGTGTTTGTGCAATTCATTGCTTTTCTGCGCTCACCAGGAGCCCGTTATGGAAAAGCAAATGCCATTTTTCTGCCACGTTATGGGTGCAGATGCTGTGTGGGCGTGAAAGGGGAAGTGAGGCCCATCCGTAAGAGCAAGCTTTTTACAAGTGCTTTCCACTGCATTTGGCTTGTCTGTAATGGCAGACAGTGGCATCCTGGCCTGGACATTAGGCTAATGTATGGAGGCGAGTGGGATAGCTGAGTTTGCCCATTTCCATTTTAATGGCGGCCATCCAGAGGTTAATTTGGATATGATGCGGTCAAGGCGCGCATATGCGCTGACACGTCAAGAGACAAATAGCGATGCTGAGAGGATCTATGGGGCGGAAGGCTTTATCTAATCAACAGGGAGGTTGTTCCTGGCATAAACACAAACTGACACACACCAGCCATTGTGCTGTTTGAAGTTTCCTTATGGGACAGGGTTATATTTGATAACAGATATCTTTGCTAGCCAGTAAACCTTGAGGGACATTTGCTTGGTTAAGAGTTATTTTATGTTTGCTCTACCGGGACAGTCTCTAATAGACCTTATGTGAAGACTTCGTCATTCCTCTAGAGGCTAAACAAAGGCTGAGTTAGAGTAGGTAGATGATGCTGACAATGTTGGTAATGTAAATATAGCTGGAGACAGCGCTGCATGAATTTGTACCCTTTGTCCCCTCTGCTGGGTGGCTGCACCATAAGCAATAGCACCCCGCTCTTTTTAAGTCCAAAGAGACATTTTTAGGTAGGTTATAGATAGTTCAGTGTGAGAAAGTATATTAATTTGTGCAAGAGGAGAGTGTGTACCTGTACCCATTAAAATGAAGGTTAGCTCTTTCTGTCCTTATTATATTATGTTAATCAAGATAAAACCTGCCTGCCTGTACTCTCTCTGCACTCTGTGTAACTGGATCCAAGCAGGGGATGACATGCAGACATGTGATACCGCTCCCTCGGGATATCACATTCGCTCACTCACCTCAGCACATAGCTACACACTCGGCCTCCAAAAAGACCCCAAACAGTGCAGATTGGGTCCTGTTCTCCTCTGAATGTTACCCTGGGACCATGAGAGATGTAAAAAATAAGTTTTGAAAATAAACAACAACTCTTTGATTGTTTTTTCCATCTCATTTACGCTGACATTTCGTCTTGCTGACCTGCTGTTCTTTGCTACCCGTTAGCTCCGCTCTGCTATTTTTGTCATCTCTTTCCCCCCAATTTCGTCCCTCATTTCACCTTTGCTTTTGTTAGGCCTCGCATCACAACCCATTCTATTTTCTCATACAGTATGTCCAAACAGCCAGTCAGCTGGTCAGTCTACTTTATCTCTGTCTGCACAACACGCTCCCTTGCCCTTGCTCTCTCCCTCTCCCCACCTCCTTTCTCCATTCTGGGGTGTTTTTGTACCTGCCCCGAGTGTAGCGCGGCGACCGTCGATTCATCAAAGTGTCACGGCGCCGATCCATATGCCCGCTCTTAAACAACTGCCCTGGCGAAGGGGCTAACATTAGCAGCTACAGAACCTGGAGTGCTGCCCTAACAAGGTCGTACCTGTCCCCGAGGACCTAATCGGAGGTGTGCGGACAGCCACCGTGGTGCCAAGCAGACGTTGCCAGTGGCTCAGTGGGACAGGCACTAACGTTCAAGCCAAAACCAGCCAGTGAGGGAAAAATAACCCCAATGTTCCTGATGAGCCAGCATAACTTTACATGAACTGTATTCATGAGATATATGTGAACTTAAATAACCTGAGAAAATGTGCCCTTCTATATGTGGGTGGTCTTGTCACACTAAAACAGCCCCGCCGACACTGTGTTTATGGGGTCTTGATGGAGTGTTAGTGGGATCAACTGCAGGATGGGCTCCTCCCTGTAGATTTACACCGAGCAGCCTAATGGCAGGTCATCCTCCCACAGCAGCTAATCTCATAATGTACCCTGAGCGGGGTTTAAATTATTCAACCAGACCCCTCAGTGAAAGATCTACATACTTAGTTTTCAAAGAGCGGCAAAAGTAGGGTTACACTTTACCTCTGAATGAGCTTGAATATTTGCATCCTCTTATTAGAAATGAACGTTTTCCGCGAAAAAGTCTGTTCGCAAGTAAACCGCAATAATGCCTAAAAGTGCTAGCTCAATGGAGAATGAGTGTCAGAGAATAGTGTATTTTTTCAGACATCCAGGACTTCCATCACCTTCCATTACCATCACTCTTTTTGTGTTAACGTCCCTGCTATTAGTTTATCATTCAGCCCTGATTGCATGAGCTTCCACATCCAGTCTGACCCCATCAGGCTCTGCCTTCAGACGGCAGTAAGAACCATTGATTGGCATTTGATTAAGGCTCTGTAATGGATGAGATCAGGGGGATTGATCAGGCCTGGTATTGACAGGGTATATTTCTGTGAAAATCAGGTGGGAAAGGTGGATTTTGTCGAATATTAGTATTGACCTGATGGTAAGTGAAAGGACAGATGCTCGTATGCCGGACCAATTTAAAAGCTTTACTGAAAAACCACAGGGTAATTACAGCTGCTGCGCGCTGGCTTCAGCATATGCACAAACTAAAGACAGCATTTAGTATCTGCTCATTCAGAGTTTGAGTTTTACTCACACCCTCTAGCTCCTCCTAGAGTTTTTCCCTTTGAAACGCTGGTCTTGAGTCCGCTCCTGCATGTGTTCAAGCAGCCCAGGTTCGAGCGGATCTACAGTATCTTGTAAAAGAGGTCAAGTGTATATGAAGCATTGCTAGCGGTGCATGCGAAAGGCCCCTGTCTGTTTTCCAGCGAGACAGGCCCTGGGGAGTCAGAGCAGCGGAATGATAGATACACGGTGGCTGGAGATGCTCCTCAACTTCCCACTGCTGTTATTACTGATGTCATTCAGGCAACATGGATCTTTACCTCCGACACTCCCGTCCCCGGGAAAGAAGAAGCTAATATTGGCTTTGTTTGTTTGTGTGTCTGTCAGCTTGTTTTGTGGGGTTTTTTCTTCTTCTTCCTGGCAGCATCTCAGAATTCATGATGTAGCGAGTAGTCCCAGAATCCTTCAACACCATGCTGTAAAAACAAAGGCAGCGTTTGTTCATCCAGTTACCTTGGAATTATTACCGTCTGCGATATGTTGGCGTTTCTCTCGCTCTGGTTTCTGGTTGCATTCGATTATTACAGTTATTTTTTCCTCGTTTGTCCGTTCTCATGCATTCATTTATCTAATCTGAATTATTTCCAGTTAGGAAGTACAGAATGAGACAGACACATACCAAAAGCCAAATGGTTGCTTTCGATAAGAGAACCGACAAATCATTTTTACAGGAGACGACTCTTTTGCTTTAACGCACTCACGTCCAGAATACTGATTTATTGTGACTGTTTACACATGCTGCGCGCATATGAATAATAAAAAACCTTAAAATGATGCGTGCTGCAATGGAAGCATTGTTTTTTTTGCAAATATGTGCAAAGGGGAGATAACAGATGTCGTCTAATTCCACTTTCCTCGTTACATTTTAATGAGAAAGCACTATCCTTCAGGTTTTTTTGAGCTTTTGGGTCATTTGTACAAATGTTATATGTTTCTGTCTGAGTCCCTTAGTGATTCATATTCATGAAATCTGTGTGGTTTGTACCTCAGCCTCTACTCATGCTGCTGCTTATTTTTTTAATAAGCAGCAGCACCTTTACCATGAGTGTGGCATCAACTTAGGATATTTGTGAGCCACACAAAAGTGTGCACGCCATCTTGAATCACCACATTAGCAAGTAATTGCTTCCTCCTCAATATTAAAAGTCTCAACTGTGCTCTGATCAAAGATTCAAAGATTAGTCCTGGAGGTTCAGGATCCAAGGCTGGCACAGCAAACATCAGCTTGCTGTGCAACAGGATTTCAGAGGATAAACTGTACAATTAGAATTGCAAATAAAAAATATGGAGAGATTGTTGTGGTTCCCTGCTCTTCTCCTGATCTGGCATTATCTCTGTAAGGCTGTGTCAGGTGTGCATGTTTGGATCCATTACTGATGCGATGAAAGACCAAATGAATGAACAAAAGTGTTGATGGTGGTGGTAATGGTGAATATAAAGCTCAGAGTGGACGGCTGATTCATCCACCTTTGCTTTAATAATAATTCTTTGTGTGCATGCGTCTGGTTACATTTCCGCTCTTTGTGAAAACAGCTGGCTACAATCTCCACCATCCTAACCTCGTCCCCATCTTCTTCCATTTGCAGCTCAGAACTGCAGCTACACGCTACACAGTCCCAATGGGACCATACAGAGCCCCGGCTACCCCTACGGTTATCCTAACTATGCCAACTGCACATGGGTGATCGTGGCGGCAGAGCATAACCGGATACAGCTGGTGTTCCAAGGCTTTGCACTGGAGGAGGACTTTGACATCTTGTCCGTCTACGATGGGACACCCAGCCCGGGAAACCTGAGAACACGGTAAGTTTCTACTCCACACGTGTGTTGGATTTATCGTTGATTAGACAATGCCACAAAGTTTATTCCCCTGATTTCAGTGGTGAATCGTGACTTGACCTGGTTATCTGTTGTCACACGTGTCATCTTTCTGTGATGTCACTGTTTTCCCAGTCTCCCTCGGTTATTTCCTAATTTGGGAAATCCTTAACACACGTAATTGCAACTTTAAAATAAAACCAAAGAGTTGCCATATACAGGCACCCTGTGCTGGCATGATGTTTGTGATTCTTACTTGCAGCCTAGTGTCTGGCAACCCCCTTTTACACTTGTCTCAAGAGACAGAAAGATTAAATATAAAGCACGAGGGTTTTTTTGGCAGTGTTTGGAGACCCTGTTAGCCTTGTCCAGCCCACTCTACACATCCAACCACTTTTCTCTGCCCCCCTTGTGTGCCAGAAGTGCCTCTGCCATTTTTTCCCCACAGAAGGCAAATAAAAGAAAGAAGAAAATCCATTATAGATCAGGATTGCGTGGCTCCTTTCACGCATTCTCTCCTGTTAGGACCTCTAGGCTCCTTCGTATATTAATCTGAAATGGAGGGACCGTGCAACACTTTCACGTTCTGCGCTCCTTGAATAGAGAGTGGGGTAGAAAATGAATATGTGAGACTACAGACACACGGGGGTTAAGGAAGAGAGGAAAAGTACCTGAGCATACGAGAGAACAGACTGTACTTGTGTTGTTTCTCTGCTAAGTCTTTTCCAAAGAGGTCTTTTCTTAGAAGGAGACTTCCAATATTTTCTGCAAATGCGAAACCGGAATAGTGGCGCCGCTCGCCCACGCCTTACACCACAAAATCAGAAATGAGCACAAAGCTACGTATTTGGTAATTCCACCCTCTCTTTTTCTTCTTTTCCCTAAACTTCCATCATAAGTAATTTTCCTTCCATCTGTCTCGCTGAAATTTGTATTTGGTTTTTAACTGATGTCTCCTGTCGCCTCCTCGGAGCTCCTGCACATATTTGCCCGTTTCATGTCCAACCACCACGTCACAGGTTGTAGATCATGGAACAGTTCCTTTAATCTTAAACAGTGATAAAAAAAATGCATGCCTCGACTCACGTCTGGTTAAAAAAAAACCTTCATTTCTTCATCAAAGCAGTGACTTCTCCCTCAGATTTGTTTATTTATACATTAATTTATTCATTGCCCACAGCAAAGCTGAGAAAACTGTTATCAGGAGCAGGCTGCTCTGCAGCTATAGCTCTGTATACATGTTGTTCTTGTTTTGCCTCCACCTTTGTGTTTATGCCCTGCTGTGCGTGATGCATATAACTCCACAGGAACTTCATACGTGAGTTAGCATGTCAATGCTGCACTTCATCTGTTAATGGGTTCAGTTGTTAAAGAAAAAACATTTGCACTAACACGTGCTCAAACAAGCTCTTATTGATGTGGGGCGCGCTTTATTTTCTGCAGTTAAATGGACACATTAGTAATATAAATTAAGCATCACTGTTCCACACTGTACCTTCATGTGTTAAATTAAACTGCACTTCTGGCTTTCAAAAATGTTTTGCCCATTACGACTAACCCTTTTCCTATTATTCATTTCACTAGGAGAACTTTGGTATTTTTGCCATAACTGCAGCACTGGAATCTTTTTTTTTTTTTAATAAATTTCATTTTATTCTCACATTATTACCAGTAACAGTATCAGTAACTAATTGCTCTGATGTGAGAAAATGTCAATATTTATTGGTTAGGTGTGATACAGTGATAAAATAGAACTGAATCGAAGGTTTCTAAATGTTTGCAGGCTGGCAAAACATCTCCATTAGCCTGATTGGACTTTAAATTGCATTCAGGGTGTAAATGTTTGAATAAATGGTGTGAGCACGCTTGTGTGTGTGCGTGTTACTACATGATGAGTCCCAAAATCGTCATTCTCCTTACAAATTTGAGCGAAAAGGTAAGGCCGTGTTCATGGGCCCCACACATTCAAAGGACTGTTTGAAGGTTAAGTCATGGTTTAAAGGTCCAGGTTAGTGCTGAGTTGAGGTTAGTGATAATGTAGGATGTTAGTTAGGATGGTTAGGGCTAAACTTAGGATATGGGTGGTCTATTATGTCCATTAAAGGTTCAGGATTAGGGGTTGGCCCACAAGGATAGAAATGTGAGGATGTGTGTGTGCGTGTGTGTGTGTGCGCGCGCGCGAACGCACGTTAGTCAAATGCAGGTTAATTTGTAGGTATTTTTCTCTGCGTTCATGTTGTTGATCAACTCACACAGGAAAAAAAATGTCTGGTCGCGTTCATCGGGCACTACAGAATGGTGCAAGTCAGCCTCCGTGACAGCGACATCTTTTTGGCTATTTCTGCTGCAACTGCTGAGAGGAGAACTTGATCCGACCCAGCGGTGTGAAAATCATTTGTGCCGTCATATTTCTTCATGCATTTTCGGCGACGAGATAGAACAGAGGAAATAAGAAGAGGAGGAGGAACCTAATGGACAGATTTTCAGCCTGTGGGCCCAATAAGACCTAAATAAGGAGCACGAGTGCACGCGCGGTGATGGGGGTGACATTAGCGCCACAGTCGGGCCCTTGACGCGTCTGTATTTACTCTGTGCTGGTAGAGAAAGATTTGGGCCAGTGAGCTGATTCAGTGTCAACAAAGTTACAGCACAGATTAGATCGGCTCACTCCCGAACACACACTCGGACACATTTGTAGCGCTGAGCAAATGGCAGTGGGCAGCAAAACCGGTCAGCCCGGCGCTCTGAAATAGCTCGGCTTTTAGGAAAACACTTGTGAGCACAAGTGCTTGAATGATATTTCAGCATGAGACGGAAATAATATGCCCGTAATTGCGTTTTCTGCTATAAAAAGAAATCGATACCATGTTGTTGCTTAAGGGTGCATGGCAGAGATGAGGCTGGGAGGTGGTGGCTTCCAACTTCCCAGATGTCCTGCCTGTGAGGGGATTTGCACCGGCGACTCTCTGGTCACGAGCGTTTCTGACCTCAGGCGTCCACCCCTACTTATCATGACACCGCGGGCAAAAGGGTGATGAGTCAAACTGGGTCTCCCAGGATCTGGACCGCCCCAGCGTGTCATCATGTTTGTGCGGACAAGCCCGGTCGAGTCAACCTTGCAGAGATCGCACGTTCTGGGGCTGAGCGGTTGACGTACAAGGACACCTCGCATGTTTGCCATGGCGACAACTCTTCATCCCTCTATGACTCAGCCATCAATTTCCCAGAAATACGTGTTTTATTGACTTCAGATCATGTGCGCACACGTGTGTGAGGAGCTCCTCGTTGATATGCACTCCTGCTGCATTTGACACAAGCTACACGTGCTGCTGCTTTAACGTGTTTGTGCAACGGCCAGCCAAGAAAAACACATTTGCATGAGGAGGAGGAAGAGTGTGTGTGTGTGTGTATGTGTGTGCTTGTTTCTAAAATTCCTGACTAAATGGGTGGCATGTGTGAAGCAGCTAAGGCTGAAAATAACAGCAACATTTTGTCACATGCAGGTTGAAATAATTACTTGAATAAATCACTTTGTGCTACATTTACCATATTTGTCAACAAGCAAATGTATTAAATGGGTAAAACCTAATATTAAATATTACAGCTACATTTTAAATCTGTTAAATCTTAAAACAATTTTAGATTAAATTAAAAGTGTAACGGCTATGCTAATTCAGATACCTAATATAATAACATCTTTGGATACATATTATAATAACGACCTAAATACCATAATATATTTTGGAGAAGCTTAATTAGATATGTATTTTGACTTTTCTCTCCATGTCATGTCCGTTTCAATGAAAACCAGCTCCATATACTGTAGTAGTATATTTTCTATAGGATGAGTCATTCATAGATGATTTTCGTCATCCGGCTGTTTGAATGGTTGATCAAGGCCATGTACGACTGGCTGGTGTTACTACCCAACACTGACCTTAGTTTACCATTACTGACATGCTAGTACAGTCATTTAGCACGCTGAGAGAGCTAAATGTTAGCCAACTGGATCCTGAATACCTATAGGCATGTGTTCACCATGGGAGGTCCTTTTAAAGACTGGACCTTTACAGGATCGGGTTGCATCTCTACGAGGAGGTAGGACCCTTGCTGTAGTCAAAAGTTTGGAATTTTGTGTTATCGGTGTTTTACAGTTTAGGCTGGGACGTCATCCGGTCGAGAGGGCAAAAGCAAGACATAATAACAGAGACATCAACAAGGAGAGAAGTATACATGAATGGAGCTCTTAATACTCTGAGAGAATAAGATTTCCCTGAAGTGTGTCGAGCTTTGGCCATATTACATGTCAACATACAAAACAAGACAGGTGGTTTCTGGTTTGTGTGTTTGTGGCTGCTAGGCTAATGCTACTCTTTTGCTGGGTTTTCTCATCAGATCGTAAACCTAACACATCACCCAGGCCAATCTGAATACCCACCCTGGAGCAAGGACTCAATTAGACCCCGTAAAAGCTCCTGTAAACAGCTGTTCGCGGAGGTTCCTGCAGCGTCAAAGCCCCGTAAAATTAAAGTTCTTGAAGTTGAAATGAGCATCCTGATTCATCCTCTGACAAAAAATATGATAGGATTTGCCTCTTTAAGGAAGCAGACACGCAAAGAACAAAGTTTCTCCAAATGTTATACACAAGCACCGACACCCCCACACACACTGTGACACACAAGCGTACGATTTATGTGTCCTTTGAGTCTGGGCTGTTAATGGAGAGGCCGCCACTTATCAACGCCAGCTTTAATGACAGTCCGGTAGGAACAGGGGGAAGAGTAATCGTTTGTTTTTCATCATCTCCCACTGGGAAAAAGTGAAATGATGTGCAGATTTATGAGGGCGGCTCACCTGGAAGGCAGAATTATTAGACACTGTAACCCCAGATTAGAGAAATAATCAACTAGATGGCTGTGAATTTATGCCCCGCGTCCTGTATATCAGTCATCTCGTGATTGTTATTGACGTTCTCCGTCTCCAGTCCCATCAGTGGTCTTAACAGGCTCCGTGATTACACTTTGTTGCCGTCACATAAAATTCCAGACCTTTAGTTTTGACTCTGGGGACGAGGGCTTGGCAGGAACTGACCTCAGTTGTGGCACAGTCCTCCGCAGGGACGCTCTGTGCTCGGGAAAAGTTGTGTTGCAACATCAAACTATGTTAGGGTTTAAAACTAGCAGCTTCTTTAACACTGGGTAATTACTTAATAGGTTATAGCACTATAACGTGCACAAGCAATAGCTTTGCAGTGCATATTTAAAGCTTGGGCTGCACCTAAAACCAATCATTTTATGATTATCACCCAACAAAGGCATTTTGGGTTGCTTATTTTCTACCTTTCTTGTTGCATCAGATTCATTTTTGTCCCTTTGCATGACAGTTTGCGCAGTTGCATTTTTTTCCAAACTGCAACACCTGAGGCTCCGGCGCGCTGCAGCCTTAACATGCACGGCAGGTCCGGATTTGACAGTGAAAACCGGGCTCGCCGCCGATTTTCTTTTCTCCTCCATTTTCTGCATGAAGTCGCTTTGTTACCGGCAATATTGGCCAGATAAGCTGTAAAAAGTAGCTGCTCTGATTCACCTTAATTTAATATGACAGGAAAATGAGAATTTCTCAAAGGTTCGTAGCCTTTTCTTTCACGGTTGTGAAGAAAATTAGAAACATTGACTGTTTAGAAAATGAATTCGACATTATAAAAAAAGGCGTCCCTTTTGTTTTGATGTTCGCATGAGTAAAATAAGTAATTAAAGGGTTTGAGTCCCCTCTACTACAGGAATATCATCAGCCTCAACAAATTTCACAGATATGTTGGCACTGGTCAATCTAGTTGTGCTTAGTAAAATCACACATAAAAAAATAAAAATACAGTGCATTTTAACTGTAGTTTACTAAATTCTAATGCCACCTGTAATAGCAGTTGCTCTGTTTTCACTCATGTTTGAGTCTGTATTCCACCGCTAGATGTCACTAAATCCCACACAGGCCACCTTTAGATACAGCTGCACGCACGGCCAAATGAAGAATTCTTATTCTCATAGAGTCCATTTAATCTGTATTGAACAGATTATTCTGGCAGCTGTGTGTGATCCAACTCATATAAAAGTGTATAAAACACTACCAACACATGGCTTTGAGCTCCTGTCCATTAAAAAGGGAATTTCTGGTTGTCCATTATGTGTTTGGCGAAATAGGCGAGATGAATCTTCCCTCTTCCTCTTTCAAAAGAGTGATTGCTGCCATTTTTCTACCACACATGTTCTTTTCACCCCGGCTGGATTGTTCATGAATGAACTAACTACAGTTTACAAATGATGCTCCGAACAAGGGAGTCTTGTAAAGAAATAAAACACTGAAGTTTCGCGGTGATCCGAACAACGCAAAGAAGCCCACTGCTGTCAACCTGCTGCTGATTAATGTGTTTAGCTAGCAGCAAAGGAATATAGGAGCCGATTCTCCATCCTGACCGTGAACATAATGTGAAATCTGACCTACTTATTTCTCATCTTTAAGCTGCGTGTTTGGTCAAAACCCAGGACAGTTACAGGAACAGCAACAGCAGACAGATTTAGCCTTGATTTGGTTTGAAAACAAGACTCTAAACCCAGGGTAGGGTTTACGGATTCTTCCCAATGTAGACCCTAACCCAATCCATTTCCCGTGTCTCTAGAATACCGTGAAACACAGACATTCCCGTGCACCTCTCAGCTAAATCCCTCGGCATCCCACCGGTCGTGTTTTTCCATCTTCATTTCTTTCTTTTCCTTTGTTTTCTCCTGCTCGTCCCTGGAAGACGGGGTGCAAGGCCATCTAATTAGTTATCCAAACACCTTGTGAAAGTTGATAATGGATAAAACTTGCACACACACACACACACACACACACACCACACACAATACACACTGTGTCAAAAGGATTTGCCTGGCATGTAATTAGACACTTGTTGCACGTGACCACTTGTGCTTGTGTTTACAGACGTGTTGTGAAAAGGGAAGAATGGTCGTCGCCCGCTGTGCTGCAAATGTGCTGTTATTGATTTTATCATAAGGGGTGTAAATCAATCTCTTAGGATCATATAAAACCCAACAAAGAGAGCCTGCGGAGCGAGACCGATCTGATGAATGTCTCTGGGAAGCAGGAAAAAGGCGACCAAGACAAGATTAAGGTTGAGATTTAAAGACGGCTGAATTGACGTAGAGACGCGTCGGGAATCGTGGTGAATCTGTCTGCTGCCCAAAAGCCGACACGCCTCCTTCATTTTCTCACACTGTCTCCTTCCCCGAACGACTCCGCCGCGGCGCTCCACCGGGCAGCGCATCCCTGTCAACCCTGCCGGCTAAATCACATCATCTACCCAAACTAGCTCCGAAGAGAATGCAGAGGGAAAAAAAATAGAGGTGCCCACAGCTTTCTGCAATATTTTTGATACAATTCCGCAGAGTTTCCCTTCGAATGTTCCTCGTCGGGCATGCTTTAGCATCCTAGCCTTCATCCGGAGACTCGCGTATGAGTGTTAGATGAATCGTGTTGCTGATGATTGTGCCCGGTTCTGTTCTGAAAAGGTCGAAATTCAAATCAGCTCGCATCTTTTTTAGCAGGTACTCCCACATCTTTACAATTTAGAACAAATATGAGGTGCTGTGTGTGTGTGTGTGTGTGTGTGTGGAGATCCAAGACACAACTGCTCCAAACGCTCACAATCGGTGGTGGTACAGTCGATTATTTAGTTTGTTTTCCGGGTGAATTTCCCAAGTTTTCTCAAATTCCGTGCTGGTCCGTGTGGCCGTGTCTAACAGGTAGATCAAATGAGCCCAGAAGAGTCGGCAGCTGTCACACGTTAAGGGGTTCGGTCACATTTGTGCAGCACATATCACGACCGTCGGTTGTTCTGCGCAGTGTTTCTTCATATTTTCAAACTGTGTGATGAAATTCCTCGCTGTGTTGGGAAGTTTGCTCTTCTACTTTACAGAAAACAACAACACTCTGTATCAGAGTCCTGGCATAAAACACAGTACGCAGCTCTCACTGGGCAGGTGCAATTATGTGGGAAAGCTGCTAAACAGCTAAACAGTATCAAGATGCAATGAATGTTCCCAATGAGAAAAAGCTATGTTTGGAAATAAGTCCTGGAGAGCCTGAAAAACCAGCTGGAGAGGTTTCCTCCCTGGTGCTTTTGCACAGGATGCTAAGAAAACCGTATCTCTTTAACGCAACAGTAAATCTCATCTGTTTTCTGCTGTAGCATTACTCTTATCCTTGATTGGACGTGAAAGTTAGACCGCGATCCCAGCAGCTGTGCCAGTGTCTCTGATTTATACAGTGAGACATTTTCTCTGCATGGAAGGACAATGGACTAACCAGAATCCTCTTTTTATCTATTATTTGGATGACAAAAACTCCTTTTAGCCTTGCTGCCATGCCGCCTGCTTCAGTCAGGTTGAGATGGTGACGTCAGGGTTAGAGTCATGATGGTGATGGATCTATTTTGTGGTGCCACTTGTGCAGTGCAGTGCAACCAATACGCACCGCTGCTTTAATGGAAAACATATGGGGAAACGCTAATTGAAAGTTCTGGGACACTACTATGCATGTGCAAATAGAGCTTCTGTGTAATTTCTCTGTAAAACCCACCCACGGATCATAAAAAAGGTATCTATGTGGTGCATTATGGTGCAGGGGACAGTGGCTAAATGTGGAAGAAGCGGGACGGATGTGGAGTGGCTGTGGCCATCGATCTAGGAATTCTTCCCCTTTCATTCCTGTTTGGTTTAAATTGCCTCTCCTGCATCTTTCCTTTTGGTCCCATTGATGATTTACATCCTTGAGTTTTCATAATTGCTCCGTGCACACGCGCATGCATATGGGGGGGGGGCATTTCTCATGTCTACCACTTAGCATTGTCGCTATCCTAAGGGCGAGGGAGGCGTGACATTGAATAAGTTTTATTTTATCCCCTAATTGTTTTCTGCGTGAGCATTATTGCAAAGCGATTTGTGTGCAGCACAAGGCGAAAACACAGTGGCCCCGCAAACGCCACCTTGTTTCATTTGTCAGCCTTGATTTGCTCGTAGCAAGTGTAATTGACTTTTGACTCTGCAGAGGGGGAACAAATGAACAAAGGGTGGAGTTTTTTTTCTTATTCCTTCATCACCGAAGCGCCGTCTGTCGAGTGTTGATCTTGTTTAGTTATGAATTTTAATTTGAGCCTCACGAGTGCAGCACTTTTAATGGCATATACTAAACCTGAGTGTTGTTTAGTTTTGATTGGACACCCAGCAGAGAGCCCTGATTTTAAAGGTTTACTTTAACTTTAACAGAACATAGCTAACCACCTAGCTTCAGTCGTAATTGGGTGCACATCGGGTCATGAGTGTTAGTGCAATTTTTGCATTAGCCTGAACTCTCTGAACATGCTAATTTGACTAAAGAATAAGATGTAAAGCCCATAGAGCAGCTAAAAATCCACTGGCTCCCAATATTCCAGGATGTCTTTTTGCTTATTTGCACCTCCTGTAATTCAGCTACTGACTTGCGTTGGTGTCTAAATTAATTTCGGTTTCCATCTCTGCCCTTTTATTGGCACAACATGAACACAGCCGAGGAGTCGGACTTTTTGTCACCACGGTGAGACCGGGAAGCATTTCTCCTGATTTAATCATGGCATTGCTTTACGCTCGTTCCGAGGATCTGCGACTCAGTCGATTATTTTAAGCATCACAACCCTCTTCAAATCTCATCATATCGCTCCCATTACATTCCCTCCGCCGATTCCGAAGCTCCTCGTCTGCTCTGCTTTCATCCCCGGTATCAGCCGCTCTCCTTTCCCTCACCTTCTCCTGAGACCCTGGTTTGTTAATGACTTCACTGCGGCTCGTCTCTGTAGGAGCTGACTGCGGTTGATTATCTCGCATCAGCATTTGGTGTCAGAGACATCTGACACACACGCACCCACGTGCACGCGCAGGCAGTCCCTGCGCAAATACTGCGTGATGTCACACACAGGGACGACATTAAAGGGCGGCACCATGCGCGAGAGCGACAGAGTGAACGAGCACGACCTCTTCAAAAGGCCTCGTTTGAAATACCAATGTCCTGTGGGATCTGCGGGGAGCTGCGCCTGAGATTTACAAATTGACGCCGCCTGTAGCCATGTTCACCTTTTGTTGTGGAGTTGCACGATTTTTCGTTCAGAGCCGTGGGCGAAAACAAGAAAAAAAAGAGCTAAATCCCAGAGAAGGAAGGAGCAGAGCAGCATACTATCCACAGTTTGGCTGGTTTGAGCTTAAATAACAGGACTTTAAATTGAAATTGAGGGATCTGAGGGCTAAGCATATATGCCTTGTCAGGAACCGGATCATGCCCAAGGGCAAATTGACACGGTGGGTTATAGTTTCGTTGAGAGGAGAGATGAGTTTCCTCATGAAAATCCAGTGTAATTGCTTGTTAGGTCCCCACATTAGTTGCCGGAGTTGAGTCACCATGTGGGAACAGAGTGACATTTAAACCTCCGCTCGGCTCCGTGGCCACACTTTTTTTTCTTCAGTAGAACCAGCGATGAGTCATGCGGAGACGCTGAATCCACCCAGCACCACTTTGGGATTAAATGTCCAAGAAAAACAAGAAAAGAAGTCTTTTGAGGAATCTTGTCTAATGATACAAAGCAGCATTGTGTCAGCAAGAGGGCTACAAGCGGCTGCTCATCCAGAGTGGGGGTCTTCATACGGTTCTGCTCTGGAGAAGGACCTAATTCCTTTAAGTTTAAGCTGAACCAATTAAAGTGAGGATAAATCGGCTAGATAAAAAGGGGGTTTAATGACGTACCTGAAGCCAAAAGCACCTTGTTTGTCAGCAGGACGCGACGTCGGCCCCGGCCTTCAGACTTGGCTGCCGACAGCTCACGGCTGTAAAAGGTCCAGTTCTGACTCCCCCACAAGCGGAAGCTCAACCCTTTCTTCACCCTACTCTTCATTTCTCTTTCTTTTTTTCTGACGAGCCATCACCACATCTGCCCTCTCCAGCCATCCAAATGCCGTGTCCCCCCCCCCGTGGTGTTGGGGGTGATGAAGGAGGAGGAATCAGCTGCATCAGCTCTGCTCAACCTTCCACCCCATTGACGGAGCGCATGAGATGAAAGGCCAGATGACCTGCTTTAGTCTGTTTGTTTACAGCTCCAAACACGTATGCGTTTGAAGGCAGATGACATGAAAACGTTCCGACGGATCACCGTGCACGCCGGCAACGCTGATGTGAGCGTCTGGATCTCTAAATAGCTGCAGAGCCTAACGAAGGACTCTCTCGCCGTGACTCATTTTTAAATTCCCCACGTGTTGACGGTGTTCCTCACCCCTCCACACACATTCCCATCTCTCCCCTGACCTGCTCTCCAACGCTACCATCTCATTAGAATACCTATTGGATACTTTCTCCCTCTGTGTGGCCATCTTTCGTGCATTCTCCCCCCCATCCTCCCGCGAGTACTGCAAGGAGATAATTGGAAGCAGCGGTTCTCCGTTGAGCAGATGCTGAGGCCAGTCAAGTGGAAAGCACTCTTAATAGACCTCCGCTCCCTCCCTCTCTCCACGCGTAGACGTATGTGCCCGCGACGCGCGTACGACGTATACTGCTCAGCGGCTGCAGCCCCGCACATTGACATCTACCTAATCTCCTCAGAGGCCCTCATTTCTGAGATTACCCAGCTTCATACATAGATAACAGCCAATGATTTCCCATAATTGTGCTTTTTATCCTGTAGAACGTCTCTTTTTCTCTCCTTTTCATCCTCCCTCTGTCAATTTAACACTCACTTGAGACACCTGTGAGGCAAATCCATTCTTTTCTTGTGCTGTTGCAATTATATCACAGGTCCTCCCCCCCCCCAAACAAAGCAGGCACTTCACCCGGTTGGCTTTTTCCACAATGCATGTCCTGGATCGACCGAGCCGGGATCTCCACTCAAATGTGGAGCAGGTTCTGCATCCATTTTGTCTTTGTTTTCCTCGTTCCTGCCGGAATGATCACGGGTTGAAGCCCTTGATGCTCTCAGCCATGATCTCCACCCCCACCACCACCACCGCCTGCCTTCACAAGGAATGCTGAAACAAGATGGCGGCTTTCCAACTCAAATTGCGGCCAGCGGAGGGGCTCTTTACATCAACACGTGTCCTGTCAATGCCACCATGACAATCTCACTGAAAGGAGTGAAATCAGGCATATATTTAAGTCCTCTTCCCTTTTAGGTCCAATTCATCTTTCAAGCATCCCCCCCTCCTCACACACACACACACACGCACACACACTTTGAATGTGGTACTTAGGGATTAACTGGAAAATTGAGGCCAATCTTACCACCAAGAGATAAAAAGAGGGAGGTAATAGAATGTAAAGGGTGGGTTACAGCAGGAGTGAGAAACTACACGTGTTCTCATGGAATGAAACTCAAAGAGACTCTTGGGAATCAGCCAATAAGGAGCCAAAAGTGCGGGGACGAAGTCTCTATACTGAGAATTGTAAATGAAGTTTGTAATTTATGTGTCAATGCACAGACGAATCAATCAGGTGACTGACAGGAATTGAGCACTAGACCTTTTCTTTCTTTATTTCTTAATTAGCGCATGCGTCCGAGTACTGCCAGTATGTGGGTGGCTAACATGTTAAACTGATTTAATGCCTGAACGCAGTAAAGCTGCTGCTGGAAGCTGGTCCTAATAAGACAAGGCTCATTACTCAAAAACGATATTACTTGTTTCCAACATCATTTTAGTACATTGCTTACTAGCCCTCTGAGATTGCATTTGCTACAAGACTAATTACGGCACTTTATTAAACATCTCCAAACATAGAAACTTGTACGTGCTGGTACCTGGTGAAAAACAGGGATAATTTGACTGTGATTAGGTTAAATGGAATGATGAATCTCAGAGGACACTAAACCAAATTACGGCTATACCTGATTAACTAGCGACACTAATGGTTTTCAAAACTTCGATATTGGCTGCACTGCACTGAGGCTAATG
Organism: Takifugu rubripes; assembly: GCF_901000725.2. NCBI lineage: Eukaryota > Metazoa > Chordata > Actinopteri > Tetraodontiformes > Tetraodontidae > Takifugu > Takifugu rubripes. Next base: position 4,839,298 of record NC_042296.1, on the reverse strand, counting down.
CTAATCTAGCAGACTGGAGGACGTAGGACATTACTCCCATTCTGGTCTCCCTCTTCTGGCTCTCTCTGTGCAATTTAGACCTAACCCTAACCCATTTATGTTTTAAAATGGTTTCACCTTGACCCACCTTTATGAGCCGTTCCATCCCTACGCTCCTGTCTGATGCCTCAGGTCAGCTGATCATCTGATCCTGGAGGTTCCGAGGTCAAAGCGGTCCCTTTTGTGCTGCTGGTCCCGAAGGTCATAACGCAGCCTACTGGGATGTAACTTTGTATCACTACTGCCATCATACTATGGCTGTATGCCAAAATTATGTGGGGAAATAAGCTGCTTAGAGGAGGTCTGTGCTCTCCGAGTGCTTTATTTTTGTAGTTTGTTGATTGTTTCCTTTTACAACTAACCGGTTAATAAATGGATAAAAATAATAAACTAGATAAATGGTCATCTCTGGAGTTAAGCTCACGTTTGAGTGTTTTACAGCAAAATAAAAATGTAGCCAAACTGAAACTTGGCATTCATTATGCTCCATTTTTTGAATCATAAAGATATTTATGTAATTTTTTTAAGCATGGAAACATCATTTTGGAAGTTTGTGTTGAAAGTTAAACTTTAGAGACATACTTTTTTTCTCTTGTCTTGTCTTATTTTGACAAATGCTTCGCACCATTGCATTTGACCTGAATCCAAATCTATAACATGAACTCGTGTAGGCTATTTTTGTGCATCCTCACTGTGCCCTTTTAGGCCCAGTAGTTGTGTTTCTGCTCATTAAGGCCATTTTGCCTTTGGTCCACATGGTCTGCATGTGTCACGCACACCTGAACCACTTGGACACAGCATCAAAGATCACACCTACAGAACGGTTTATGAAGTCGGGCTGCCAAGCCTGCGTAATTTAGGTTTGAAAAGGGAAAAACAGAGTTTCTCTTGGGCGATGGTCAGAGTTTTTGGGGAAAAAAGAATCCCGAGTTTTAGACTTCCATCTGTCAGATTCAGCTTTAGCCTTTGTCCATCAGAGACAAAATTAGGCTGAATCAAAACTCAACTTCCCTGAATATATTTTTCTCTCCTCATTAAATTACATCATGTCAGCGATTATTCCTGCCGTTCTAAATAGTTTGTAAGGGAGTCAATATGAGAAGACTTTAATTTAAGACATTAAAGACATTTTAAAGACATTATTAAAGACATTATTAACCTGACAGTGAGATGAGCACTAATGGTTTTATACCAGACACATCTCTCCCTTCTACACTTAAAAGCAATTTAAACTGATTTTCGACTCAAAATGTCAATTTTATACGATTTTTTTTATTTTTTTTGCCACTTTGAATGTTGGCTGCTGACTCTCAAGGAGATGTCAGAGTTGCCCGTTCTGGTGTCCAAATGGGTTTTTAAAACTTTTAATCCATTCTGGACAAATCAAAAGCTCTTTAGGCAAAAAGCTACCCCTGGATGCCCGGAGGCACAGCTGCCTCGGCGGTTCATACCTCACCACCGGCCGCACTGTTGATTAGATCTTGTTTTTCGTGCCTGACTGCTATTGTCTCTCTGTCCATTTGTTCTCAGGTTAACAGGGTTCCAGCTGCCTTCACCCATCGTGAGCACAGGCTCCAGGCTCACGCTGTGGCTGCTGTCCGACTACGCGGTCAGCGGGCAGGGCTTTAAAGTCAACTATGAAGGTAAAAGAAACCTTTTTAACCTTTTATTTCCCCGCGGATGTGAATTATTGCATTTGGAAATGCAAAAGTCGGATTCCTGAAAGTTTAAATCACATTAAAGGTTTCCTCGTTTAGTTTCCAGGCGATTCATCTTATGCCAGTTATTTATGTTAGTATTTCTGAATATGATAGGCTCCATTAGCCACTTCCATTATCACCACGCCTACACAGCAGATGTCTTGGCAAAAAATGAGAGAACGTGCGAATAAAAAAAGGAATATGGACGATATTTCAGAAGAAAATGTGCGGGGTGCACTGAAGTAATTCTATTAGACGGTGTCATTTAAAGCTAATCCATCCAGTTGGGTAAACGTCTCCTTTTTTAGGCCACAACTGGGACCTTTATCTTAGTGACACGAAATGCTTCATGACCCGTGTTGGGATGATATTAACGACGGCACATTTCAAAACCCACACAAGATGAGAGGTGCGCTTGGAGCAAAATGGTTAATTGGACCAATTATCTGCAGAGTTTCGTCTTTTGTTTCTTAGATATTTTGGTCGCGGTTCAGTGAAGCAGAGTCAAGCAACTTGAGAGGCCAAAGAACACAAATGTGTGACGAGATAAAAAAAAAAGACAAAAGATCAGAGGGGCTGTTTGTTCACTCCACTGGGTGGCAATCGGGGGCGCCGAGCCTTTGGTCCTCACTGGAGGAAACAACTGTCAGACTCCTCTCGCTGTCGACAAAGAATGGTGTTATTTTCACACTATTCATTTGTTTAAGTACTTTTCGTATTGAGCTGCTGCTTCTGTCTGGGCTATATCCACCAGCCTGGAACTATGTGTAAGTAAACTTAAGCCCACCAGCAGTCCTTCAGCGCTCTGGATACGTACTGCACATCTAAGCTGACCTTTCTCTATTTAAATATCACTTTTTGTTATTTACTTTGCTCTTCCTTTGTGTCTCTGTGGCAATTCTCTTATGACATTCTTTAAATTATCTGTGCCGCCAACATCCTACCAGGCCTCCCCGACACAAAAGGCTTAAGATAATGAACCCCCACTCAGTTGCTGGACCTCTTTTGTCCTGTTTCTGATTAAAATTAACACATGGCTTGTAATTGGCGACAACACAAGGACAGCCAGGAAACACAAAAATGAAAATGCACTGCACGCTGGCCAAAGAAAATATCACAGTTCTTTAAATAAATGTGCCACCTTTTCCTTTTCTTGTGATACTTGGAATGTTTGAAACATCTAGGACAGAGATTTTTTAAAAAAAGGTCTGGTTGTACCCACTGTTGGAAGAAATAACTTCAATTGTTAAACTACCAAAAGAAACCTTGATGCACAAGAATATTGTCCAAAGCTTAAAACTCCTTTTCAAACTCCTTTTAAAGTTGGTTCAATTGAAATCATCTTTAGTTATATAACATCTGTTACAATCAACAGTGCTTTGAGGAGCTTTACAAAAACCCGGGCCTGACCCTCCTAGGACCAGGCTCATATGGGGACCACCTGCTGATGGACGGCTGGACAGAGGAGGAAAAGTGGGGATGGATAGAGAAGAGAATAGATGCGCAACATGCATGCAAATACATGAATTACACTGATCCATTAAAACTAAAGCTGGGTTGCTCAGTGGGGTGAGAGGTCGCAGGTCAGTGCACAGCTATGGGGTTTGGAAAATGTGGAAAACCACAGCTGTCATCCTTCAAGTTTGATTATTTGCACCACTTTTGGACAGTGTGATAAAATACAGACTAGAAACACCCAGGGAATGATCAAATCAAAGGTTATTCATTCATAAATCCCAATCTCAGAGACTGATTGGATGGTCACATGCGTTTCCCTCCGGCCTTTCTCTCACAAGCAGCGTTACTGCTGGTCCTCTGGGTACTTACAACAGTCCAAAAGCATGCGATTGGTCCGCTGGAGATTCTAAATTGCTCCAAGGTGGGTGCAGTGGGTGTACTCCAGCCTCTCAAACGGTGAAGCTGGGATGGACTCCAACACCCCATGACCCCGATTGGCTTTGAGGAGGATTTGTTTTGGGACATGAGGCAGAAAACCATTGTGCATCATTTTTTTTCTTGGCTTAATCAGCTTTAGGCAACATAGTGAAGCCTTGCTATTTTCCAGGCTCCTTTTACTGAATTAAGATTTTGCTTAGCAACCATCAAATTGGTGTGAACCCATATCCTCTATATTAGATATCTGTGCTGCTTCAGCCCACACTGCAATAAGCTTAAGTGCTACGCAGTCCATCTCCCCAACAGGCTGCGTAATGGCCGGCACTACGCTGGGATCCACCCCCCCACCTCCGCCTCCATTGCCATGGCAACCACCCTGATTTCTTTTATCATCTTATTCTCCTCTATCTCTTAGCAAGCTCTTTATTCATGTTTAATCTTTAGCTATGGAGAGGAAAGCTAAAAAGGAGGTAAAGGAAATAAGATAATTTGTGAAGTGCAGATAGAGCATTTGGGAATTGATGAGAACTTTTATCTCCTTCTGTTAACAAAACCATTGTTTCTCTTCTCTTGCTACATCCTCCTCTTTGGTGGTACCCCTCCTTTGGTTGCAACATCCAGGCAGCCTCTTCCCTAGCGTTATTGCTCACTCGCCTCTTCCCTCTTGCATATTAAAGTACCGTGATGATTATTCAGTCATGTGTCGCCAAGTTTCTTCTCCGTCTGTGTCTTAGTTGCATATTCAATGCACTTCCCAACTGGGTCAGCTGAAGGAAGGGAAAAAAAACCTAGCCATGCTGCATCACTCATGCAGGCTGCTTCTTCAGCATTAAGTCACTGCATACCGCTGCTATAAGAAAGGGGAGGGAAAGCCAATATTTGACTTAATACTGGAGTCCTACCCATGTTCATGTTATGTCCTGCACGTATAGTTAGTAGTTGCATCTGCAAATTCAAGAGTGATACTGTACAGTTTTCTTAGTAAAGAAGCAGAAGGAGTGACAGCTTTCACCAGCATCCATCAGAGCTGATCCACAATAGTGTCTCTGTCTAATCCCCACCTCCTTGACCTTCCAGGCACCCCCCCCCCCCATCCCACTCTCGATGTCCTTATTATCATGAGAGAAAGGAAGGTGGGAGGCGAGAAGACGAAGGTGACGAGAAAGCAGTAAGGCGTGACGAGGCTTGTCCCTAATTGAAAGATTAGGTTGGTTGCCCCAAGTTGAGGAGCTGGGTGAACGGAGGTGTAATTAGAAGCAAAAAGAGATCTGGATCAAATTTTTCACTTCTAATGTTCTACCTTTCTGTCCATAGGGACTACTTTTTTAAACTCAAGGCTAAATTATGGACATGTTTGTGTGGAGAATTGAAAAATGATGGAGTTAAGGGAGGTATAACCCATTGGATACCCATGGCCGCTTGCTGTGGCTGTGATTAAATTCACAAAGTTTTAATTTCTTTATTGATTGTAATTTTAAGGCCATCTTGTGTCCATGTCGACTGAGGCACACACACCACTGTTATATTAGCAATGCCAGGCCGCTTCTTTTGGTTTTTTTCTGTGTCTGCAAACACTCAGTGTTGCTTAACCTCAAGCATGAAAAGCAATGTGCATGAGGAGGAGGGGACAAACAAACACAAACTCTTGCGCAATTTACTCGGATATGCTTGTTGAAGCCTAACAAGTGTATGACCCTCATACATGATGTTCCACTGGCCAATCTACTGAACCTACTCAAATGCAATAATTCAGTTTTAATATGCACAATACAAGAAGGCTAGGCACCATAGCCATGGCTGCTTTGATGGTGCCCGATGATCAAAAGAGGGATTATGTTTGTTGATTCTCAAAACTTTAAGAAGTCAAAATAATTTCAGGATCGATTGCTTTTATTCCAGGAGACTGTAGGAAATATTACGGTGGCCCAAAACAAACTTGGCGAAACAAACTTGGTATCCATTCAGTATTTGAGCACATTAGCAAGTTGTATAAGGCTCCACTTTCAGACAGCAATTGAAGACCGTTACCTGCCTGTCAGGAAAATAGTTCCACTGGGCTTTAGGGTCAACATTACTCCAAACAGCCCAAGTTTCCCCACCGATGTGGCAAAAACAGATCAGGGGAACTTTGAAGGCAGCAGTCAGGAGAAGCATCAGAGCCATCTCAGGCTTCTCGCTCTGTAGTTTTGTTAGCACACTTTTACTATGTTACCTTGTGAAACCTACAGCAGAGTTACGTAATCCTCATCCCGCTGTGACATCTCTTTAACCCCCCAACTGTGTCCAACATACTGTAGGGCAACTTTAGCAGTGGTTGTTCCTGGTGATGGTTGTTGTTTATAGGTAAATGAAGTTTTCCCTAAGTATTCTGATTCTTCTTGAACATAATGCAACAAGATGCTTGGCGACTACTTCTACTGAAACTTTCTTGCAAAATGTCTGGCACATCGTGCATGCTTGTACTCTGGCAGCTGTTCCCCATGTCTGGCTCCAGCGGTCTGGCCATTAAATGTTTCTGACTTAATTAAAGGCTGACAGGTGTGTGGCACTTTTTCATCAGCGTAATGAAGATGGTTTTGACTCTTCTCTGCCTTTATTTTATAGTTAGTATATTCTTTACAACAGTGTTCTCAATTCATGTGCACTCATTAGGAGGCAGAGTACAGTCTTTGTTCCAGAGGAAATGTGCAATATGGTTCTCCACATTTCAGTTTGTTTTATACATGTGGGCAGTTTTCGAGTTGGTCTTTTCACATTTACTGTGATACATGTGGGAAGACCTGCTGCTAGTTCCTGTCTCTCTTTCACTCTGGTTTCTGGTTTGTACAAGGTGGCGAGGAGCTCATTTTAATTGGGTTTGCACTCTTATCCTTTTTCTTTGTCTTCTCTGAGATAACAGATACAAAACAAAGGCGATAGAGACACAGACACGCCTGCACAAAACACACACAGATGGAACTATTCACAAGTGCACTCATGGCTGAACACACCAACATAGCGCACGCAGTGAAGCATATGGGGGGTCAACTTTAGTTATGAATCTGTGATCACCTCCAGTGTTTGTCATGTTAGAATAGCCCAAAATGTAAATGCGGAATGTCCTTTCCAAATCCACATGCAAATGTATGCATGATGTAGAAATCAGCTAATTAAGCCTAAGAAGACCTTATGTGCTGCCTGAAACTATAATTGCACAAACAGTGAGTGAGCATTTTAGTGCAATACTACACTAATATGGGACCCAGTACCATAGCAAATGCACTTTTCATGTGTGTGTGTGTGTGTGTGTGTGTGTATTCTCTACATTTGCATTCCTCCTTTTTGGTTATTTAGGCACTTACATGTTATAAAAGGTAGATTATTGATTCGGGGTAAAATTTGGAGAGCACTTTGACGATTACTTCTTCACATTTGGGTTAATGAAACTCCTTTTTTTCCAAGGAGACGTGAATATTAAGGTGTTTCTTACCTATCTGTCTTTATTCTGGCATGGGCTAAAGGCCCTCAGTACACCCTGCCATTGCCACACTGACAGGTTGCGTACTGACAGATTCAACCTGCTCTGCATCCTAACAGAGCAAGAGCAAGGAACCTATCAAGAAAAACAAAGAGGCACTGCAAAAAAGTGGCAAGCCAGACACAGGAGTGATTGAAAGGTACTAAAAGAAAGCAGCGAAGAGGAAAAACCAAGGAGAGTTTTTTTAAGAGAAAAAGGTGACTTGCAGATAAGAGGTAAAGGATGATGTCTGAGGATCTTTTCTATTTTCCTCATCCCAGTTTGAGATTTATTGCTGCAAAAAGCGGGTCAGGTGAGCACACGTAGCAGCACACGGTACATTTGCTGTGCTGTTACTCATGTAGAACCACTTGTGCCTCACCACGGTCATGTATTTTTAATCCAATGAGCTCATCCACCCCAAAAATGCAGCAGAAACCAAGATAACTCGTCTCGCAGTGGCGTCTCCCCTAGCACCGCATTATTGGTGTTGGCTGTATAAAATGTCAGGCTCCATCTCTGTTACCTGCTCTGCTTGACTTCTATAAAAGGTTGCCGGTGTTATTATACATGCACATTCATGTGGCATTAGTCTAGCACGCTGATCTTGCCACTTTATGAAAAGTTGTAATTAAGCTCCTCGGTCAGCCTCATGTAAATGTCATCGGCTCAGCCCTCAGCGACGCCAACTTCAACGTAATTAATTCCAGCCTGACATAGCCCACATTGGGCAGCTCCTTGTAAATAACTTTGACAGGTCACCTTTTAAAACTGCACCTGTTTTCTGCAGGAGGAAGGTTAAAGTAGATCCATTTTTATGCAGTGTTCCGACCTCAAATTTTGGTGTTTTTTTTTTTTATTTTGGTGTGATCCCTGAATGCTTTTGAAGATTGACAATAACAATAACATTGTAGTTTTGGGGTAAATATAAGACATTACAGATCCCACCTGAGATTATTGGGAAGGTACCTGAAGGCCTCAGTGGAGAAGAAATAAAGCATGTTACTGCAGAAAAAGGTTATGAGATAAAACAAAAGGGCTGCAGGAGGGAAGAAGTTTTACAGTGCTCGAGTCTGCAGGAACTGTCCCAGCAAACAAAGTTCTCTAGGGCGCTTGTATATTGGACCGATAACAGTGGAGGGCATCGATGATGTCCTACACTATTTTCTAGAAGGAGCACAGGACCCCGTCTGTCAATTACCACTAAGTGAACACACATATATAGAGTAAAATAAAGTATTACTACACATTACCCTTGCCAGAATTTCTAACCTGATCAACCTAGAAATAGACTAAGCAGAGTAATGACCATTAGTCTTTGCCTTTCTTGCTTCTATCTCTCTTCCAATTGGTCCTGATGTATCTGTGTTTCAACTTTCTAAAAGATTCGTTCCCAGTCTCGGCTTCTCATCAGGATTAGCCTCGTTTTCTTGTCAAGGTTCTAACTCTCTTTCTTCTCCGCTTCCCCCATTTGTTTCTCTGCACAATCCCTGGTTTGGGTAGATTAGTGCCCGTATTGTCCCTGGATTAGGATGTCATTGTTTCTAAACTGGGATGAAGCGCGAACGTGTTTCCCATTATGGGTTTGTGTGCGGAGCGCGTTCAGTTGAGTTTCCTGTTGTATGTCGATTTAAGTTGGGTTTTGAACAGATAGAAAATGAGTGAGATAGTCACTAGGTGATGCAGAACTTGGATTTACATTTGTCGAAGTTGAAGATTCAAAATATATAATTGAGAGTTTTAGATATGCAGTTTTTTACAATATGTAGAAATGCATTTTCCTCACAAGATGGGATATTTGAAGGAACGAGTCCTTTATTAAGCAAAGGCACACACATGAAGATAATCAGGCTGTTTCTGTTCCGATTTTCTTCCGTTCTGACAAGGATGAAAAATGCCTGATTACAGTGCACATTTATCCTAGGAGACTATCCTGTGGTCTGAGGTGGATTAATAGTGAATTCTTCTCAATAATAGCTCCAAAAACTGAAATAGATTCCACATGTGCAGTTTGTGACAGCGTGACATTTGCAGGCTTATTTATTTCCTTCTGTTATTGGTAAACTGGTGTGAAGCTTTATCGATCCACGGAACATTCAGCAACAGTTCATAGTTAGGTTACTTTTCCGCTCAGGTGTTCTATGCAGTTTTCCCTAATTGGTTCTTCTCTATTGGTTTTCAACAGAATCACAGCACGGCTACATTCACCTGAATGACTTCACCACGCTTCCATTTATCACTGCGCTCTCAGGAACATAATATTTCACAGAGTCCGGGTTGAGCACATGTTGGTATGCGTGATGAAATACCCGGGCTGGGTATGAGCAGTAAGGATTTCATTCTTTCACGACTGCTTTAATCGTTATCAACCAAGCAGCTCCTTCTTGGCTACTGAATGCAGTCTTTTTTTTCCCTTCCACCCTACTATGTAGCAATATGTCAGCCGATGAGTATTGATCATTGCCAATTGGCAGTTTGCTCCATTCATCCCTTTCAGACCTTACAAGTGATTCATTTGTCAGTTCCCTAAATGTGAAAGGTTCTAATTAAAGCCGAGTGTTGAGGCTTTGAGTACACACAGCGTGTGTTAAAAGTCATGTTTGCAGACTGAATATGGGAACACTGATTAACCAAGTCATGAATTACAAAAATTACAAAGCGCAGACTTTTCAAAATTGCAGGACTAGATACATAAGCCGCCTGAGCATCTGCTCAAGTACACTGTACACTCAAGTGCTTTACCTTTATCCGATCAATACTCAGTCAAGCTGGTGGCATTTCCACTGTTTCAGTTGTTCAGGGTTGATTTAGCGGAAGGAACAGAGACAACAGGGAGATGTCACAGAGGAATAAACCACACTCAAATACCTTGACAAGTTGTTCGGTGCCGACATCCTCGTCTCCTTGTCTGCGCCACCTCTGCGCACACGCGATGTGATTGCCCTCAGGCTCGTATTCCAAATGCGCCATCACTGAGGCGTAAACCGAGCGCACACCTGTTTGTTTGGTGTTTGTCTTTCTCTCATCATTTGCCATGACTACTGTCGTACCCCTTTAGAGGCCTTAATTCGGGATTGTAATTCGGTGTGATGAGGCAAACTTGAACAGGGGAAAGTGTTGATTTTACAGTTTGTCTTTGTTAGAGACAAGAGAGTTCTCTACCTTTTTATTTACAAGCTATACGGTACATATGTGAAGCTCCAGAAAAATGTGTCACGAGTGATAATGAACTGATCACATGGTTTATTTATGGACTTGGATCTTGGATCGCCTCCAAATACCACTTGATTTAGCTGCAGCTTTGAGCACGGAGTGCTGCTCCAGCCGGCCGGGTGGGAAGGTGTGTGCATTTTCTCACATTTAATCAATGTTTGATAGATCTAACTTGCACACTGCCTGAATGATCAGAAGGTCTGAGTTGGCAGAAGATGTTTGGAAGTGACACCCCTCCTGGGAACTGAACCCCTAGAGCAGGGGTGGGCATCAAGGGCCGTATCCAAGCCAGACTTTCTGTCCTACAGGTAAATACTTTCACCTGGGGTTTCATTTACCTTGGTGAAAGCATTTCCTGCCTGGTAGGATGTAAATCCCGGCTTGAATTCAACCCTCGAGGTATGGATTTGACCTCCTCTGATGGGCAAGTCCAATCCATGAAGGCTGGTGTCTCAAGAATGTAATACCTCTGTGTTGTAAACAACTACATATTTGCAGAAAGCCGAGAGTGGGTGCATAGAAATATATTGTTTACTTGTGCTAGTTGCATCTTTAAGGCTCTATGGCGCATATATAGTTGTCAACGAGTAGGCGATGAAGCTTCGAGGACTTTTTGTTTCAATGAGTAGGCGTACCATACAGGCAGTGTGAATGGCAGTAAGCTGAACCATTAGATGGTAGGATAGGAAAACACTGAAAGAAAAAATCAAATGTCCGCTCTTCTGAAATATTTTGATATTTTTTGTGAAGCTTCATCCAATGTCTGCAAGTTCCAACCAGCTCTGACCTAGGTACAAAGTTTCACAAATTATTTTCAAGTGTACTACTACAACCTCAAAGGAGTTGAGGCTCGGATGTGACGGCAAAAAATGTGGCCAGGGCACCTCTCTGTATAATCCATCTGTTTTCTGTTTGCCACCGTTTATTCATAATTAGGGTCACAGGAGGTGCTTGGGCCTAAGGGCAACCATTGCACATATTTGTTTGTTACGCTTTATTAAAATTAGACACTCATTAGCAGTGTGACTCATGAGCTTATGGCACTGGAACTTGCACTTTTGCATTGTTTTCGACACAGTCACCTGTGGTTTCATGTGGTTTTAGTGCAAGATGTCTGATAGTTCAGCCGACAGTAAAATTCTGAGAGGATTTTTAGGTCAATCCCTGCAGTTATTGGTTCTACAGCATTAACTGCTTTTGTTTATTTGTTTTATACAATAAGATGAAACAGAGTTGTCACCCATCAAAGGCAACTTTATAAATTATGCCTCTGCAGTGCAGGTAGATGTTGAAGTTGCTCTTTTTTCCCTCCTCTGAGGGTTTAAATGTTTGATTCCACCTCTGCGTAGCATTGTTGATGATGAAAGAGAGAGAGAGAGATTCTAAACCTCTGGGTCAGGGGATGAACTGGATCGAACGTGTGGTAAGGAGAGTTGTACATTTTGGAAAGTTCCCAGGTTTATTGCGTTGAAAGGAATGAGGTGCACTTTCTTTCGGATTCCCCCTCAAACCTAAACATTTACGCATCGACACTTCCCCTTCCACAATCCTCTCTCTGGTGGGCCTTTACAGTTTCCAAGGCAACCTGGAGAGTGGAGGAGAGAGGCATAGTTGAGGAGTAGAGAGAAGGAAAGACAGGCAAAATTCAGAGAACATGACAATGACTGCTATGTCTTAATGTTTGCACTTGAAGACCGTTGACACTGAACAATATGTGTCACACACACTTAAAATGCCTTGTGTTTGGTGTCACACTTCATTTTGCGTCGCGTCTCATGCAATGAGTCTTTCGTTTATATAAGGCAAAACTGCATTTGCTAACATCCCAAGATGTCACAAGCATGCCAACACAACTCTAAATTGGTCAACTGCTTGAGCTGGAGACAAAATCTAGTCAATTTGTAGACGTCCTTTCCCAGGGAACTGCTCAGGCTATCTGGGCATGTAAGCTCACTCTCCAGTAAATGGGCATGTCTGCCTTTGTTTAGACGAACAACATTATGCAATCGTTGATTTGGCTATCCAGCCTGTGCTTCTGCAGTGTTTTTCAGCCCACTGACTTTTTCCAAGCCAAATTTTAGTTCTATTGTTCCAGTTCTTGTAGGTGGGAAATTTGGGTAGTTTTGAGTGGTTAATTAAAAAATGAGAGACCATAATGAAGGTTGTCTGAACACAACTGATGGCAATACATGGCTTTCTTGTACAGTATATAGTGTCCTGTGTTGAGTTTTTAAAACATCATGGAACTTTTCGCAGATTTTGCAGAATGCTAAAAGCTGCATGCTGATTCGTTAAATAGCACTTATTCAAGATCCTTGCTCTTGTTAACCTGTCTGAGACCAACTCTATGATTTTTGTTCTCAACGGGGGGAAAGAGAGCACCCTGAAAAAAAAGGGATTTTGATTGTTTCGGGCTTTTGAAAAAGGGTCGAAAGTTTTGATCTCTTCTCGGCCCATCTCTCACCTGTCTTTTGGCTTTCCTTGAGGTCTCGCGTGCCGCCTGCTACTTCATCGTTTAAGTCTCATATATAGTGAATTGGTGCTGAATGGGACATTATTCTGTTTTGCAGACATTGTCAGCAGCCATCAATTCTGTATGAGCTCTCTTTCACACCTCAGTGCCTCCCACATGACAACCTGGTCTTTTTTCCCCTGCATCTACCGCATGTTTAAATAAGGATACACAGAAACTATCCTCTGCTGTATTTGTATGCATCTCAGTGTGTGGTTCCAGGACTGATTGTGTCTGTGTGTATATACATTTGAGCTGTCACTCAAGCTGAAAGTTGAACTGATCTTATCCAAGTTTATATCCAAGAGTAATATTTATCCAGCATGCATGCAGCACCTTGCTGATGTGCTTGCTCTGGGATACTTCAGGGCTGGTTTAAATTTACGGCAGCTGGACTGGGCCAGGCCTCCTACAGTTTCAGAACCGATTTGTTTCTCGTGTTTTCGGAACCTTTGACCAATGATCAAATCTGACTATGCTAAGTTGTGGTAGACTTGAGTTAAAGGCATCTGGACTCTTTATGGGTGCTTGAAATCTTGCATCAATAAGGCTCCTTTACCATTATAAGTAAACTCTAATACATCATGGCAGGTTTTTGTAAACTTGTGCAGGAATGTGGACTGTAAATTTACAATGAGATAATGCAGTTGTCACATTGGTTATGGTTTGAATACGTGTCAAACTAGTTGAAAAGGGGATCAACTTATGTTATCTCACATTTTCTGCTAAATAACGGCCGCATTGCTGTGGCCTCTTTAGCTCACTGTACTTGAAGAAAATGTCAATCACATGGTGTCTCTACCTGGAAAAGGAAGGAGGAAGAGAATCACAAGCAAAGTTGAAGCAAATGCAAACTGAGGTCTGGAGGCTAAGCCATAACTGGCTAACTGTGTATCTGGTGCAGCCACACAAACAGTGCCTCCCACATTGGACCCACATATATGATGCTATGCATTACTTTGGTGGTAAACCAAGTTCATTCCACATTCCACAAGGTCTCTAAAGAGAACAGATGGGTGTTGCTATCTGTCGGCCAACCCATATGTAAGGAACATGGGGTATTGATTAGAGGGCTGCTTGACAAAGCAGAAAGTGCTTATTGAGCTAATGCACCTATGTGTTGTGATCGATCACGCCGTGTCACTTCCAAATGCCTGGCAGGAAGATGGAGAGAAAGGGGAAAGGCACACTTAAAGGTTGGTGGATAACTGGGGAGAAGTGTAAAGTACGATGTACTGAGATGAAATCAAAGGTGGGTGCATAAATTGCTCTTCTTTACCTAAGGTAAACCTTCATTCTCTTCTTACCTGGGCGGCAGTTCTCAATTCTGCACCACTCGCTTTTGTTTCTGTGGAAAGTCATTTCCAGGTGCTTCAGAATGGAGATCAGTCCCACTGAATACAGCAACATTTCTCCCAGCTCCCCGCCAACTATTTGTTTCTTGCGGTCTGCCATGCAATGTCACCCCCAACCACCTTCCCTGACCTTAAACTGCCACCCACACATTCTACAGACACTTGACATAGCCGACACATTGTGCTTGAATCAAGTGTATCGAGACAGGATTGAATTCCCAAATGCCATCTTTCATTGTCTTCACTTCCTTTTCTTGACCTTTCTCTAGCTTAAACATTTCCCTTTCAGCAAGTTTCAAGGACTCCATCGTCCACATGATCCTTTCGTGTTTGTTTTTTTTTATTCTCAGAGTATGCCTATGTATCAGTACTGTATGTTTGGATGTGAGCAGAATATACATTAATGTTTCACATCACTATTTTTTTTATCATTGGTAAAAGATTCTGTGAAGTCCCTAGATGTCCCGAGACACCAATAATATGCATGTGGAATGGATTATATGGAAGCAATGCTTTGTTTTATTTGGGTGTATGTTTTTATTAACAAAGCAAAAAAGTAGCCATTAAACTTCACAAAGCTAGTTGGTTGTTGCTCAAGCTAGCATATCCATGTTAGGAGCCGCTTTTATGTGAAAATAATATATTATTTAAATTCATTTTTTTAAGGAATTCCTTATTCCTTTTGGCAATGACAGTAATTTTACTTTTCCACTTTGCCACAAGCCTCTTTTGGATAAGTTAGTTATAAGAACATAGTTATAAGAATGGGCCTTGTCTAAACCAGTTCTACTAACTACCCTCCCTCAAAACTGTTTTTTCATTTGCTTTCACACTGATTAGTCATGGGGTGGTTCAGGAGTGACGTTGGCACATGCATTTCCACTTGGCATTTCAGCCAAAAAATTGGCATTAGACAACATGACCTGCAGGTAAAATATTGTCTGAATTTATTAAACTTACAGTGATAAATAATATACAGACAAAAATGACATCAAGTGATATTAATTTATAATTTCTTTATTGAAAATTAGGCTACATAAGATAAAGGGCTGTCAGTTGACAACTGTATAATAAATGTCACACAAATCCTGAAATCAAATGATGTCTGTTGATGCTCAAATGACGCTCAATGCATTTGAAATATAGGCATTATAATAAACTGAAACCATCTGAAAAAAATCCCCTAATGTGTTTCTGACTTATATTGTTTAAGCATTTTCATTGTAATAAAGTGTGAAGGAGTCTGTTTACAAGTGACATAATAAACAGCACTTTTTACCGTCTTTGAAGAACCGGAACAGTCGGCATTTGACAATTTTAACCATCAATCACCTCTTTAACGAGTGAAATTGAGACAGCATTCTTTCTCACAAAACACACTTTACGGGAGAAAAAAACATTTGCGTTTAGCTAACATTGGGTAATTATTTTGCCAGAGCGAAGACGTTTACTTGGTCAAATTTTGAAGATTAGGCATGATTACTAAACAGCCATACACAAGAGAAAAAGCCTCTAGCATAATAAAGTAAGCGTGGAAAGGGTTTGCCACTCAAGATTCCAAAGGCAGGAATCCTGCATTGCGGGAGGAGTTAAAAGAGTTCTAGGACCTATGGTCAGAGGCACTAAGAAATACCCAAATCCATCCAATCCGAATGTAGAAAAAGGGTTTTAGGAATCTTTAGTTAGAGAAACTGCAAAATCCCTCCAGTGCAGCAGGGACTACAGGATCCAGCTACCAACATGGCATGCTTAAGATTTGACAGAATATTTTGTGGAATTTTTTTATTCTCACTTTTTTTTTGCTGACGATTCAAGGATGATGACGTCTCCAAAGAGGAGCGTTCTTCACAAAAGGGTCAACGGTCATCTCGCAGGAGACACCATCTCCTTCCCATCTGTCCTTTGTCCTCGTCATGAGCAATGAGTGAATATGAAGCTAAAAGGGAAGAAAAGGAGGAGGGCAAGCAGATGATGTAAGAGTGGGAGGTGTGATGGATGGCAGGAGCTCCTTGTTCTCGGTGTGTATGTGCTTGTGCACATTTGAGCGTATTCACGTGCTTCCTCTGGAAAGGTGTGTGGTGATGGACGAGAGGCATCCATTGCCGGTTCAGCAGTGGAAGTGCTTAAAGCATCTGGGCCCCAGGGACGGGTCATGTCATAGTCCCCCCATCCTGGTGACTTATGGACCTGCCATGTTGAACACACCAGGGCTCCTCCTGTGGGTTTGAATTTGCGGAGATGGAGGGGTTGTAATATAATAGTCCACGTGATGACAGATACCAGACCCCCTGGAAGAAGCATGCCTCTTTGTTGTCAACCAGAAAACATTAAGAGCTTCTCCAGTTTGCTCCGAAAGTGGGGGGGAAAAAAAGCTTCAAGTATAATTTGAAATTATTCTGATAAATGCAGGTCTGAGCAGGGGAGAGAATTAATGCAGATTAATGTTATGTTGCCCTGCAAGTATTTGAGCTCGTGTTCCTCATTATTTTCCTGCTCCCTTGGTGGTTGCCTTTTTTTCTTCATTCCTTTTATAACCTTTTTATACTTACCCCCTGGATCTTGGAATGAATGGAAAAAGAGTGTGGAAAATAGCATAACTACTTAAAAACCACATTTGTCTCTATCTTTGTCTTGTTTCTCATAAAATTGTTCTT